>NC_133906.1:21105455-21436023 GCF_964199755.1 Larus michahellis
CTTCAGCAGATAGTGGAGAGGGAAACAGGGAGGGACAGGCCTGTAAGCAGGAGATACACAGGCCTAGGATGCTTAAGGACGGACCTCACTGCCCTGCTCCACGATCGCCCCATTTCTTTCCTGTGATCCCCTCCCTGCTAGCAGCCTTTCTCTCTTAAATGGAAAGTGGGCGTCTGGCCGCTATGGAATACAAGTCTGCATTTCTGTGCAATGAAAAGTGTTAGATCTCTGCGAGGCCAGGTGACATGGGTTTTCAGGACTGATCCTGACACCTCCGTTTGCTGAGGGAAGAGCTGAGAGCTTCTCACTCTGAATATGAACATTGACAAGTATTCTCCAGGCAGAGAATCTGCTGCTGCTTGCACACCTCACTGCTTATTTTACTTGATCGACTTGCGTGAGGACTGCTTGTTCTCACAGCCTCCGCAGTTTCTTTTTACCTCCTAAATCTCCCTATTAGCAAGTATACAAAGCCACTTGAATTCAGATGCGTCCACATTTGAAGTTTCTTGTAAAGCTGCAACACACGCTCCTGCTGGGAAATTAGTTCCCTGTGCCCAGACATTCTTGTTGATATATGATAAACTACATATAAATACAAATAAGAGCTCTTCTCAGAGTACAAGAACAAAAGCAGCGTCACCATGAGGAAGCCGCCCTCCGAAGACAGCTCAATTTCGAAACCTGATTTAGCAAGCAAAGTTTCAGATTACATTCAGCCACTGCTTTTCCAGTTCTCTTCACAAGTGATTGAGGGGAAAAGCTACCTTTGTAAGTGATAACTGAATGTTGCAGCAAACAAACCAGGCAGTGGTCTGCAGCTAGAAAAAGTAGCAAGGAAACCTTTCTTAAAATGCTTACAAAGCTATTAAAGGAGAAACTGAGAAGAAGGCCAAGCAGAAAAGAGGAGTATTCCCCCAACTTCTGCCTTTTAAACCACTGTCCCTCTTCCTTAGCCTATTGTCTCCCAGGTTTCAAATATCTTCCAAGCTCTATTTTGAAAGGGGAAGCTCTGTGTACCGGTGAACAGACAAGTTGGTTGAAAATAGATTCATCAGGCTTCAAAGGATTATTGTTTGCAAAGAGATAGTACAAACATTACTATTTCACAGTACAGCTATGACATTATTAACCTACTGTGCAAGGATTTTATTGCCAGATTGGTTCATTTATCAAAAATAAGGGAAATTCAAAGCACCATAAGGAAGCTAACATTTCAGCAGGCTTGGCTTTCACTTAACGTCATTAATCTATCTATTTACACGAGAGGCAAAAGCGTTCATTTAGTGGTGTCTCGCAGTTCAGCGTAAGAGCCTTGATTCAGTTTCTGAGCATCAGTACATCAATACTGCACTTGGCAGCAGAGAAAATATTAGTATTTTTGCTATGAAATGAATTTTTTTTTACTTGCAGTGTCCCTTCCCTAGCTTAGTGCTGGGAGGAGGATGACAGTTGCTATATGTGAAAAGTGTGTATGTGCACAAATACAGCTAACACTGGAGAGGAGAAAAAGATACTCAAATCCTGCAATATACATGTTATTAGAAGAATGAAAACTTTTATAGGTAAGAATTTGTGTCTTCATGTCATGATATCACAAGGTAAAAGCAAAGAGTGTGCTGGGGGAGGAAACATCGAACAATGATTCCTTTTTTTTTTTTTTTGTAAAGAAACTGATGGCAAACATCTCAATAATTCATGAAGAAGCAATTGATTTTTTTGGCTGGAAGGACTGGCTCCTTTCGACTTGTCCTCTCCAGAGGAAAAGCTCATTAACACAGAGGTGTGGGGGCGGGGTGTGCATGTGTGCACATGTATATTCTTTATGCGTGAGCATGTGTTTGTGCACACACTATTTATATGCATATTTTATCAAACTTTTAGACATCTCACACAGATCGTCATAGTATGTTTTTATCAATACAAAGACTAGAGATACAAATGCACAAATACACATACAGACAGTGAAAATACCCTTATGGATTTTCATTACCATATTCAGATGTCCCAATTCCCAAAGACTGTTGTGAAGACCCTGAATTACACCCTTTTAATTGACCGACCTCCAAAGCATGCAAAGTGCTGAGATCCCAAGATACATATAGTATTTTTGCAATACATTATGGGTCAAATTCATTTCAGGTACAACCCCTTTGCAGCGACTAGTTATATCTTTTGAGAATGTCAGCCCCCAGAGTACAGTGACAGCAATTACCCCTCTTTTCCTGCAGGAAACATTACGATATATTTGAACGCTACCGAAAGCCCAGGAAAATGTGTTTATAGTCATGGCTCCCTCAGATGCCTAATAGTGGAAATTATAACGTTTCCAGTTCAGCCTACTGGGTTTTGACCCCAACGGTCAAGACATAAGAGGATGGCTTTGCTTCCCCTCCCCCTCCCTTTTTTTTTTTAAGCCCTCTGCTTTTATCATTGTTTTAAAGATTTTTTTAAAGAGCTTTTTCAACTAGCTGGAAATGTAGCATGCAGCACCCGTTACTTTATGACTGGCTTTACTTAATCCTGCACAGCCAAGGCATGCAGAAGTTGAACTAAAGCTTTGACTTCATCCTCATGCCTGGATACGGCAAGTTCACACATAGCATATGTTCCAGCAGGTTGGCAGAAAAGTGGAGAGATAAAGAAAAGTTACTAGCCTTAGATTTGAAGGATACACTCTCTGCATGGTGTGCAGGGTATAGGTGGTTATTGTCAATGAAAAACATGCAGTCCACCTCCTATAGTACTTTGAGCTTCAGCTGTAGCTCATACAGTTAGAAGGTAACCACCATTGCCACCCACCGCTTCACAGTTTCCTCCCCAGCTCCCCATCTCCTTCCCTTGCTCCCCATCCTCCACTTTCTCATCAGAACACCGTTTCTAATCAGAGCACTGCCGTGAGTTGGGTGGGTGCAGTGTGACACTGCACAGTCCGCGTTTTCCACGTCCCTGCGAACAGGATTGCTGTACCTACCCACACTGCACACAAAATGCTGACAGCAGCCCGCAGCATGGGGGCACCGGGCTATTCGGGGCTCCTCTCCTCCAGGGCTCCACATACCTAAGACCTATTTCTGGACCAAGACGCCTCAGTTCCCAGCTCACTCTCCATCCACAATGAATTCAGTCATACTGGGATACATTCCCTATACTGGGAAGCTGGTATGCGCGGGCACAGCTATTGCTATACAGAACACACCACAAACCCAAGTATGGATCATTTCTCCTCTTTTCCATACGTGACTGTACCACACCAAAGCAAAGGGAGCTTCACTGTATTTAATGCACACTCTTCTGGGCGTATACTATTGTCTACAATTACTTACTTTTAAACAATATCAGGGACCAAACAACAACATTGCCTTTGCAAGTTTAAAGTTTTGCAGCATGTTTTAAAACTCAGAAGACGGGGAATTATTTTGGTTTTTGCCGACTATGAATTGCAAACCCAAATGATTAACCTCTCCGCTGGGCTCCCTGTTTCCAGGGGAAACAGCAGAAAGGACGATTTCTATGCTTAAATCTCTAAATCAGATTGCACAGAGTAGTGCTGGCAGGTGATAGCTGAGCAGAGGATACATCCTTTTGTCATCAAAACCTTACAAATTATTTATTTGATCAGGAAGGAGAGCTGCAAAAGGCATCATATATTGATAGTTACTATTTCAGGGTGGGTTGCCATCCTTTCCAGTTGCTGTAAGAATAAAGGAACAACTCTTAAAATACACTCAACTCTCCATACATTATATTTTTGGTGCGATGAACATTGAACTTACAGCTCAGACCACAAAGCTACTACATCTCTCTGTAATGGATTTGTGCAGCGTATGATCCCATCAGCTGTGCCCCAGAAACCCTGGGCTTGTTTTTTGGCTTTGCCACTGATCTATTGTGTGAGTTTGGGCTAATCACTTTATCCGGTTGTGCCTCTCTCTGCTCTCTTCTTCCCCGCTGTTGCCTGTCTCTGACTACAGACGTACAGTGGGGATGTCTGAGAACAGGGACTGGTTTCTCCTGTGTATAAAAAGTGCTATTTAGCATCCTGATTTTTGCTAAAGCCATTACATGCTACTTCACAAGTAAGAAATAACAGCACGTATCTATTTGTTTATGTACCCCCATTCAGTCCCTACTGGCATACCGTGCATTTTGGGACCCACCTCCTCAAGGGAACAGTTCACAGATACTGAACAGTTTTCATTAGCTGACTTAGGAAGAGTAATTTGAGCCTGCCCTGTCTCCCCATTTGTTCTACAACACCTACCCGTTGCTTCTAATGACGACTAGCCTTATTGAAATTCTCACAATAATAGCTATTTTACCTTTGTTTCCATGTGATTTTTGTGAGAATTTCAACATGCCATTTTTTAAAGGAGATTGATTTCTGGATTTCATATGGTGTTGGGAAAAACACAAAACATATAAACTGCAAAGCGAACCCTTTACTCACAAGACTGCAAATCAAGAGAAAACGGTATTTCTGTATTTAAAAAATCTTCCAATCTTATATTCAATCATTATTCTGGAGGGTGCTAGTGTTAGAGCACCTTGGGTTGTCACACTCCCAACCTGACAGATTCAAGGTCACAAGGAGACAAAAAGGATTTCAGATCTGGAATGAACTCCCTCCAAAAGCAGGGCTTTTCTTGAAGTCTTCTGAAGTATAATAATGTCTACAAACATAATGTCTTCCATAAAGGCAGACACTGAGCCAAGTATCTGTCTCAGCAGTGGCCAATACTAGCTATGTAAAAGGAGAAAACAGGAACATGGACAGTGTATCCAACTGCACTCTCTCAGCTTCCAGCAATGAAAGTTTCTGGGCACTCTGAGCCCAGCGATTGTATCTGAGCCCTCATATTTAATAGGCTTTGTCAGATCTATCCTCCTTGAACTTGTCTCTCTTTGAACTCATTTACAGTTTTGACCTCCACAACATCCTGTTGCAATGGGTTCCACAATTTAATTATGCATTGTGTGAAAAAGTACTTCCTCTGTTTGTGTTAAACCTGCTATCTGATCATTTAACAGGGAAATTTTTACTCCTTGTGTTGGGAATTGTGAATACTCGTTCCATATTCCCTTTCATAATTTCGTAGTCTTGATCATATCTTCCTTCACTCATCTCTTTTCATCCTAAAGATTCCTGGTCTCTACAATCTCTTCTCACATCTGAATCACTCCACAATCCTGAATATCCCTCTTCCCACCTCCTGCCCCCGCCCCAAGACACCCACTTCCTTCACTTGTGTTCTTCTGATTAGGATGCTGGGAAGTGAAAAAGCAGAAGCTGGAGGGATCATATTGGTAAATGTTTTGTTCACGCAACTCTTTTTATTATGTATTTTTTAATTTGTTTCTGTGAGATTTCATTTTCTAAGAATCAGAAGAATAAAATAAATAGTTTTCTTAAAATGTGGTCCCTTCTCTCAAACTTGATTCTAACTGCTAGACTATTAGCAAAAAACCCCAAATATAATATTCCAAAAATTACATTATGACCATTACACACTTGCCATTGAACAGAGAGCTACTGAGTGAAGGGGAGGCGCACAGAAGACAAGTTCCTGTAAAATGGGGTTTGATAGCTCCTGGAGTCCAGAGTTTATCACAGAAGGGATTTTACTAATCTTGGTTACTTCTCATTTCCCTCCTGTAATACAGTAAATGATGCTCCTTTCTTTACCTGTGCTATTTGAATTTCAATCACAGAATCATAGAATACCAGGCTGGAAGGGACCTCAAGGCTCATTTGGTCCAGCCTTTCATTCCCTTTGATCCCCTTGATCGCCACCATCTTGACAGCATTGCACTTACTCCCAGTTTTTCATCACAAATAAAGATAATGAGGTTTGTGAGTTGCCATGAGTTATTCCACTCTGTCTTGAAGTATTGCTACTGAGAAGAATATCTAGCTATTTGTTGACCAAGTTGTCAATAGCTATCCCATGCACAACTCTGCAGATTAGTTTCTTACACAAACAGCTAATTAAATTGCACCTCTGTAAACATGAAGTTCTTGGCTGATCTCCATTCTTAACTGCTACTTTGTACATATTTTTGACCTTTTTTTTTTTTTTAATTGGATCGCACCACACAGAGACTAAAATCCGTTCATTATCTTCTAGCTGCTGCCTTACATTTCAAAACACAGCCAGGGCAGGTGAGGGGATGAACAATGCCTTTGTAAGCGACCGCAACGGTCTACAGTTCATCAGGTGGGGAGACAACAATGTCCACAGAGATGCTACCCATATTGGGCCTAGACATCACCAATCTCTTCCAAGCAGCACAAAGGAGAAAGGAGAGGCTAAATTTGTCCACACATACATTTGGCACTGATAACATCTCACCTGGAGCAAATGGGGAACAGCATCCAAGTATCAGCTCGGAGTTACAGGTCTTTGGCATACTCCGGAGCCTTGTAATGAGATTCATAGCTGTCCCCTAATGTGTCTTTCTGCTTCTTTCTCCAGATTCCAACTTAGTTTTCCTTTTTTTTTTTCCTGTGAAGAATGTTGTGAGCATTTCCCTGCTGCAGATTTCACAGCTTGCAGGGTGCAGTCACCTGGAGCTCCTTTTTCTGGATTGTGATAAATGAGCAACTCCACAGCATTTTCAAGTTTTAGACTTCACGGACACAATCTGACTTGTCCAAAGCTTTACCTAGTCTTTCCATGACTCGTAAAAGTCTTCCTATTTCTTGTGACTGTATGTATAGTAGAAGCATATCAGTCAATGACATCTCTCCAGGATTTTCTTTTGTCAACTGTGAGGGGCAAAGAAGCCTTTCAATACTTTATAGCAACTTCTTGGTATTCTGACAAGAAACTTCTTATCATCTATCAGGAGACCATGCTTTCTCCTTAAAGTTTCTTCTTTTGGATGTGCAATATTTCTGACTCTGGGGGCTTTGGGGGCTCTAGGGCTTTTCTAAGTAGAAAGTTCCTTTACTAGCTGTGCTTATACAATTTTAAAACTTCCCTCTAGTTCATTCTGCAGCCTCAACTGCAACTTTGCAGCCTTCAAGTTTCCTCACTAGTTTTTGAATTCTCTGGCTTATTTCTATTGCCCTTTTTTATGCTTAGTGTATTGATTACATGAGAGCATGCACAACTAATTCCTCCCTAGCTGACAGCAGGGCTTGGAGACAGGCTCTTCAGAGCTAACAGTGGGACCTTGCACAGCTTCACTCAAAAGATTAAGACTTACAAATGCCTTATCTGTACAGCCACAAGATGGGGACAAAACCCACAGTACCTTCCTTGAATGGGCCATACATTTTTGCAGGCATTAAATGACAGTGTACCAACTCCTGTAACCCAAATGGCTCCCTAGATTGCATCTTCAAAAATTATCATTTCTTCCAAAATATACAAAAGTTCAACATAGCATTATGGCTGTGCTATTCGGTCTTCAGACAATACAACTATCCAAATATCCTTCACTTCAAAATAAGTCCTCTGCATAATGTCAACATTCAGAAATTAATCTCTCTAATCTCCTCTCACATCAGACTTTATTGTGATGTAACAAAGTAGGAAGAGGGCCGGGGAATCTGTGCACCATCAAAAATACACGAAACAAAACCAAAAAAATCACAGATAAAACTAAAAGCATAGCAAGGATTTTAATACTTGTAACGCAAAAGGTTTTCTGCCATCTGCTTTGCCATTGAAGTTCCATGTATTTTATGCTGTCCATAGATTTCCCATTCCTGATATGCCAGGGGGTTTGGGACAGGAAGAAAGTGCTTGTACCAGGAGAAGATGCAGCAAAGCTGACCACAAGTAGGAAAGTAAAGAGCTTGAAGCTGTGTAAAATGAAACCTGAAGCTTCTTTTCAACAGTGAAACATAAACAACTCTTGTCGGTCACGATGCCCACTTTAGGTTTTTGAGTTAACTGCTGAGATAACTAGGACGCTATACGCTTCCACAAACTTTTCTTTCAAACGCATGGCAAGCTCCAGCAAAAAATCTCTGTGTCCCTCTGCACTCACTTAGTGATAAAAGAGTTGTCCCAACCAATTTGAGAACCAAACTTCTACTACTTGGCTCAGAGACTGAGGAAAATTTGCCCTAATGTGAAAAGAGGGCATTCTGCAACCTGGGAAACACAATCACAAGGGGCACAGCAGGCAGAAAATTTCAACACAGGGGAGAAGAAAAGACTGAAATAACAGATTTGTGTTCTCTTGGCAGAGCTGAAGCAGCTGAAATAGTCAACTCGATGAAGCAACCCAAAGTAGAATGGAGAATAAGGAGCAGGAAGGAAAGGAAAAAAGACTGACTCCAAAGTAAAAAGGTTCCTCCAGTTTCCAGCAGATCTTCGAAGAGGTGTTACTGAATGCGAAGATAAAACACTGATCAGAGACCCAGAGCAGGAACCAACAGCTGGGAGAAAATGAACGGATCAGGAAGAAGTACGTGTGATTATTTTGCACGTGGTTAATGGGGGAGAAGAGGTCCTTGAACTTGTCTAGGGCGAGGTCACTACCAGTGACGTTAGCTCGGCAGAGCAGTACCATTGTTCTCACTGAAGTCTTCCCCTTTGGACGGTCAAAAGAAAATAACTGTTTTCACCATCTTCTCTTTTAATTTCAAGACACTGTGATTCGGCTCCAGCTGTTTCCACACCCTGCTTTACATCTATGGTCCATGTGACCTTTTCTCCCTCCCCCACCCCCAGCCATTTCCTCTCTGAGCTCTTCAGAACAGCTTATACCAAACAATATTTAGCCCTAATTCATTTTTGCTCCATTTGGTTACTTCTCTCAGCTACAAAGCACAAAATAGCTGCACTTCCCTGACGAGACAAACACAAAAACCTAACAAAAATATTGGCACTGTTAAATTCTTCTAACATGAAAGTCAACGCTGCCCCAGCCCCCTCTCCCTCATTTTCAATCTCTAGCATATTTATTATTAACCACCTTTTTTATTTTGCTGCTTATGAAAGAATACATGGTCGATGCGTTCTTGTGTCCCTGGGATTAGGAGTTAAGACATCCCCTATAAATCAGTGTAATCTTTGTAACAGGACGTTGTTGCATTGAGCATTCCTGTCTGTATGATGCATTTTCAATTACGCTACATGTTTTCTACTTAGTAAGCCAGCTTAATTCTTCGCTATGTCACAATATTAGAACATGTCCCAGGTTAGAAAAAAGGAGCAATCTTAGAGCCCTTGTAAGTTGTTTAGCCTCTGGCACTTATAAATCCAAAAACACAAGGGAAATCCCTTTTCCTTGCTTGTAATATGCCTTTAGATTTATTACTTAAAGAATCTGTTCACTTAATCCTTGGCTGAGGTCAGGGTTCATCTGCATTCTAATAAAGGTTTTAGTAAGAGTAAGACAAAATAAAAAAAATCAAGGAGCTGCATATGCCTGTATAAGCAAACAATGCCGCAGATAAAGTATATTCCCAAGTAAATTCTCCACCAGGAAAGAAAATGAAGTAGAAAAAAAAAAGCAGGATGCTTTAAATTACTCTACACAAATCCAGACCATCTATCTTGGGCTGCTCTCTTCGACAGCTTGGCCAGGGTGGGCAGGCAAGGCAGAGGCTAAAGAGCTCTTTAGGGACCAAATTACTGTTTCAAAATGGGCCTGCTGCTCCAAGTATATGACAATATTATCTGAGAAATGTTACAGACATTGTGTGTCCTTCAGAGTTCTGCTAACACATCTCCTGTGATTGGAGGCATGTGTCACTACAAAAAAAAATACAAGAAAAGATGTTCACTATAAATAGACTCAAGGATATCTGGATGTAGAATTAGGAAAATGAACAAAATATGGCTATGAAACTTATTAGCATTTTATGTTGACGATCACGTTTGGATTTCCAGAAAACTAGTGCACAGATGTTTTATGTTGTCTCTGTCTTTTCAGGGGGGCTTGTTTAATTTATTGGGTTTTCTGTTGGAACAAAACAGTGCTACAAATTCCCTAAGAGGTACAGTGAAAAAGAAAGAAACAACATGATGCAGAAAAGTTATCTTAGCCTGGATTTCTAAGAATCCGTGTGTAAATGAGCATGTCTGTGTACATCTGTATGTGCAATAAAAAAATATTTTTTCTTTATTGCAAATGAAAGAGTCTCTCTTTTTTGAGGAAAGATCTCAGAAAAATCTGAATATACCCTGGGTTCTAGCTGATTCCACTGAAATTCAGGCAAATCCAAGTCCACTGAAATCACGGTCATGGTATTCATGGAACAAAGCTACTACAGGCACAATACATGTTCTGCACCTCAACCTTCTGATTTAGGAAAACAGCTCTGCCCCACACACCTGCCCACAGCCACCCCTCTGCAAAGATCTTCCGTGATGTCCCTGGGGTAGTGGTGCATGATCCTTTCCAGCAGCAAGGGACAGAGACCTGATCACCCCACTGCATCCCAGGAGAAGCCATCCAGATGTACTGATTCTCAGTAACCAGCTCACACAACTGATGCGCTCTGAGACAACAGGAACCAAAGCCTAGAGATTTTGTCGTCAAGCCCAAGATCCCAGCCTCAAAACACAACACACTGAGTAGGGTTTGTTTCCAGTAACACAAGCAGATACTCTGCATCAGAGAAATACTTTAACACAAACAAATACTCCGCATCCGACAAGTATTTAACAGATCACTTGTACAAATACTGCCAATACAAAATTCACTGGACTCTTGTAGTTTACTGTGAGGTCCTAATCCCTGCCCTGCAGATAAAAGCACCTGCATCTGTGTAGCATTTACAGGATTTCTCCTACTTATCCATCCAGAACTAGAACAGAACCTACCACCCTTGGTGCTACAGAAATTTCATGAATTAAGAAAATCCAATTGCGACTGCCAGCACTGATTGAAATAACATTGTTATACAGAATGCTGAAGGTACAAATTCAACCACTTGCAGGTCCTGGGCCCTGATCCGGCAGTGTGATACTGCATTCAAACTGGAAGTCTTCTGCATCAGCATAAGGGACCCAAGGTAGGAACAGGGAGCTAAGTTATAAGCTTTCCAGGAAGAGGACTGCATCTAATCATGTTTTCTCCAGCACAAGCCTGTTATCTACTATAACAAACAAACCTTACATTCTTGAATTATACCAGGTGGGACAGTCATTTATTCATTAAGTTAGGAAAGTTGCGAAGTTGTCAGAGGGCACCTACTGTGAAATGTTTGTACAGAACTATGTTCAGCCCTGTTTACAAACAGAAGATTAGAGGATTCAGCGGGCAATTTCCATACCATAAGCATCTATTAAGACTACTTGTTCTGCTGGTATACTGTAAGTTCTTATTTTCATTTACTTCAGTCTCCAGAAAATAAATTTCACAAATAAATAAATATATAAATCACTCTTCACGAGAGAGGCTCTCAAAAATCAGATGCCACGCTGAGAACACCATTCTCCTCACAGCAGCATTAAGCCCTCAGTTCAGCACATGCTGATATTGCAAAGGGCCTTTCCTTCCTTTCCAAACTCCAGAAACAGAACCCATTAAAGATAACCCACCCCAAAATTTAGGTGGTTTTTTTTTTTTACAGTTACAGGTACCGAAGGACTGATATTTTTTTTTCTTGATCTGTGATATATGACTAAGCCCATTTCTGTTCTTACACAGATTTATACCATCACAGCATCCCCAGCCTCCATATCACTTCTGCTCATTTACACCACAAGGTATTAGGAGCAAGAACATCTTTTTCTTCCTCATGTGTGTGGTCCTCACTGGCATGTGCACAGATTGAGAGCCATTATATTACGACTAAATCACCCTTCATGAACTGAGTTCTCTCTGTCAGCTGGTACTGGGCCTCTCCAGAGCTTTGCGAGTGCATGATGAGATGATGAGATGTTTTCATGCCATTGAGAAAAGAATTGATTAGTTGAAAAATATAGGTTATATTAACACTTTGAAATGATTATAAATTCAATTCCAATTACCCAACTCTTCGATAAGGTAAACTCTTTACCAATAAGAACATTTCCACTGCATATGAGCAAACTGTTTTCTGAGGTATTCCTGATTTTCTGGATATAGTTTAAATTACAACTCTTCCTGGGAAGCAAATTATTCCTATTCTGGTCAGAGCTCATGCTCCAATCCTAAAAGGAGCTGACTGTCTTCCCCCAACCTCTAAAGGCTTAACTCAAGCCACAAAAGTTAGTGGCTGGAAACCAAAGGCAATCACCCTTCTCCCGATTAAATCCCAAATTGCCATCTAAAGTTCCCCACATTCAGCCTTCCCATCCCCTTATTAGACTATTTTAAAAGCAAACCACAGTGGGGTTCCAACAAAGACCACGGCTCATTGTTACAGGCTTGACTGTCAGTAACTAAAGATGTCACACATGCAGAGTGTGCCCTGTGATGAGCTACCGTGTCAAAGGAGGTTCTCTGTTAAAACACTGATACTTTAAGAGTGGGATTTTCAAAAGCACTCAGCATTCACATAACTGTTCAATGGCAAGGCTCCCCAGTTAGGCCAATATTGAACACTTTTGAAAATCCCATCCTACATGTTTACACAGTCTTTTAATCATTTCTGTCCAGGCTAGCAGGCCCTGGGTGCCAGAGAAAGAAGAAAAGGATTTAACAAAGCAGAAATAAAAATAAGGAAAAAAATATCTAAGGTACAACAACTCCTTTAATAAAAGGTTGTTGCTTATAAAGGGTAAAATAGTTCACATTTTTAACACAAAAAAAGCTAATAGTCAAAAAATGTCTACAAATAAAGCAGTGCTCCAACAGTATCAAATAGTCCAGTCTGGATACACGTTTAAAGTCAAAGGCTTAATAATGAAAGAATACTGAATATCATTAGAAATGAAGACAACGTGTTCTGTAACATCAGGGAGAGCTGATTAAATGGGCAGTTTGTTCTACAGTTTGGTCAGTGGCATTTTGGCATTACAGTGTAAATGGGTGAGGATTAAGTCATTTCTCAGCTTTCCTTGGCAGAGTCTTTTATTATTTACAGTATTTACTTCAGGGAAGTCTTGGCGTATGTCATATTTATCTTGCTGAAAAATGGGCCCGTAAATGCATATCACCTCTTGAACAAAGCAAAGCATTGTGATACTAATTTGGTTCATGAAGTATGTAATTCAGCCTCTTTGCATGGGGGCAACATTTGTCTCCTGCTTTATTAAACAACTCTAAACCCCTTTTTTTTTTTTTACTTGGTGCTGAAACAGGCCAGTCCACTGCCACACACACATTGGCCTTCTGGAGGGCTGCCTGCACACAGGAATTGTCATCTTTCAGCATGCACCCACCACCATCAGCGTGAACACAGATGGGACTGCAAGACCAGAAGGGATGCATGGGTCAAGCACGTTCAGCAGTTGGGGATAACAGTGCAGAAAGCCCTGTGTGACAACGCAAAGAGAAACTCTCTGCTAACCTCTTTTCTTTATTCCCGCAACAATCAGCTTTTCCCACCCAAAATTCTCAGCTCAGACAACAGCTCCTGCTGCAAAGGGTTCATCTTGTCAGCCCAGCTAACAAGATCTGGCTCCAGCAATTTAGGACACGGGGTGAGCACAGAGCCTGCTCATTTCAGAGAGATGATCTGGGGATAACAGTAAGCAGAGCCATACTCCCACAGCACCACCACAGCAAAACCCAGGAGAATTACTTACTGCACCTTCCGGCAAAAATTCCTTCTCCCACCAGAAGTGCACAGTATTAACCCCCATGGAATCCAGATTTCCCATATCATTGCAAACTCTGATGTTTTACTTTTCAGTAGTCACATCT
Source organism: Larus michahellis (assembly GCF_964199755.1). NCBI lineage: Eukaryota > Metazoa > Chordata > Aves > Charadriiformes > Laridae > Larus > Larus michahellis. Next base: position 21,119,217 of record NC_133906.1, read on the forward strand.
CTAATGACCACTTCCACCCGTCGAGAGCTCTTTCATGCTTCATTTCAGACTGAGTCCTAAGTGAGATCTTCACTACCCCACCTACAACATATGTCTTAGGAGCTCTACACCTGCCTGGTGCTTATCGCCACCTGCACTACGAAATACATAAAGTGCTGTAAAGGAGCAGAAAAAAAAAGAGACGAAGAAGAGGAAACACAAAAAGGCGACCTCCGGTTATGCACCTCCTTTTCTAAAGCAGACATCTTATACACAAATGGTTTAGGTGTAATTTGATATTACAGAGCAACCAAGTATGGGGGAGGGAGGAGGGATGTGTGCAGCTTACAAATGCAGAGAATAAATACACATTTTTAGTGAATTGAGAGTGTTTAAAATAATTTCACAGACAAGATTCACTTATCACCACAGGCGGCCTGTGTAATAGATGCTTTAGTTGAAGATGCAAAACTTCGGAGTAGCAGGAATTGTTGATTACAAGCAAGAGTGTTTGCACTTAAAATCCTATCAAAACGGATTTTTGTAAGTAAATAATATTAGACTAATCTATTCTCCAGAGGTTATTAAGTGTGTACTCAGAAAACGGTATTGTCATAATGTTAATTAATTCCAGCAAATGGGGTAAGGGGGAAAGGAAATGCTTTCACGAAAGTTTCTCACTCCATCTTCAGAAATACGTTATACCAAGAGCTGATGATAATAATAAATATCTAGGGTTTAAGTGTTGTTTACCATGAAAAAGATTATGCAAATACTTACTTTACATGTGGAACTATGATGATTGATATTCTGAGTAAGAGATCAACCAGAAAGAGACCAAAAACCCAAAGCGAAGGCGAGAGCTCTGCGTCCCCTCGTTATGCAAACTGCGTCCCGTGCACTGTCATGTACCAGCTCAGGACTCACCATCTGGTTTTGTTCTGAGATGCTGTTGGGGCATACGGCATTCCACACAGGAGAAGATTACAGGGTCAAGACCCAAACTACCAACAACCTAGCTCAGGGCCTGCTCCTGATGAGGCAGTCATCTCCCATCAAAAAGAAAGAGAAGAGGCAAGAAACGATGAGAAGAGAGTCATTAAAATAAAGCTAAGTGCTTTACAGTTTTAGAACAAAGATATTGCTTTGATATCCTTATATCCACAGCACCTACTTTGTGTAGCTGCCTGAGCTATATTCCTTTCGGGTCCGAGGCCAGCAAAGCAACCACGCAAGAATTACTGAGTGCTGTCTACCACTCTCCCCTCCTGTACTTTAGCTTGACAGCCCTTTTTCCTTGCTTGATTTGTTCCAAAATTAGGATATCACGCTTTCCTTAGCCACACTTGAAGATGATAGAATAGCACCTCTCCTTATCCACAAGCCAAAACACATCAGACTAACAATTAACTAAAGCTGTTAGCTATCAGCCTACTTTTCTCATCTTTGTGCTCCATGCTACTTCCCCATTTACCTTTTATAAAACAAGCATTGTCCTTCAAGCTACCATGATCTTACCATAGTGCTGCCTCCTAAGCTTCCTATCCTGCCTTCTGTCAATGAATTTCTCTTCAAAGATATTTACAGGTGCTAGCTACCTGGTATTTGTTGTGCTCAGCAGGAAAAGACACGGGCTGGCTGACGGTCATCTACACAACAAAGACAAGTGATACTGCACGGTGTTTTCCCTGGAGTACTGTCTGGGGAGATGTGGCACTGCTGGAGAGAGCCTGAAAGATCGACTCATGCACCCAGTCACTTGCAGAAAATTGCAGAGGACAAAGGCACATACAAAGAAGTGGCATTAAAATGCAACCATGCATGTGCATATAGGAGAGAAAAAGGCAGTTCTGTACTAGGAAGTTTTAATTGCCATTTGTCTGAAAAACTCACGGAACTCAGCCATTAGTTCCAAGTACGACATCTTTCCTTAACGGAGGAGGACAAAAGCCAGATAGTCTCCATGACATCCTCAGCATCAAATACAGTGGCTTCTATTAAAGAACATGGTTCTGTTTTTGAATCGTGTTCCATACATATGGAATATGCCATGAAATAATGGCAATAATGCTATGAAAAGATGGTTATTTTTATTGTTATTACAACTACAAGAGGAACCAACTATTTCCATTTAACTAGAAGAATATACAATCATAAAGCCAGTGGCTGAAAAAAAAAAAAAAATTTAAAAGTGCATTGGTGGTTTTATGCCTCACTTGGTCCCCATGGTCTTGTGTAGATCCTGTAAGGAAACATCTAATGTAGCAAAACCTGCCACGTACTGCTCAGATGATATTAAGGACAGGTACATATTACATCCATCTTGCAAAGATAAGAAGCAGTAAAAATACACGTAGTGAGAAGTGAGAAAATACAGATCTTCCAAATCCTGAAACTGCTGCACAGACAGAAGATCCAGTCTATGGCAGGTTTGCATCTACAGACACTGTGTGGGATTAGCTTGTACCACATTTACTACCAATGCAATAGATGCAGATTTTCCCTTTGGATTTTTCCATCAAAAATGTAACATGCAGCTATTTCATGTATTTATTTCCAGGTACCAGTAATCAATTGCTTGCTACCAGCTCGTAGCAGTTACTACACAGTAGCCATTATACATGCATGAATATGCTACACCATGCTTTCAGTATTCTGAACGCTAGAAATAACAATAAAGGGGCACAGTCAAACTGACTTGATAAACTTCGTAACAGACTGGAATTAAGACTAGGAATTTTTCAGCAGAAAAACAGGCATATGATCCTTACATAAGAAAAACGTCTTCAGAACAGTGCCTATCCAATGCCAACCAAATCTACACGCTGTCTTCCATGCATCAATGCCACTTCGTTCAGACTGGCTGGCTTTTTCTGCAGTGACCCCATCTTGCCTTCTGTATTATTTAAAAAGATTTATAGCTGGGTGTCTCGTGTGGTGAAACATGAGCTCTGACCCCCAGGCTTGGAAGTTGTCAGGCAGAAACATTAATATTATGCCACATTAGGAAAGAAAACTCATCAGTAGCAGCAAACCAAATGACAAAGTGAAACATGATGCTTCTTGTCATAGATGACACTGAACAGTTAAACGTCCCCAAAAAGTTTTGCCCTCTAATGTGTCATCTGCTATGTTGCACCAATACAAAAACCAGTGGTCCAAATCTCAGCTGTTGTGCCTCAGCTGGAGTTGCTACTGCTAAGGGCAACACAGAAGAACCTACAGTCACTGCAAACAATAGCCAGATCTCAGTGTCATGCAACAACACAAATACAGACAATTCTTGTCAAAAAGAACTTAACATCTAGATAGCTGGGTGGAGGATGGAGAAATACATAACCTACAAGCAGGGCATTAGGAGTCAGAACTCAGAGATATGAAATGGCTTCTCCAAAAATGCATTAGAAATCTACACCGGAGCAAGGGACTCTGCTGAGACCCCATCTAGTAACCTTGTAACACATGACTCTTCTTCACCAAAATTCTCTACAACGCTTACATAGCCAGCAAAATCATTTCATCAACAAATGTCTGTGTTTCAAGATAGTGTGCTTCCCACAAAACAGCACGAAAACCTAAACCAAGATTTTAGAAAGGGATGGTTAATTTTAATGACTTGTAAAATCAGCTGTGATGCTTCATGCTAAAAATAGGCACAAACAACCTAAGCTTCAGGGAATAATCAGATTGCCACACAGGTAAGCAAGGATTTTCTTACCCAAATCCCGTGGACAGAGCTTTGGTTTGTCGGAATACTTGAACTAAGCGCACGCACACACACGCACACGTATGTGGGTATTTGTAATCTTCTCTCCACTTTCATACACACTGATGTCAGTAATAGGTAAGACTGTATAGATTCAAGGTCTGAATTAGGAACACAGAATTTGCGATGTCATAAATGTGGTAGTAACTAAAGATTCAAAATATTATCCCCACACACATTTTGCTTGGATGTGTGTTTCCACATAACCCACTTGTCAATAATTTAAAAAAAAAAATAGTTTGAAATAAAAAAGAAATGAAAAGAGAAGAAGAAGAGAAGGGAAGAAGAAGGGGCAGGAGGAGACCAGGAAGGGAGGGAAAGGCAAAAGGAGAGACTCTTGCTGTCTTTGCTTCTTAGCACCAGTCTCAAAAAGTCCTGTGAGCTTGAGCTACCTTGGTGAAATTAGAGGAGTAAAGACATATATGTTTAATCACTGAGGCAGATATGACTTTTTAAAAACCATATCTTTTATTTAAATATGATTTCCTTTTCATAATAAAAAATGTATTAATATGTACTTTCTGACTAATCTCAGCAATACCTGGTAATTTTCCCATATCTTTAAATATTTCTTAGAACAAATGGTCTTGGGTCTTAGCATATAACACGTGCACGGGTGTATGAGTGTGAAGAAGGTCCTGCTCCTCATCTGAGAATCCAAATTTGCTTTTTCAGTACCTGTTCATTTTATGCCACTCTTTATAATGTATAGAGAACCAAAACCTGAGCAGGCAAGAGTTTTCTTCAGGCATTCATCAGAGAGACTGTCATTCTTAAGACAAAATGATGCACAGGCAGACATTTTCACCAATCTCATGTATTGTTTTTGTACCTTACTGAGCACTTTTAAAATTCCGGCATGCCAGAACAGTTGTGGAGGCCTATCATCATTTGTACCTCTCCTGACGCACTGCTAATACCGTAACTTATATGCACCACTAAGCACGGACACAGCCCCTCTTCTGAATGGTCTGCTCACTAGACGCATGCAGGGACATGCATAATGCAGAAGTCTACTGCATCAAAAGTGGAGTATCGAGAGTATTTCTGGTATTTATAGGGTGTACAGAATAAAATATCATCTTGGTTGCAAGGCCAAAAACCTGGCTTCTGTAAAAGGTATACATCAGCAACGGGTTACATATTTCTTTCAAAAAACATCTGCTATTTCAATTAAAAGTTTAAACCAGCTTGTGGCATAGCATGTAAATTCTGGAAGTTCTGGGGTGCAAACTGTGGTTGCCTAAGTACAGCTAATTGAAAAAACCCTTTCCGTTATAATCAAATGTTAGATATTCTCCTGACTTTTCAAAAAACTACACCACCTAAAAAAATTTCGGAAAAGTTTGGCCTAAGTCACACCCACAAGTGCAGAGGTGTGGGGTATACAAGATTTTCACATTCCAAGAAAATGAGACAACACAAATACCAAATTTTCCTGGCTCATTCTATCTGTCCTGCTACACTTGTACAGGATACCTGCCTTCCGCTTCAGAAGTTTTATATACACACCACGCAAATAAAAAAAAAGCACTACATATAGAGAAGCAGGGGATGAAAAGAAAAATGTGTATAACTAAAACAAGAATAGAAGTCCATATTGCCTTGAGAGAACTGCACACTTAAGCTATGATTTTTTTTTAGATTTTTTTTTCCTGAGTGAATATGGAAATCCACCTCTGGGCTGGAAAGTGTAAAGACCTGGGACAATTTACAGATGTCTCATAAACGCAGAGAAAAAACTGGCAGCCAGAGGACAAATGCTAAGATGATGTGCTTCCCAAGCCTGCAGACTTTCAATTAAATTAAGTTCTAATAATTGTGAATACATTAGCAAATATCAAAGAGTGAAATGAGAATACAAACAGAAAGGAGGGGAATATTTTCAACAGATCTGTTATTTGCAAAGCATAGTCAACTGTCTATACCACAACCAGGACTATTCAGTTGAAGTTTCACAAATGCTAATCAGGGATAGGGTTTTTCAATGATTTTTCAGATCAAATAAATTGAGAACTTTGGAGAAATTACTACTTTTTAAGGATTTTTTGGCTGAAGGGAATTTATCATGCCAGTCTAAAGATTTATTTTTTTTTGTCTGGGTATTTTCACACACATGTACAGTCAGGAAATTGGACTTACCACCCAAGAAGGACCCAGCTAGCACAAAACTCAAGCAGAGATGAGAGTTGCACAATGCTGATGCCATCTCCTTTGTGCATTTAGGAAAGGCAAATAAGGCCTGACAAAACAGACCAGAGGCAGCATTTGGCCTAGGGAACTGGGGATAAGGCCAAGACTGTAAATGTTGCAATCGGAGAGTCTGGGACAGATAAACAATGCATGCACAGGTCTAAGTTCCCAAGAACCAACATGCTGAAATTGCTGATCCTGCAATGAACTTGCCTTGCATGGATGCTGTAAACCTGTATTGAACTTGCCACACATGGGAAGACTGAGCACAGAGAACGTGTGCCCTTTACCAAGGAATGCACAAGAGTTGCAAAAAAAGCAGGAAAAATTACATGGTATATAGATTTCGCATATGGTGAGGTACTTGCCGTGTACACAATATGAAGAATAAGCCCTACCCCTGAGCTCAAGACACTTTGTTTCAGACCACCCCCTCTCCCAGCAAGTCTCATCCCAAAGCTGACGATGCCCTGCGGACAGGAATTCCACGGCACAGCAGAAGTGGCAGCAAAATCTGAGGTTTGTTTAAAGAACTTCTAGTCTGCCACAGGGCAACTGGCCAGCACTGAAGAGTACTTTACAGGATAGCCAAACTTCTCCAAAAACAAGGAGTCAAGTCAATACACTGTACTGGTAACTTGAAAGCTACCTGCAGTCTCTCAAATGAGACGCAGTATTTTTTCCATGTCTCTCTCTATCCAGCAACCCCCCTTATCCCTGAAAACACCTCTGTCAGATACCTCACCAATAATAAAGAACTCTTATAAGGACAATATACCCCTTTGTGAGTTTCAGAGTTCATGTAGAAAAATCAAAGTTAATAGTTTTTCAATACTATTTTAATTTCCTGCCTGGGATCCCAGTGCAGCAAAGTATTTAAGCATGTGCTTTAAACTTTGTCCTAGAAATGCATGATCAAGATGCACTCCTACCTGGTGCTTTTCCTGACTCCAAAAAGAAATGCAGAAGGGGGGTAACACAGGATAATTAACATTTGCAGTACACATTCCATTCATTTGAATTTCACTTTCTGCTCAAAAAACACAGTTGTAATTTCCACACTGCTATTTAGAGTAACTTTCAATCAATATGACAGTTTAAAAAATGATTTAACATGATATGTAAACAGCCTGAAGCAAATGTGTTCAACAAAAACAAAATATTTGCAAATAGAAACAACAAAGATTTTCATTTCACTCTAGAAAATTAAAGAAACCTGCTTATAAACAAGTTTTTCCAAGAAAAGTTTTTTTGGTTTTGTTATTGTAAGATGAATGAGTTGACAGATGTTTTACTAAAATCATTAAGACAAGATGGCAATAATTTCTAGGTATGTTAACTAAACTATTGCTATCTGGATCATGTGATGCACAACAGAGTTTTCACGTTAGGTACAGAAGCAGTTTAACAGTTTGGAAGTCAATCATGTGAGTATCCTATGCACTAGCTTTCATATTCCTAATCTGGAACATCATCAGTAAAGGGACAGATATAAATATACCTGCATGTAACTTTAGCAACAGATTTAAGGTAGGTGCTTATTAATATCATGAAGATATGATTCTTAATGATCTGGGAGCGCAGCCTTATATAGGTTTGAATAATGACATTGTCTCATTGCATGCATAGTTTGTGCTTTTGTCTCAGACAGGTTCATTTTTCACTGGAGGGGAAAGGTTCATATCGCACGAGGGGGGTAACCAGTTGATGTTACAAGGCTGACGATTAGCCCCCTCGCTGTTCCACATGACACTGGGAAGGACTCCAGCAGGCATCCTTAATGCCTGCTTCAGCATCTTGAAGAAATTAATGAACACAGCTTCGATGGCAAAACATTTCAATCAACCCCAACCAGCTGTGCCTACCATTTAAATAAATAAATAAATAAATAATCTATTTATTTAAAAACAGGCTTATCAAAAGTTTCTTCGAAGGATACAAGTTATTTGGGGAGTGAGAGAGGGAGGAATAAAAAGGAAGAAGGACAATGGTGGTTAGTGCCAAAAGATGTGCGATGGCCCCTGTGTTTGTTGAACAAATTAAGCACGTTCTGGTTTTTCACCTGCTGAAGTAGCAGCAGTGCATATGGCCCAGAAGTTAAAAATAAGGAAATATGCATACATTACCATACTTAATGGACGACCCTCTCCATTTAATATGCAAATTTCCTGAAATATTACTGAATGCCGTCTGTTCTAAATGAATAAATTTGAATTGCAATTAGAATAATCCTTTATAATTAATGAAAACTGTCAATTTTGGTTCATAAGTAATTTGATTAACAGGATGATGGGACACTTATCAAGTTCACTGGACTGCTAGGGTATGAGAAAGCTGACAGGGAAAATAAGGTGGTCCAGGCACTTAGGCACCACTGGAATATTATCCTAAATTATTGATAACACAAGCTAATGAACTTCAGAAAGTGAACTCTGCATGCTTTATTTAAAGGGACAGTGCAGTGGGGTGATAAGTACTAGTCTGGTCATGATAGCCTTCTCCAAAATGCAGTCATGCCATTACCACTCTCCGAGGGGAAGGAAAAAAAAAAAAAAAAGATCCACAGGCAACAACACACACCTACTTAAATCTGAAATTTACACTTTCCAGCTGCTTCCAGAGAGGGAAAAAATGTTCACACCATAAATGTAAGAAAGGGACAATGCAAGCCAGGTGGAACACAGTTTATATAATGTACCACAGACACTATTTTATGTTGTATTTCCATTGGCTAAAAAAGGGTACTCACTACACCTGGTTTTCCATCCTTTTTCTTCGTATCATCTACCATGCAATTGGCCAGTAATATTTTTTTTTTCAAATGTGCTTTTGGTAATTGCAAGGAGGAGAATGTTAATGTATCAGTTTCAGTTTTATAAGAAAAGCAATTTAAAATAACCCAGCCACTACACACCCAAGAAAAACCCCAACTCTGAGGCCATCATTTCCCTCAACCCACGTGTTCACTGACATCAACGCCATTCTGCCACAAATGGGAAAGATGACTGTAGGCCAAAACTCTGGGCTGATACACCACTCCCTCTGTAATTCCATTAACTTCAGGGTCAGGGAGGATGTAACCCAACGCAAAAGTTACCCATAATGGCATTTTAAATCAGTGCACCCATCAGCATACACAGGCTGCAATTCTGATCGTTTACGCAATGAGCCCAAATGTGAGTAATACAGGTGAATCTTGGTAAAAATATCAAATCCATGGCCCTCTCTGAGGATATTACATTTCCCAAATTGCTTTAGTTTTTGAATGAAAAGTTCAGCTGGATATGCTATTCTGCCACAAAATGGATATGGTGAAATCAGAAGGATATTTTTTTCTGTTGCCCTCAGTCTGTCTTTTTACAAAGACGTTCTTCTAAAAGCATGTTTGACTCCATATGCATCATTCAACTCTCTTATGGAACCATGTCATATTTTATATATTGCATATGGCATTTATTGTATACAGTTATTCCACATAGCCCTCACACAGCCAATGGAACAATTCTGAATGCAACTTCAGAGTACGATCTCTTTCCAAACATCCTGAAAGAGCACATCCTGGATACACCCACACAGTATAAATGGAATCCAATGCAATCCGGCCTTTTATGTTTTGCAAACAACACAAGTTGAAAATGGTGAAATTGCATGCTGAATGAGACTACCCTTCGTCTGAGCACAGGCACAGTGCCAGTGGATTCTGGGAGATCGTCTGTAAAAGCCTGCTATTGTATAACAAAAGCCAGCGTGCATGAGCAAGGTATGTTTTTAAACCATTACAGCACTGTGAACTCAAAACAGATTTTCAACAAATCACTGAAAGACACTTCTGCAACCTAGGGACTAAACCTCTGCTAAATTTCAGGTTCATCCACTCTAATCACCAAGGCACCAGCACTACCTACAGGAAGACCACAACTTTTGAGTAAAATGTATGCATTCACATACTCAAGAACAATACCTCATTTTAAAAATCAAACTTTCTGATAATGTTCAGATCTTGACTAATGCAGAACATTTCAACACAGGAGGTAACATCTGTCAAAAGCACAAGCATCTGGAAAAGGCTTTTAGGAACTGAAATGCTCCAAACCACAGGTGCTGTTATAGGTAGACATTATTAGAATTTGCAAAGCCAGAAACGAGTTCACTTTACTAACCCTGACCTATATTCCTATGTAGCAATTTTAGCCTGTTTCAAGAAGAAAAGATAGTTCCTACAGCATTGGGCAGAATCAGACATACCCAAACACTTTTGTGCTCAGATCTTGGTACAGTGCTCATCAGTATGGCAAATAAACCACATTACAAAGAAAACAATGCCATAATTGGCCAGTGGGCCAGTTTCCTGTCTTCTTCCCCTGAGGCAATCAGGCCTCTTTTTTTTTAGTCTCATTTCCTAAGGAAATGAGGATCTGTGAGATCACATTGTCTGCTCATGAGTCCCTCCCCCTAATAGTTTTAACCCTTTGTCCATTCTCTACTTAAGTCTCAAAAAAGTAAAGTTTTGATACTTTCATGAAAAGGCATGCCTTGGCAGGAAAAGAAGCAAGCAGCAAAAGAAGCAAGCTCTCCCGTGGAAGGAAAGACAGGTACAACTCAACCAGACAGGCAGCAAGCGCCCCCTTGCACAGCCCAGCTGGACAGGAGCACAGCATATGAGCACAGCTGAGGGACAGTTATAAAGGAAGGCAGGAGAGGACTGGATGTTTGCAGCGGAACTTAGGTTCATAGGAAAGTAGTGAGAATATTGGAGTGAGGGCTATAAAGGTTACGTCAGTGATCAAAGAGCATTATGGTGACAAGCGGACATGATGAATGGAGTTATTGTGATAAAGGAGCACAGGAAACAATACAAATTTGTAGAAAAACAGGGTTTAGTTTCATTAGTTCCACTGTTCATGGAACAAACTTATTTAAACAAAGCTATACTCTTCTTTGTATCTCTGTTTCTACCTTGCCTTCACTGCCTTTTTAAACTTCTTTTTTTTTCTTGCCGGTTTCACTGTGGCTATGGAAAAGCATCCTTTGCAAGTAGTAAGACACCAGCAGACTTGCATAAGAAAACACTAAATTATCAGTCATGCATGTAAACATAAGAAACGTTATGTTTATGTCATTGACTTGCTCCTTAATGGGATGTGGAAATCATGTGCAACTCCATCATGCCCCTTTTCACTATCTTCCAACTTTCATAAACATTTGCCCCAATCTTCTTAAGAAGAGATGTCCTTTAACAATCCAGCAACCGTTTTAGGAACTCTAAGGGAACATTATTATCCCAATTCAGGAACAGGATAAACGAGGCAGTAAGAATATGTCACCATGTGACTACAGCAAGACTAATAATACAATGCAAACAGTGAAGTTAAGAAGTCCTGTGACTAGACCACAAGACCATACTTCCCCGTCCCCTAGACATCTACTATTCTAAAAGCAGGAGATCAACTAGCATTCCCCATTTGGATATGCGAAGGTCGAACCAGCATAGTCTCGATAAGTAAATACTAGCCTAAACAAAACCATACAAAAGGATAGGGAAAATCTTCCGTTCTGAGTTTGCGGTATCTTTTACTACATATAATGAGGGTCAGTTCTTTATGATTTCATAAGAGTGATAAAGACCCACCTTAATAAGGAAACACTTCAGCTAAAGCACACCTCAAAGCTCATAGCGCAATCTCCTATTTCATTCATTCACAAAACATTGCAGAGTTTCATTTAATACAGTTCTAGGTTCTGTAGTGGGGTAAGAATGAACCATCAACTAAACAATTAGCAACAACATCAGAGACACAGCTGAATGACATACCAACATGTTGGACAGAAAAATGCCTCTATTTAATTTGCTGTCACGTGAATGGGACGCAGAAATATAATATTCTCCCGGCAGAGCTTCAGAATTATGATAGCAGAGGGCAATCCCCATCAGGTAAGAGAAAATAACTGTTGGGAAAATAACTGAAGTTTGGAAGTTTTTCCCTTGGGTGATATCAGTAACCATTCTATCAAATAGGACCTATATGTTCTTATTTTATTCCAATTATCATGGCATCAAAGAACCGTTATCATTTGCTCTTCTTGGTGACTAATGCTGGAACCATAGCAAGAGGAAATAGAAAATAATAAAAAAAAAATAACTCCAATCCAGATTCTAGTGGCATAAACCCTTCTGGACATGGACATAAAAAACTTATTTATTCATGCTCCTTAAAAATATTTATTTTTTTCTTCATTGTTTGCTGAGCTAAGAAAATTAACCATTTTCAAACTGTTGAGGTTGGGAAGGAAAGATTGAAATAGGGTGAGTGTTGTACAAGGCTTTGCCCCAAACAAATGAAAGTCTTTGAGTGAATTATGGTCTAACTAGTTTCTTTTTTAAGACACATCAAGGCATTTCAGTATGTGTCAATAAAAGCCCACCTGGAGGAAGAAATTACAGAGCACTGGAAAGAACGCCAAGATTACTCAAGTCTTTGTGTTTTCATTTGTTTTAAATCTGTGTGTTGTTAAAACAAATGTAGAAATTAGCCATATGGGAACTTAGTTTTGGTGCAATGTCTTCATCTGTCACTGCATTTGGAAAAAAGCGCGCGCACACAACAAGATCAGTGGCCAGGGAGGGAGGGTGAGAACAGCACACAAGGAAACAATGCTGAACATATGCACAGGATTTCGACCTCACAGCATGGTGACTAATGATTATTTCATAAATATTGAAGCTGTGATGGATTATTATTACTGAAGGGGTACCTTTTTAAAGATCATCTAACAGTTAAGGTATAGAAAGGTAGCTCACATCTCTCACTGGGACAACCTGCCCTTATACGCAGTGTATCTTACCCAAAAGAAAACCACACACTATTTTCAATTCAAACCTTAGACCCAATCCATGTAAGACAGGGGCTTAATAGCTTTCCAAACTCTCATTTGGCCTCAGTTATACAACCAGCTGACACTGAAAATAATTAATGCCCTTTAGGACTCGCATCTGCTCCTATGGTTCCATGTCAAGGTTTTTAATTGGGCTATTTTGGCATTTGGAGACAATGGCAAGGTGAAATAACCTTTCTTTAATATTTCTGAGGTCAGAAGTTAGTCCTGCCAAAGGTCATCCTTCAGGTTCACAAATGAGTCATTTGTATCACCTAATGCAATCTGTGACTTGCAAATTGCACTGGGAGATGTTATAGTGCATTAATTAGTCCATGTGGTGAATACTGAATTCATCATTACCAGTGAAGCCTGTGCAGGCGTGCCAATACTCGTTTTGGTGGGTTGCAGTAGCTGATTATATTACACATTCTCCTTCAAACTGTGGCCTTTAATATCAGGCCTTGTCTGCTGCTAAAAGCAAAGACAAGGACAAACTGGTACTCTCCCACTGAACAGTGCAACGTAGAATGTTGCATGTCAAGAGTTCCCCGAGTGTGCAAGAAGCCACCTCAGGCCATTCATCTGGCTTCTACTTCACAGGTACTGTCATCCAGTACTCCCACGACTGGCACCATTGCTGGATTGCACTCAAGCCAAAAGACTGGTTGAAACTTTAGGAACTGGGCTGTCTTACTTGTCCTCTGCTCTTTTAAGCCTAAAGAGTAGTTCTGATTTATTTTTTTTAATTTGTTTTTTAGGTTGGCTGGTTGGTTTTCTCCATAGCTGTGGGGATTACAAGCTTTAAAAACAGACAGGCATAAACAGTAATTAACTGCAATTCTCAAGTGACTGCATGTCTACAAAAGCAGGGCCTTTTGGAAAAGCACGATAAAATTGCAAGAGCAGCACTAGCATCTTCCACTGAGGATCTGGTTATTGGACAAATGTCCCAAGTTTCCCAGATTTTATTCCCAAAAGCCACGCATTGCTATCATCTTACACAGAGCATTGAAAATGAGCTAATGTCTCCAGCAGCTAGGCACAGGGCAGAGCCACTCTCCCCAGGCCCAAGAACCTCTGGAGGGGCAGCGGTGAGGCTGCTCTGCCACCCCACAAGCCTCCATGCCCCAGATTTCCCCCTGCACTCATGCTCCGTGGCTGGGGCTGCGTTCCCTACGTTCCGTGCAGCAGCCTGCCCTGCAGCCCTTCTACATTTAGGGTCCTTCTGTGCCCAAAGAGAGGTCAATACCAATCCCAAGCTCGCTTTTAAAAATCAACATTCAGTCAAGCTTCCTTGTTGCAGAGAAACCTTGCAGAGAATTTCACCCTAAGTCACAGTCTGATCTTTCAGCTGGTTGGCAGCTATTGCCTATAATGAAGGAATTATTAATTTCTGTTTCAAAGGGATAGGAGATCAGGATATGGACACGGCATGACTGTACCATCTGTGCAGTTGACATATATTGATTCATACCATCTTCCCATCTGTCCTTGACACTACAGAGCATCAGAGGTCACAATCAACTCTTTGCTGGAATTCCCCCAAAAAACAAGTTTTCATCCAGTTCCCTGTCAAAAAACACTTCAAACCACTTTTTTACAGAAAATGGATCATCACCTCTTCAGTGTACTATGGAAACCGACACATAGCCCACAGTTTGGCCTTCAAAGTATATACCACACAAGCGGTATAATAATGACCAATATTATCAAACAATGGCAAATAGGAGCTTCAATGTCCCTTAATGAAAGGCTCAGGCTAAAATACTACTCTTGAAACAATAAGGGCTTGAAGAAGCTATGAAAATTACTACAGCTCTACAAAGATTTACACAGTTGCATATATTGCACGGGGCACAACAACCAATCAGAGCAGAAGGCTGAGAAACGTGGAGTTCGGTTGCATGTGCCTATGGAAAGTGGTGGGGAAAAAATGAAAACTTGCAGCTGAGTAAATCGTGAAATGTATCAAAGTCCCTGGAGACGACCTAGTTTTGTTTTCATGATAGGTGTCATTTTTTTTCCTGTAATCCTATGCAAATTGCTAATAGCTAAGAAATGAAAACTTTTGAAATGGCCATTTCTGGGTTTTGTCAGTCTAAATATTTCATCTGACATAGCCCACAATATAACTGGAAGCACTGTGTGTGATCTAGGCTTAAACAGCACTCATGCGAAACTGTGTTTTCAGAGAGTTACAACTGTCCCAAAACAGCCTTGGGTTAAAACATGTCATGCTTTTTTCTCACTCCAAAGAACTGGCTGAAGAAAATCCAAGCAGATTTGAGCAAGCCTGGAATTTTAAAGAGTCTGTAGTAGAAGGAGTGACAATTACACAATGATTTTTTGTTATTGTTGCTGTTGTCACAGCACTGACTGCACAAGTTAATCTTCAAACCTACACTTAATAATAAAATTTAATCCTCGTGCACTGCTTTCGTCTTTGGCGTCTCTTATCAAGCTAAACTAAGTGAAATCACAAAAATCCTCACACCACCTTTTTTATATTTAAAAAATAGGAAGGCAAGAGGACAACACGGTCTGCCTGGGTATCAGACCTGAAGTTGTAAGCCCTGGTTTGATTTATGGCCATGGCTAACACTACTAAACTCTACTAGTATCAATTTATTTACTCAAAGCGTTAGCATAATCTGAAACCTCTCTACTGTTATTGGAGTGCAATAGTGAGTAAAAGTCACGGTGAAAAAGCTCACGCTGGATCCAACTTGCAGTACCAACACGGCAACTTCATGTGCTCAACCAACAAAAACATGCCCCAAAAGCCATGTATCTGGCCACCTGGGAACCTTCAGGTGACAACAGCACCTTGACAGGTGCATCTCTACCTGGTTACCCATCCCCATTTGCCAGGACAGCCCGTAGCAGCCAAGGACAACTTGACGTATTTTACAGCAGCTGTATAAACTATAAACTCTCCAGATTATTTCTTTTTTTTCTTAAACAACCCAGCCAGCTCCTGAAACTCAACGATAGCAATGCACTGCTGTTGTGGTTTATACCTGATACCTCCCATCTGCATCAGCTGTGCTCACCCAACTGATGAATTTTATGAATTAACTTTTGAACACATCCATCCAAAACAGGTGACAGCGCGCTGGGGCGTGCTGGCTGCCTGCCCTCACTTCTGTCTGTGCCAGACATCTTCCTTCGCTCCTGCCTTGCGTGCGCAGGGGCTACGCCTAGTGTTTCTGTGCACCTCTTTCCCTTCACGGTAGCACCACACACTGTCCCCACAGCTCCGCCATGACGCAGCCATCTCCTGCAAAGAGCTCAGGGACTTGAGAGAAGGCCAGCAGCCGCCCTGAAAACATAAAAGGCCCGCTCGCTTGAGGGAACGGGGCATTTCTGCTTTGAGTGGACTAAACAGCAGAAAAACAAGGACCAAAAAAACCGACGAACGGCAGGGATGTTAAGGGAGAGGCAGGGGCTGGCAGCAGGCGAGGGGGCCGCCACAACATGGCGCCTCAGCCGGGCCCGGCGGAGGGTTCCGGTCCCCGTGGCCAATGGGGCAGCCGCGGCGCGAGGCCGCACTGCGCTGCCACCTGGCGGCCGCCGCCGCGCACTGCGGGGCTCCGCAAAAAAAAACCCCTCCTTTTTGTCATCCCTCCGGTCTCCGGTGCCCTGGCATCCGCGGCAGCGAGGGTTGGAGGGGTCTGGGCTGTCTTGTCGTGTTGCTGAACAAGAGAAAAGACTACAGATGTGGGCCAAAAAGACATGGGCCGTGTGGGCACACACTGACTCACTCATGGGCTTCCTCACCCACGTTCAGCCCCTGAGGCCTCCGGGGACCTTGTAGCACGAGGCCAAAGGCTGATAATGTGAGGTAATGGCATAAATATGAGGTAAAATATTGCCACATTATTGTTAATCTCTTAATAAATGCATTGGAAACTGGGCACCATCCATTAACAGCTGCCCAGGAGTCAGGATATTAGCAGATGAGATTTCTCCATGTTAATTTACTGTGGCCTCTTCAGATAGTAAAAGGATCTAGTCAAGTTGCGATCCAGTCAGCTTAAAAGTACACATAAGAAATGAGGCTTTGGGATTTATGGTTTGACTCCCTGCCAACTGTTGATGTTTCATAATCGTGTTCCTCTTGTGTGCTTCCACCCCTCCAAAAAAAAAATAAAAAAAAAAAATCCTTTTTTTCCTCTGCCCCCACTGTGGGGTACCAAGAAACAGGAGACTGAAGCCTTCGTCCAGCTCCCTTGAAAGCTCCGTGTAATAGCAGACACTGTATAAGACTCTACTTGCATTAGACCAAGAACCTATCTAAAATGAAACCTCCTGAAAGTACTAGGTGGTTAAGTACCTTGAAAATTGTGTTTCAAGGGTATATCAGGGGATTTGTCTTTGCTGAAGTGGATGAGAAGCCAGCCCTTTCAACATATTTGCTGTAGACATCACAAGAAATCAAAGTCCTGGAGCCTATAGGAGCCGAGACACCTCAGTGGCTGATCAGAGCACAGGGATTTACAGTCCCAACAGTCACTGACAAGGAATTGTAGGTGCTGTGCAAATCCCCACGCGCTGACTAGCAAACAGCGGCTGATAGACAAGCAAAGTACTGGGACTGCCCAGAAGTACGACGCTAACGAGACCGTCTGAAATGACAGCAAATAAACCAGTCAAATAGCAGCGAAACTATTAAAAAGGGGTAAGCACCAAATGGGTCAGCTTCCATTATTTTTCATACCTGTCTGAGTACATGTTTTTTCACTTTGTAATGAAAGAAGACCTTTGTAGTTATTTTACTGAGGTCAGAGAGGGCGACGTGCCTCTTGAACAGCCTTCATAACCAAGCGGCAGGAGCATTACTGATCAGCTCAGAGCTCACCTGAAGGGAGAAGCCCGAATTTTACTATCCTTTACTTTTGTAAATCTCTTATAAAGCCTGCCAGTCTAGCCATTGGGGCATGGCTTTTACCTGTTCCTATGTTCTGTACGTGCTCTGTTCTGTCTCCTTAATGCAAATTAACGTGTTTATGTATGTTGTTTTAAATAAAATACATGAGTAAGTGTGAAAGTGTGAAAATACAGATTTCCGTGAATATGAGTTCACTTTACCTTTTCTCTACCTTCAGAGCAATAGGGCAATCCAGGAATCAACTATCACTTATCCCTGTAACTTCCTGTAACCTTCCTGTCTGGGCACAGAAAAGATAACCTCTGCCCCAGAAGACGCGGTCTAAAATGCTTTGTCCCATATAACCTCATTGCAGTAACCCTTTCTGCATCTTCCTTCTCCATCTCTTTGCCATGCATGCTTTAAGAAATAATCTGAAGTGCCTCCCTACCTTCCTTTTTATAGATTCAAAGGGAAGCAAAGACTTTTCGTGGTCAACAAGTGAATGCAGCAGAATCACAGCAACTAATGCTTGCTTCTAGGACAAAACCACCTCCAACATCTACCTGCTTGCTCTAAGACAAGGAGAGGTTCCTACAGCATCTCACGAGCACTGCTTCGTAAGACAACAAAATCAGTTGACATACTAGCTGCAAGCAGGCTAAGCAACCATAACAATGTTTTGCCTCCCGTGCAGACCCTTGAGCAGTTGCAACTGGCAGCAACTAAACCACATAATTCTCTGTTAAATAAGTTACCAGAAAATAAAAATAGATAGAAGCCCCATTACTTAACATATTCATCCCCACATCTGGATGATAAAATATAATTCTTATGGCAAAATATAATTTTTAGGCGCTATGTTCCCTATCTGCAATTACATCAAAATCACATTAATTGAGCTATAACACTGTCAGGCCCGGCAGCTGGGAGGCACATCCATACATTCTAAAGAGGTGGCCATTAATTCAGCGCTCCGCAGCGTGGCAATGAAGCTGGGATGTCCGTTCCCCAACGTGATTTACTGTCTTTCAAGCTGCTTAAGTGGGAACCTCTACAAAAAGATTTAAGTTAAGTGACTCTTATGCCGAGCTGGAGCTCATTTATTATTGAATTAAGTTTTCATTTCTTTTAAAGGGAAAGAGAAATATAGTTGTATTTGAAACAAGGTAAAACAGTTCAAAGAAATCAACTATTACAATTCAGGAAGAAATGATATGTATCTGTGGGTGACAGTGGCATTTTGGTTTTGCATTGTTGCAAAGGTAAATTAAAAAATTAGATATATACTTAAAAGTGCACATATGTATATGGTTTATATGCATGTCTGCTTTCAGGTATATATATTTATACGTATATGCATACATATCTGGAAAAAAAAGATGTATAATTACAAATGCAGGTACGGATTACACATATCTAATATGTATCTATGAGCCTAGATCCCAAAACTAAATGTGTGCTTAATTTTAAGGCTATGAAGTAGATTACTTTATAAGGCAGTGGGACACTGCAGCATATAGAGCTCGCTACAAAATCTATCTTCATAAATTGTATTTTGCCTGTTACCTTAGTACCTTTTTTCATATTCTAGTGCTTCTCTCTCTCTCTCTAAAGAATGTATTTAATCAAGTTCTATTTCATCAAATACATTGTGTTTTATTTCTTAAAAAAAAAAAATTAAAAAAATAAAACAGGCGAAAGGCTTATACCTGACACTCAAGCACCTTAGACAGACAGGGTAGGAAGGGTGGATATTTTTTGTCTCCTGTACTAAAAACCGGGTCCAGCAGAGAAAGAGAAATTTATCCTACTCAAGCAGCAGGTACGCAATTTCTGCCCTGAAATTAGAACATCAGAACACAGCAATCGATGCAATATTTGGCCTCTGTCCTCTAACCACATGAAGGAAATATATTGAGCTAAATTTTCTGCCAGCTTAATTTTATTGAAATTAGTGGAGTTTATCCAACAAAATACTTGGCATCTTGCATTTGATGGGTAAAATGTGCCAGTGCAGGGAAAGGAATTTGAGGGAACACAGTTACTCTGCATGCTTAAATTGGCTAAATATTTCTGAATAAAATATACTTTAAAAATAAATAATTAAAATTTGCCAGGACCCCCATAATGGTTTCATTTACACTCCAGTCACATGAGTCTACAGCGCAAGACCCTTTCATAATTAGGAACGTACACTATATAAGCTCCCTCCCTAATTAGCAAATTATGTTGAAAATAGCATCCTGCTAATTAATGGTTATTACGGCATTTCTGAAGCTGAAGCTTTAATTATCACCAACCTAATGATTGTGTACAGAAAAAAACAACTTTTTTTCTTAAATTATCAATAAGGGCAGGAGATTATTATCAGGCAAATCTGCTGACGGCTGATTAATTTGTTTGATGCAAAGTTGCTGTGTGTTTCATATTATTTTATCGGAGTTGCAGGAAAAAGGTACATAATTTGGTTTCATTAGCAACTACTGCTATTTATCACTAGAAGATACCCCTCCCTTTTTTGTTGTTTGTTCAATTCCCTCTGTGTTTTTGCCTGCACCAGCATCAAAGTCAAGAGCAGGAAGTTTTAATTAAGTGACACTAATGAGGTCGTTGAAAATGATACTTCAGCAATTCAGCATGCTGTTAAATGTGTTTATTCTATAATGTCATCAAAGGTGATTGTTTTCCCTTGTAATAGATAAAATTCATTACCATAAGCATTGTACTTTTGAGTGTTAGAGATACAAAATGCGAGTCAGTCAGGTGTGTCTGTCGCACATTTCATCTCATCTACCTCTGTAAATGAATTTGCATCTAAAACTATCCCTTAAAAAGGAAATGTAGCATGAGCTGTAGTTGTAAGTGGGTTTTTGTTCAGAAATGGCTAGCTTTGAGTAACCTACTTGGTTATGATGATTGTAGCCCTGCTTTTCTGGCTGCCAACCCATTCACAAATGCATCCCGAAATTCTCTGATTGCAGCCTATTTTGCAAGTCCCAATCAAACAGTTTGAAAGAATCATTTCCAGCTTGCAAAATAACCGTAAATTAGTTGTACAATTAATACTATGATTATGCAAATCAAAGAGTAGTTATAGGGCTGTGATCATGATAGACTAAGGGTATAGGAAGGCAAAGCAGAGTTTGTAAGGAGAGGCTGTCATCTCTTAGACCATCTGAATTACATGGAAGAAACACACTCTTCTGCGGCTCTGAACCAGGAGCAGTTAGGAGTCTCTGCTGCTCTCTTCTTCACTGGGGATTTGGCCTTGTAGAAATATTCTTTGTTCGGCCCCACATTTACACAGGAAAAAACCCTAGAGCTGTTTTGTGAGTAAGATACGGCTCCTACAAACGTACATATACACAAAAA
Organism: Larus michahellis; assembly: GCF_964199755.1. Taxonomy (NCBI): domain Eukaryota; kingdom Metazoa; phylum Chordata; class Aves; order Charadriiformes; family Laridae; genus Larus; species Larus michahellis. The sequence goes on from NC_133906.1 coordinate 21,140,276, forward strand.
TACTAATCCTGCAAGCAGTGCTAACGAATAGATATACTCATGTCTATACAAGCTGGCGTGAGCAGGGGCTAAAATTCACAGTGTGTCCTAAATCATCCTTTGGTAGAGGTAGACATTGTTCAATAGACAACATTTATATCAATGTAACATCTGGTCCAATAAATCCTCAAATTGCTTGATTCCTTGACAAATACACTTCAGAACTTAAGAAAAAAAAAACAAACAAACAAACAAAACTTAAATTCATTTTGCAGAACCATGTTCAAAACAGCCACTGACTTTTAAGGAGGAATCTCAACATAGTAATGGAAGAGTAGGCAGACCTAAATGGGTTTCATCTGTCCTAAGGCCTAGCAGTAGGTTAAAGATGCAAACATTCAGCTTTACTCAGAACATAGTATATACCACAGTACTTCCTGGCAACCTGCTTCAACCCCAAAATTTCACTCATATGATTAAGAAGAAGGTCAAAAATGTTACTATTCTGCTCTCGTATGCTGAAAAATAAGGAACTAGGTTCATGTTAATTCTAAGGCCAGTAAAAATACAGCTTGCAATTTCGGTGAATATGTTCTTTTTAAACTACTACAGTTCTAAGATTATCAAGTTTTCCTTACTTAGAATAATGTGAAACTAAAAAAAAAAAACTAGAAAAATGAGCTCTATGGGAAGTTTCCTTTTTCTTCGCTGAAGAACAGAGGCAATGATTTGTTTCAGTTTAAATCAAATTAATTTTTAAAAATTCAGTTTGTTTCCAAGAAAAATTTTTAAAAGTCAGATGAGGCGAAACTGAACACACTTCAAGTTGTTCAGAAGAGCCAAAGCACCACAGATATTTTTCAGTGGAAAAAGTCCACTGTTTCCAATAAATAGCATTTGGGCACCACTCAATTGCTAAGTGAAATACAACATGGCATATGCAGGCCTAATACTGGAAATCTTTACTTGCAGTTCAAATTTAGAGCTGCCATTCAAAGCTTTGGTCTCTAGTCAGAGCCCACTTTAAACACCTGGCTTATACTGTATTGCTTTCCATCTGGCTGGAGGGAGAATGCTCTCAAACTTAACCAGCGTAAAGCCACCAAATTCAGCTCATTCTTTGGCCCTTCCCTGCAGGGTGACAAAGATGGCCAGGGCCATTTGCATCTGTTGGTCCATGTGCAGCCTCTGGACAACCCAAAGGGCGCACCATCCCCTGACATGATATTGCAGAGAGAGGCTTCAGCCTGGGAATATGATTTGTGTCTTACAGTGCAAAGCCACTCACTTCCCACAGTTATTACCCCTTCATTTGCTAACACTGCGATGTGACACGTCGGAATATACTGGAGATAAGAGTCTCACCCTTCCTCCTTGAAGTCAATGGCAAAACTCCTATCGATTTCAATGGGGCAAGACTGGAACTTTAATGAGGAATAAGCAGTCCCCAAAGTGATTTTTATAAATAATATTTACAGTGGCACCATCCAATGATCACAGCTTGTTTGTAAGACATGAAAAGAATTTTTGCTTTACAGTCAGGAGCAGGGAATTAGAAATTGCCTGCAAACTCACCCACCCACCCCCACGGCAGAAGCCATAAATCATCATTTTGTCCACACAGAGCGAAAAGCAGGAATCGCAGCAAGACGCAGGGAGAGCCGCCCTTCATGTGGACAGCAGGGGACACGTCTGGGTCACATGACCCCTAACCTTATCTTTATTTTTCCATCAGGCTCTGTGACATTTGTCCTTTTTCATTCAATAAGATGCAGGACTATTTGCCATTTTCAAGTAACCACATTATACAGTATTTCCCATTGACAGACGCGTCCCCTCAGTGCAAGGTGCTTTAACTCTTTCTAACAGGTTTCTTCCTGGATTCTGTTTCCTGAGTGGGATTTTGTTTTGTTTGCTTTGATAAAAAGAAGAAAGGGAAAAAAGAAAGAAAGAAACATACCCCCTGGGAAACTTAACCTCAAAACATAACATTTCTAAAGTAGGATAAACCATGATCGTAACTGCAGAGGACAACATAATTACAGGCAAAAACATAGAAAAACAGATGTACTGAGCAAGCAGTCTTGGCAGTCCAAAGTTAGAAGGTCAATAGGTTGGGTTGCCTAAATTGTACCTTTTTAAAGCAGACATTAGTTTCTTTCTGCAGATTAGCCACTTCAGGATCTATATTTTGTCTGAAATCACAGACACCTTCTCATCCAAAAATCCAGCTTCTCTAGAAATATAAAAGATGATGCAAAACTTTATCCCACTTAGTGCACAATGCTGGGGAGGAGCCGCGTGTAGAAGCTAACAGTTTGCATCTCCAGAAGGTTTCTACCAGCTTCACAAAATGCTATCTACTAGTCTGTAATCAAAGCTTGGAGCTGCATTGTCCTACGGTCTTCTTAAGGAGCCCATCCTGGCATCAGCCTTCCAACTGGGAGAGGAACCATCCCATCCTACCCCTTAATATGCCCTCTGCAGATCAGAGTTATCCTCATGGGGCCAAGCACCTTGATATCTGAGCTCTGACACATTTTTCTTGAAAGCTGGAGGATGTACCCATCTGCTCTTCCCATGATGCTTAAAATTTTCTCACCAGTCCTGCTTATCAGCAGTGCCACTGCCAATTTTAGTAGACTGCAAATAGGAAGGAAGGGCGGCTACTCTTCCCATTTTACAGATAAGAAACTGAGGGCCAAGGGAACTGTAAAAGAAGGTATCCTGGCAAAGCAGAACTTCAAAGAGGAGTCTCTCAAGTCACTGAGCAGCAGCCTTATGGCTCTTAGCAACTTTCCTCCACCTCCACATCAAACACGTGTGGCCTCCCTGTACATAAACATTGTTGATGAGTCCAGGCTTCAAGATACCTTCAAGGTACTCCGCTACCTTTGCGGAGGGGACAGCCCCAGATCCTTGAATAGAAGACAAGATAAAATACTTCAAGAAAACTTTTGGTGCCAGCTCTAACCAGTCTCAACTGTGCCCTTGCTCATAATGGGTGCTCAGCTGCTCCATTTCAGGATGCTGCTGATAAAAGCCATGAGAACAGTGTTGTATCACAGACATGTTTCAGGGGCATCTCCAAGTCACCAAAGTATTTTTAATACCCCATAACATGAACTTGCTTATTGTGTTAAAGTCATGGGCTCAACCTCAAAGGTAACGTCTAGAGAAGGGATCCCTCTCTCGCGGTACAAAACCAGGTGGAGCAAAGGTGCAGCTGATGTCCAGAAACGCTCAAAAGCGCTTCATCGCATCTCAAGGGCTAAGTGCCCTTTAGCCATCGCCCCACCTCTGCCTGCTGCCTCCACCCTACTGAGAAAGGAGAAAAGCATTGCTGTGCAGTCTGCATGGCGCAGAGGTGCATTCACCGCAGTTAGCTCTTCGCCCACACACAGAGTACCCATGGGTCACAGAGGAGGCAGGATTTCAGCCTGAATGCAAACATGAGATGTCGACCAAGAAAATGCCCCACTGGGGTTTTTTTTTCCCATGTGATTGTAGGCACATTCAGATTCTCTGAGAAAAATGACACTCTGTTTAGTCACTGCAGGGAGGAAAGCACCATTGGGGGCAGCGTCACTGGGGTGTCCAAACCACATCTTCAAAGAGGCAGAAGTTTAGTCATTTGTAGCTGACTTCTAGCACATCGCTGTGCTCATGTGAGTGGATCCACCTCTGTGGCAAAAATCAGACAAAGGCCAGTTCTGGTTCTGTTCTTTCCTTAGCTTATATTTGACACATAGCAGTCTCAAATGGGAGCTTACATCACATACTGTAACACAAGAGACAACGACAACCACAGGCAGAGGCTTACTACAAATTCTCAGTGCTCATTCTGGTCCAATCCATCCCTGTACCCTCCTGAAAAGTACCTGATTTGCCTTAGCAACAACTCCAAACAATGACACTGAGGTGGATGTGGAAAAATAAATACTAAGAGAAGCACAACTCCAGGTCATGATACCGGGAACTAGAAACTTTCTATGGCAGCACTTGATAGCAGCCAGTAAATACATCCCATATGTTAAGCATTGTGACATTTTCTGAAGGGCAAGTGATGCACGTGTGCACCCAGATGTCCCTCCCTAGAATGACTATTGATGTGATGACTTCCAGAGAAACTTCTGAGATGCCATAAGATCACTGTACTGCTGGTAGACAGCAAATTAAACATGTGATATCTATGGCTACAAAATGATCAGTGAGCTGGAGCCAGACGTACAAAGGTGGCACGTGACGATGAAATGGCACTGATGGCTACAGCACCGTGTTCTCCTCTGGACAGCAAGATTAGAAAAGAAATATTGGCAAATTATAGGGAGATAAGAGAAAAGCGACAAAAAATTTTCAATGATATCCAAAGGAAAAATAGATAAAGTAGCAGATAAGCTGCAGGCTCATAGGCATTCATTTATTTCCTGGTGATACTAATTGAATTTATAGGCTTCTTTTACAATTAAAAAAATAAAACACAATCATAAAAGTAGCAGTTTCACGAGAATGAAATTTAAGTAATGTTGGAGCTGCTAAGAAAAGTTTTCTGAGAAAGACTGCAGTATGTTTATCCTTGTAATCTCTGACTGCAGTTCAATAGCTTTGCAGTGCTGCAGAGCTGACACATCCAGCAGCCTGCTCTCAGGATGCACCCTGTGGCTCCATCCCAGCTGCGGGAAGGTGTAGCCTACGCTCTTTGTCCCCCAGTCATCAGGATTAAAGCCCTGTAGGAGCGTTCTGCTGCTGCTGCTCCTCCCCTTGGCCATAGGAAGTCAATGAGTGTTGAGGTATCTGACACGTACACAGAACACATCTGTGCTAGGGACCCAGAGATCCAGGCAGGGCACAGTAGAGACACAGTCCTACCAAAGTCAGCGTGACTGCCAGCAGTCAGCCAACATGCTCCAGAGACTCAAAACGCAGGTCAGGGACCGATTCTCAAGTGATCGGTGATAGGTTTTCAGCTGCACGTTTTACACTGACAAATGCAAGTTTCTCAGTGGTGTCACTTCTTGCAAATATTTCTACAAATTTTTCACACACCTTAGACCCAAAGTAAATCTTTAAGGCAAAAAGAGGACACTGTGCCTAGAAGAGCAACGGGGTCGAGGACTCTAGTCCAAAATGTTTAAAACCCGTATGTAAATCCTCGAACTTAGGCACAGAAAAAACTAGAACCATGATGATCTGTGCACCAGAGCCATTTGCTACCACAGAGAAATCGTCTATTCTTGAAATTATTTTCTCAATAAAATAAAAAAGAAAGAAAGGAGGCGAAAAAACCAAGTTTATTTAAAGCTTGTCTTCATCCTGAAGTAGAAGGAAATTAAATGGGAAACCTTCACATTCTTGCAGACTAGAATTCTTGGTTTTCAGTCAGCACTTACACAGTTGGGTCCAGCCATTCCAAGGACCTCTGGAACCAACAATTCCTCAACTCCTGTTCAAACTCTTATGACCCCACTCCCAGAAGCCTACAACAACAGACACATGCTCAAAAATGCACAGCTCTTAAAAAAATATGGTACCAGGCATGGATGGTGAGGCTTTTTGGAAGTTCAAACCCACCCATCAAAAGAATGTCACGATCTAGTCCGACACCAGACGAATGCACGGTTGGTTCCCATCTAATTGCTTCGTGTCTTAATTTCCTGTCCCTCATTTTCAAGTTTTATTTTCTCTCAACTGCCTGTCATGTGTTCTCAGGTTGCAAAAGACAGGATGACATTTGCATTCACAAACTACAAGGAGATTTTTGCTGAACTGTAAAAGTTACATCGTCTGACATTATTTTGACTGTCTCGGCACTGGGCTGATATTTAATGTTGAAGCTTATTACACAAGATGCTGTTTGGCCCTCCCGTGCGCTTGGTCTCCCATCTGGGAAGTCAGTCCATAGGCCAGGAATACAGAATTTAATCAGAATATCAAAGGATGGCAACGTGAAGACATCCAAATTACTACAGATGGGAAAAGTTTTCAAATATGAAACACACATTATTATGTATTCAGTATGCATGTTTTAGTCTTCTTTATTAATTTTTTGAAACTTTAAGACCTGTGCTGCACTTATACTGTAACCATGCTCCACTTCCACAATTTCCACTCGCATTAACCTTACTATACGTAAGACACAGAAAAAAAATTAGTATGTGCTATCGATTATGTACCTAATGCAGCTGTGTTACTAATCCCCATGCCTCAGACTCCAGATGCGTTGTATGCAAACAGCACTTGTCCATAATGAGGTGGTTTTAAAAATTATGGAAAGTTAAAAGTGAAAGCTTGCAGAAAACCTTTCTAATATTAAATAGCATGGCTTCCGAGGTTTTTTTCTTCCTGTGAACTATAAGGACTAGAAACTCTCTTTTATAAGTAAGGATTGTTAACACTGCAACCAAGCAACTTTGTTGTTTAGCAAAAACTAGATTTTATTTTAAACAGAACATTCAGTACTGATAAAAGGTGCTCCCTGCGACTGAGAGCACCAAAAGTAAGAACCGAGCATTTTAAAATAACTCTTGCAAACACGGGTCGTGCTTCAGTGGCTTGAAATACCTTATTTGTATAATTTCTCCCACTGGGTGAGTGCGATTTTAAAAGGAAACGAAGCATTGTAATATAAGCTACACACCACTTACATATACCTTGCGCTTGCATGTGGGCATTATAAATATTATCAGCAGAAAAAAAAAAAGCAGCCGATGCTTTTCCAAAGGAAGAAGACTTTTTGTTTGTTTGTTTGTTTCCTTCTTTCTTGATCTATTGTTGTGGCTCTCCCTTTGATTGACAAGTGGCATTCTTGTCTTTATGGATGGAGAAGCAAAGCCCTTGATGGTTATCGACATAAGGAAATGTCATGTCTGAATATGTTTCAAGGGGACCTTTTTTCCCCTCGTTTCCTGCTCCTTCCCCTCACTTAATTTATTATATTTAATGCCGTGAAATCTCTCAAATATGAATTCATAATCCAAACACTTAATTGCAGTCGGGAACCCAAACCTGGCATTTAATTGCCATTTGGTATTAAAAGTCACATTTGCAACAAAAGTGTCCTCACAAGGTAAGGGTGACCAAGTTCCCTTTTCCTTTGCACCTATGCAACCAACGCACCTCTTGGCCTTAAACCCTCAAGTCCGCGGCGGAAACACGCCATTGAGTGACAGGAGTAGCTCTGTAACCGACACATCATTGTAAATTACGCGTCAGGTGTAATTCATTCAGAAACCAGAAGCAAGTGGGTGGAAGTGGTAAAATAGCTCACTTTGCACTGGGCTGACACGCAGCGCAAGTGCAACACGAGGGCAATTCACTGGGCTGCGGCGCTCGCTGGCACTGCACTCAGTCCTTGCAAAAAAGGGGTACCACCTCCGTTTACACCCGAAATAACTCCCTGACACTCCGTCAGCACGAGGTCTGACTCAACATCAGGGCTGAGGGCGGGGACTGAGGGAATCGTGTTCTCCCACAAAGCCTGGGTTTGCCTGTGATGGTCTTTATGGTGCTTTATACCAGTGGCGCTCACCAGTACGTGCCCTCAGTCCACCTCTGCTCCTTCTGCCACAGCGTAGCAGTCACGTGGACCATCCTTCCTGCCTAGCCCTAAAAACCATCGCTACCCTCTGCGCCACATTATCCCCAGCAAAACTCACCTCTACCCTGTACAACATTCCTTTTTTAAAAACACTGTTCCTTCATGCTATGCACAGGCTTCAGACTACCCCTAACGCTTATTCCTCTCCCCCTCTTACGCCCTTCCTCTCCTTGCTTTGTCATGTCTGAAATTAGTTTGTTATCCTCCATCTCAAGCAGGGATCTTCTCTTTTTATCTGTATTGTAAAGTGCCCAAACAGCATAAAAATTGTATCTTTGGTGATGTCAAATAATAAATAATAACAATAGGGCAGACGGGGAATACTTTGTCTGGGATAATGCATCATTGCTCTCTCTACCATGACCCCAATTCATCTGCATAAATTTCCACATGTTTTATATGCATTAGGCTAACATTTTGACCACTAACCACAGGGTGAAGAAATGCAACATAGGAGCTGGGTTTGTGGAGCCAAAAATAGGTATCTCTAATTAAAAAATGAAGAACAGGAAACTACTCCCCAGAACACATCTGTCCCTTCAAGTGAATCTATGTCCCGTCCCTTCAAGTGGAGAACCCAGAGGCCTGATGGCACTTGTTACTCCATGAATGGGTCCCGTCTCTCACTGAGCAGGTCTTAGCCTAGTGAAGTGCCCTTCCTCAGCCACTTTTGCACAAAGAGCTTCACAGCTAAGTAAATTTTCAGCTGTTGTCAAAGTAAAGCTCTGCGTCTTGCTTCTATTTACTGAGGAGTGTTTTGGGGTCTAATGTGTTGCGAATGCCTCTCTATTGTGCTCTGAACTAGGGGATCCAGTCCCTCACACCTCTCATGGGTCGCTGTGGAATCACTAAGACATCTTGCAAGGTTTAGCACTCAGGTTGATGCTTCACTGAATCGTGTTGCCCCACCTGGAGAGCAGGTGCTGTGGGTGGTCCTGATGGTACCTGGCAAAGTTCCTGAGCACAACTGCATTTTCCTCCCCAGCTCATTGCCACATATTCCCAGACTTCTTAATCCTTATGCCTTCAGCCACGCACAGGCTTCCCCCAGAAGACGGAATAAAGAATACCCAAGTAATAAGTTGTATTATTTCTGGCCTTCTCTGCCACTGCATTCAATTTCATAAATGCAAAAGGAACATCTAAGAGGAGAAGAGCCTGCCTGGCCTCTTCTTCTCCATAGCGGGAGTATAGACAGCAAGTTCAGAGTCAGATCTACACAGTAAGCCCATCCTGTCTGCAGTGACAAGTTTTTCTACAAATGCCAGAAGAATCCTCCGAACAGCAAAACAAAGAGGGAGAGAGACCTAAGCCAGCTCCGAAACAATGACATTACTTCAATTGAAGGAGTATTTGGGAAGACAATCACATGCAGGATGCACGAGCATTCCTATTTCTTCTAGTTAAGTACTTCTGGTTTTCCCTCATCTTGTCACTGAATGCATTTCTACTCCTTTATAGCCAGCCAAGCTATAAAATTCAGCATGAGCTTGAAGCGTACTACATGCTAATTTTGTATCGCCCTAATAATGCTCAGATTTACTGGGATCTATTCTCTCTCACTGATGCATATTTGTAAGTACTATTAACGTTAATGGGAGTTACCAACTAATTAAAAAGGAGAACAAAATCTAGGCTATAGGATGCAAATTAGAGTAGTGCCTATGTCACTTGTCTTCCCGCTGAGGAACTACAGAGTGGAGCAAAATCAAGGACAGTGACTCTAAATTCCGTCGACTATTTGCCGTGCATTTTGCACCCACGAACAGCAAAACAAACTACTTGAAGGGAAATAGCTAGCCAGGTTATTGAAGTCTATTGCGTAATAGCAAAATCTCCAAGCTAGATCTCAAACAGGCAGAAAGATTTGAAAAGTTCTAATCTGGCTCACTTAAACACACTCAGCAAAGAGCGGTTGTGAGGTATGGCTAACAATTAATATTTTTAACAAGCCGGTCAAGAGAGTGTGGCTGAGCGAGTCTGTGTATTAAAAGGGCATTGTTAGCACACTGCTTGGCTTTTATGAGGTGAAACAATCCAAACCTACTTCAGTGCGTGGAGAGGTTTGGAGAGGTTTTATTTTCATCCTTGAAGTCCAGGGTGGCTTTGGCATAATAAAGGTCATATCTCCTAATCATGGTAATGTTCACACACAGCAATATGAGCTCATTGCAGAGAGCTCCAGCACTCAGAAATCCCCGGTTAGAAGGTGTCACCGATTAAACTATCGCATTTCAAAGGCTTCCATACAGTAAATAGGAAAGAAAAGAAGAAAAGGAACCGTGGCCTTTTGTTATTCAAAAAGCTACGGAGAGCGATAATTAACCCATTTTTGTTGAGAAATCATTTGGACAAAAGTCAAGGGATTGCCACCCTGTCAATTGTTAAGTCTAGATAAGGACATTATATTCCACTGTACAAAGAGTGACTGAAGATAGTGAATAGAAAGTAGGCCACTACTATGACTTTCCCTAGTCCATCGAAAAAGAGGTCTATTTTTTTCCACAAAAGAGGTAATATAGTGAAAAAATCTCTTCCTACATGAAAAACATAACTACAGTACTTGTTTTTGCATTTTGTTAAATATTCAAAGGTACCATGCAATTAGCATGTCATTAATGAATAATTAATTACTGCTAAAACAGCCTTCAGATTTTTTTGCAACTAAATTATTTAAAGAGCAAATATAACAATGCAATGCAGCCTGCCCCCCTCAACTCTGTATTTTCATCAGTGCATTGGTTTGTAGATGAAGGGGGGGGGGGCGGTATTAACTAAGAGAAAAACTATATTTTGGAACACAGGAAAATTCCAGTTTCCCTTCCCGTTTGTATTGGATCAACCCACCACACTGCTCCACTGCCCTCAAAGGGACGCAAGGACAAGAAGTGATGCGGTCCTTGTTAGCATCTGCTAGGAATACATTAGCTAAAATGTCTGAGGTGTGCTTCAGTATACGAAGATTCCGATACCTCCCAAAAAAAAAAACAAAAAACAAAAACACCAAACCAACCCCAAATATGTTAAAGACCAGTCCTGGCAGCAGGTTGCAGCAGTGTACCCTGAGACTCAGCAAGTGCAGTGTATTTTTCTTCATCATCTGTCACCAGCCCTAATGACAGTTACTGTATTATTAAAATCTACCCCGCTATACAGCCAAGAGTTAAAGAGAAAGTAATTTGTTGCCACTTGCAGATATACATCACTAGTAAGACGTTAGTTTATATTTATAAGCTGCACATCTGTGAATCAGTTGGCCTACCCATCTGTTAACTGCACCAGTAAACAGTAAGTCTGTGAGCTGCGTATTCCTGCATCCATCACAAATTCTTTCTTTAATTGTATGTTTATGCAACAAACCTCCACTTAAGTGTATTTGAGAATGTTTTGAACAGTGATAATTAGTTTTTATGACTCAATACTACTCTTCCTAACACTGATTCAACACTTATTTTAAATAGAGACAGCACTTTTCCCTGACAGTGTCAAAGCAGGTTTTCTCTGTGGAGCAGAATTTGTCCCTACAAAGATACTCTGGGAAAACAAACCTCTTCCCAGTGTTCCCAAGCTACCGTTACAATGCGCGAGTGTAATTCCTCATCTTTTCATAAGCTTTTCTTTTAGAAGTTGGTCCCTGAAATAAAATACATTAAGAACTATCAGCCCAGCACAAAAAGTTGTGAAAGAGCTCAGACTGCGCTGGGCTGGATGGCAGGGGGCTGGAGTTGTGATTTTGGACACCCTTTCAGCGCGAGGCAGTACAGTTATTACGAAACGCCTGTCTTTGAGCTCCTGAGTCAAGACTACTCACCTGTTTAAACTTGAGATACCCACTTACATATACTGCTGATTCCAAGTGCTGTTTCACTTCCAAGCAGATTTATGCTTGGGTACTTCACCTAATTTCTGTAAACAAAAAGCTAATGGAGGGAGAAAGAAAGAAAAAAAAAAAAAAAAAAGAAGGAGCCATAAAGTTATACCTCTTACTGTATCTCATTTTACTCAGGAAATATTGCATGCACCTTTTTGCATAATAGGGGATTTTCACAGTGTTTTTTTCTAATGGCTTTACAGTGCAGTTGTGTACGATATGATGTTCAACTTCATAAAGCATTTAGTTACAGCATTTATTTTGTTTGAGGAACCGAAAGCACACTTATCTATGTATCATTGTGCTGATGCAAATGGCAAAATTTTCCACATGATTAAACATCATTTTCTCAGGGTATCCTGTGTCCAACTGCCTGCTACTCAGTAAATGTTTAGATCGATGCATGGTTGATCCCAACTCTTGCAAGCCTAAAATCCTGCCATATCTAAACAAACACATAGGTTTACTTAAGGCCAAAAAAAAAAAGGATTTAGTCAGGATCTGGAAAGAATCATCTGTGTGAAAAAAAAAAAAAGCTAATTTTTAAAAAAAACACACATATGCTTGTGATAATATTTTAAACAAGGGGCTACATTTATGTGTATCTCTTTATTTACTCCTTACTGGGAAAGCGTTTCACTTAGTGACTCTTGGAGCAAAAAGTGCCCACCAGTGGATGACGGTGCCCTGCAGAAATCGCCATTGACTGACAGTAGTGACGCCTACTGGCACCGTCAGCCCCAGTAGCTGCCAGAAGCTCCCCTGTAGTTGGTCTTCAGCCACCAAGCTGCTCACAAGTCCAGCATCTGTTCTTTGCTTAACATGACTGGGAGCCGTATGGACACAGTCCTCCTCTCTCATTCCTAGGGGCAGATGCCAGCGTGGTCTTATGTCACTTCCAAGAGAAAAAGCCCCGACCTACACAGTGGCTGTCGGATGAACCAGGATCTTCAAGAACGGCAAGCTTAGAAAACTACAATAACAATTTTTAGAGTACATGGCAGCCCAAAGAAAGATTTTTTTCTTCGGTGAGTACTGTTGTGATTTTGTACGATTATTACAGATATTGAGAAAAGTCAGATCGAAATTAACTTCCTGAGGATATGCAAAAATAAAGAGTGCCAAAAGAGTCCTATCTCCTAAATCCTTTGCCAGTCCAGCACTCCCAAATCCACCAGCCCCATACACCAACAGTCAAGCCTGGCACCTCACCAGAGCTCAGTGCTAAACACCCTGCAGTCCCCGGCTTCCCTGTGAAACCGATGACAAGGGCATCAAATTGATGCTTCTGCCAGAACTGGCCAGAGTACAAAATCTCATTCCTGAGCAGATGTCAGGTAGGGCGAACATTCAATCTCCACAAGGCTTGGACAAAAATGTAGGACAGCAGCACAGAGGTGAAAGAGGTTTGGTGAAAAGAACAGACCCCAAGTCTCCAGCCAAAATATTTCAAAGCAACTTCGGCGGAGGAGACACAATCAACAATTCCAGCGAGAAAGAATGTCGGCTTCAGCACACACAAAGGGCCTTCCACTAACATCTCCCAAATGGAAAAGATATTATAAACAACATTCACCTCACTCTCCTCCCTCCCTGTCACAGAAATGACCACGATTCTTTACTACATACCTTCAAAAACAGTCCTTTGCAGATGAAAAGAAATAAAATCTAACCTTAAGAAGTACATTCAGAGACCCCCTTTATGCCACCGCTCTGTGTTATGGAAAAATGAAGGTAGAAATCTGTTGAAAAACATTTCCCTGCTGTATTGTGATTGACATCTGACAGTGCTCAGTGGTGTCCTAACTTGGATGAATTTAAATGACAAGCTTTCCTTTATAAGTAACAGAGCTCCTTTTACAATAGAACAGCACGATTACTTCATGGAAAGGAAAAAAAGGAAGAATCAAAGTTTTTCTTCAAATCCCTGGGGGCACCCCTGACCTGTCACCAGGCTGTGACCTTCCCTCGTTAATCTATGCAAATCGGATGACTCTAATTTGTGGCACCGATTGCTTTGCCACACCTTTAAATTCAGAGATCAGCTATGGGACGATGCCTGCATCACACAGAGTTCAGATCACCTTCATGTTGCCAGCATTTTTAATGCCATGACAGATGACTTCCCCCCCATTCCGGGACAAGGCAGTCCACGTAGCCCTCCAGACTACTTTTTGATTAACACCGAGACAAAAGCCAGCGGTGTTTTGCCTCTTCGTTTGTGATTAGCAGCATCGCTGCCGTAAGCATTCCCAAGCAAGAACCCCCGGGAAGAGTATCAGATCCCAGGTCAAGGCACAGACTGCCAATATCACGGCTTCGCTAACAGTCACCCAATCGCTTTTATGGACATGAAAAAAAAAAAAAAAAAAGAAAAAAAAAAGGTATTCACTGTAATAAGCACCGGTTCCAACTGAGAGATATTATGTCAAACTCTAAGGCCTGTTTCAAAACTTTCTCCATTCACGTAACTTAATACACTTTGTAAGCCAAAGAGGGCAATACCACAGAAGATGCTCTATGTTCACCTTCCACGTCACACAAAGGCCACGGAAGCTATTTTGTCTGGGCCTAGCACGGTACGGGCGTTAAACTTTTTGCTTTAAATTGGGTCCTCGTCAAGGATACACTATTTTTTATTTAACCCTAGCCTAACTTATTTTATCCCTAGTTTTATCCCTTTTCTCCTTTGAGACTCTTGTCTTCATAGTGCTGAAAAATTGGGGATTCTCATTTATAATGAAAAATGCGTTAGTTATTTCTATTATCCGCATACACACGCGTATCTATCCATTCGGAAAGTTGTTGGAGAGAAAACTTGAAAACCATTTTCCCGAAAACCAAAAAGCGCATGGGAGTGTCATTATTAATAAAACATTCAAAGAATTTAATACATAGCTTATGCGATCCATCCATTTCACGCATCTAACAATACACTCTGTGCAATAATCTTATTTGCTTACGCCTTGCAATTCTGACGACCCTCGAACCTGTTAGCCATCTTTTCAAACAAACACTGAAGGTTGCCAGTTGTGACAGATTTGGACTAATGTTGATGGTAGCATGGGAGTTAGTTAAAGTGATTTGATAAGCTTGTAGCAGCTTGAGGGGCGGCGTCATTCCAGATATGTAAACAACATTGTAAACAACACAGCCCATCAACGAATGCAGCTCCTATCTCACACAGTCATTACTAAAATAAATAAAAAAGCAATAATATTGAAAAACAGGAAGGAAGGAAGACAGACAGAGAAAAAGGGAAAAAAAAAAAAGGAATGAAGTTTCTTTGTCCATAGCCACAAATCAGTGACATATAGCATCAGGGTTCACTGAAACACTGACAAATGTGTCAGGAACACTTGTTTTTAGCATTACTGTATTCTTTACTACTATTAGGCAGCAAGTACAAGGTTATTATAGGCGTAGAGGCTAAACATACAGTGACACACTTCACAAGCTCACTCGTGCTTTGTATCAGACCTTTCACTTACTATAGAAGTGGATTATCCCATTTTCCCATGCTGATCCAAGTGATCTCATTACTTACAGAAGAATCTTGGCATACAAGGATCACTTTGCCAACCATCACTTACCACATCCCAGCAGACTCTATTTTTAAAGGAAAAACTGTCTTTTTTTTTTTTTCTAATGGCTCTTCTATTGAAAAAAAAAAATTAAAAACTGAAAATAGCTTCCACAGGGACTACAGCCTCTGCCACTGGGGAGGCCAAATGCAATTATGGAGCCAATATTTTTTAACGGCTCCCACTCTGATGGCCAATAAGCAGCTTGGTATTCCCCCGTCTCCATCCCCCAAGCAAATTGCTATATATATCCGCTGGCCGGCTGCCAGAGCCTTTGGAGGCTCTGCACCACAAGCACGCTCAGCGAATCCTGGCCATCTGGTTAGCTGGCTGGATCCCTGCCTCCGCGATCTGTGTCTTCGGGCACAACCAGCCCTTGGAGTATCTGGGTATGGGCAAGAACCATTTTAGGGGACAGTCTGCCTGTGCTGATTGACAAGTGACCCATTTCCTTTGCTCCGTCCTCAAGAGCTTTTACCAGAAAGTGGATCCCAAAGGTCTTGCGGTGTCTTATGACATACAGAAGCCCTTTCCGTAAGGTAGGGCTTTCCATAGCAGACCTCAAGAACGGACCTGTAAAGTAGTGGGGGAAAGTGCTGTAAAATAAACAACAGCTCTCAAAAAAACCCTAAAAGCATCTAGGCCCCTATCCAACAAAACACTTAAATACTCATGTAGCTCTAAAGAGGGAAGGCAGTTTACCAAATATCCGCAGATGCTTGATGGCCACATTCACTTTTCACAGCTTTGCCACAGACTCATCTGTAACCTCATACAAGTGATTCCAGCCCTGCCCTGCCATGCTTCATTTCCTCCAGCTGTAAAACTGGGAAAGTCATCCCGAGTTTCACCATCGTGAATATTGTCTTACACACTGGATGTCTATCCAGTGGCCAGATACTGGAGCAGTGAATTACAGAGAGATGTTTACACATTTAACTACATACATCCAGACTCTGCCTCAAACGCGTGGACCACCCCCTGCCCACTGAGTAGACCCCTTCAAATTTCATTGACATTTCCCCTTTAAGTAAAGGTTTGCTGGATCTTTAACTCTCACGCAACATTCAGATATCATGGTTAAAATTGGCTAGGGAAAAAAAAAAAAAATTCTATCATGCTTTCTCTAATGGGCAATCCTCAAATTCTGTCGATGTTTAGGATGCTATGATGCGGTTCAAAGCTAACTTTAGGGGAATTAGTCCTTTAAATTCAATTCAAGGGGCTTTTCACTAAGGAAACAGACCATATTGGTTTGCCGCCCTTTCTCAGATGCATAAGGAGTCCTTATTATATATTCACATGTTAGAGGGAGAGCGATCCTGTGAGGTTTAAGAAATAGCAACTTGGAAAAAACTGATTTCCAAAGGACTGGCTGCAGTGTTGATTAACATTCAGAGAGGAAGATCTCGTGGAAAAGGAACTGCCCAGGGATTTAAGAGATAGGGAATGTAGAAGAGGATCCCAGCTTAAATAGAGACTTCTTTGGAGAATTGGTTTCATCGTTTCATCTCACCAGCAAAATCCCAATAAAACAGCACATCGCTACTTCAGAGGGGACATAACCCATTAAAATACCTCAGGCAGACTTTACATTAAGGCTGAAATAACAGGTGTTCCATCCATGATGCTCTCACTTTTTATTTTCCTGATTTGCAGCCTATCCAAACTACTGATTCCTAAATCTCTGCCCAAAGTGGTATCAGGGTCACCTTGACAGTGCAACTATAGGATAAAGACATCTGTTGAGTCAGAAGGAGCATATAGACTACCACTGCCATGAGAGACTGGGGACTCCAAACAAGCATACACACTGGCCTGAGATCGTTCAGGAAAAGCAGAGCTCTACAGTTCTGTTTAACAATTTATAGCTAAAGCAACCTCGCAACAGCAACCACGGGGAGAAACGCACAGTAAAAGCCGTCCATGCAGCTGAATAACACTGCCCAACGCAGTTGCCAAGAACTGCTTGAGAAGAGGCAAAATTTACCATCGCAGACGGGAGCAACAATGCCTATTTCCTGTAATTAAATGATTAGTCCCACTTCCAAGCGAAGGCTGTAGCCAAAGCACTCACATGGCCAGTGCAATTCCAGAGAGCAATCCAAGGGGCCCCAGGCAGAGACCCCGGTGCTTGCCTCCCCCCAGCACCGCCCCCATGCCCTCGGATGGTGCAGATGAAGGGCTGCATTTCTCAGGAACCCGCGGTTACAAACCATTGCTGGTACTAGAGGTATTGCTGTGATCCGCACGTTGAAAAGCCTTTCGATTTAGGCAGTAGTGATTAATTGATAGGAAGCTGTGTTCCTGCCCCTCCCATGGCATCTGAGCAGATCTTACCTTTGAAATAACAAGGGGTTAAGATTTGCCATGAACGTACCACCTACGTTTTTAAGGTTATAAAAATGGGGTGCTTACACTTTTCCTAACCCCTCACCAATGACCAGACCCATATGTAAATTTCACACAGTAGTATTTAGTAGCATAATTAATCCCTACTTTATGTTATGAGTAATATTTCCTATTCCCGACCCTGCAACGTCCTTTAAGAAGATCCATGTTCCAATTAGACTAGCCCATCGGCACTCTTTTAATGAGCAGATTAATCATTCAGATGGGTACAATGGTGTCATCACAGGTTTTAAATATGATAATCTACATCCTAATGGTGCTGCAAAAGCCTTGGCTCACAGCAAAAAAAAAAGGTAGGCAAAAATTGGTGATACTTTCTTTTTTGTTCTCTTTCCATATGACACAAGACATGAGAATACTTGGGCAATGCAGAAAGTGCAGCAAGAAGGCAGCTCGGAGAGAGGGGCTGCTGGGCAGCTCGATAATTCAGGTGCAATAATTATTTTGCAAGGACAGGCAGATCCTCTGGTCCCTGAAAAACCTTCTGCCATGATGAGGAAAAATTTCAGGTCTCTCTTGTCAGCCTAACGCATCCGCTCTGCCCTTACAGCCTTTTCTCAACACTTCTTTAAAACACAGCCAAAATGTAAGACTGTCATTCAGAAATTCATTTAATTTTAATAAAAATAGAGGTCTTTTCAGATCACATCCAACTTCGCCATTTCCAAAGGGCAGCCTGGAAATTTTTAAAGCCAAAGAGAACCTATTATATTTATTTAAAAAAAAAAAAAAAAAAAGACATCCAAGCTACATTATATGGGCTCAATTCCATGCAAAAAATCTGGTATAGATACTCATGTTTAAATGCAATCCATGAAAAGGCTCCTACAGGAATACCACCCTCAAAACTGAAAGTGCCAGGATTATAAAGCCAGGACCGTGCTCCATCCCTGCTCTCAGCGTGACAGTTAAAGCCTTGTGTGCTGCACCACTCCTTAATTGTGGCTTTGTACCCACGGGGCTTGTTTTAGCAACAGGTAGAAGTTACACCTGCTTTTCCATCTCTTGAGCTTGTCTCAGTAAGCCCTGCAGAACACCAGCGCCTTTGCGGACACGCAACATCGATTTACCCTGTGGTCGATTTTGATGTAGCCAGAAAAGAACCAGCGACTGTCAATTCATCTACAGGTTGCTTTTTAAACCCAGCAAGAAAAGGACAGTGGTGGATACGTGTCTATGAAAAAAGCTAACTATAAACCATGACCTGGTTCTGAGGACCGTCCTCTTGCGAGCAGTCCCCATGAAGTCATGACCAAAGTCTGAGTAATTCTTTCATCATCGTCTGAGGAAGAACTGAGTAAGAGGTATAAAATTTGGACTTATCTCTGGTGCACCCACACACAATCTATGGCAGAAGACAACTGTAAATTCTGCCTCAAGATGTCTCAACTTCATTAAAACATGTTTCTGGTACAAAGGAATCTTTATTCCTTATCATTAAAGCAAAATCTCTTCTTCAGCAGCCAAAATCTACTTTCCAAAGTCACTGTCAACAGTGTGATTGTATTTTTCAAACCGCATTTTTCAGCTAATTGTTGTCCAAAGCCTCCTCATTTTACTCAGATATGTAACTGTAGGAATCAGCCGTGCTACTCACTCAATTAAATGTATCCATCTTGGCCTTCATCTTTTAGGATCTGATCCAGCTCTCCTTGACTACAAAGACGATTGGATCAGAGCCATTTTGCCTAACGCCGGCAGAGGATTAGGTATTTCAGTCAGGTCTTTGGGTGTCCCGCCTGAACTCAGTCTGAAATTGCCTGCATCAGATAGGCCGGTACGGAAAACTGTTTGCACGCGGAAGGAAGCACTGAAATTATAAAGAGCCGTTTGGCGCACATGCACTCGCTGGGCTAGGAGACATTATTCTTATTAATGCACCTTTGCTAATGTCCACATCACAAAGATCTTTCTTTTTTTAGTATAACACTAATGTTAGTTGTCCGTTATGGTCTGTGGAGTCATAATGGGCAAGGAATCCCTACAGTGAAGAAGCCAAAGGAACAACATTCAGAAATAAATTCCTACATTGGTTATGGGAGTAGTGCTGTAGCAGGGTTTTTTATTATTTAAAAAACAAACAAACACACAAAACAAAACCCAAAATATTTTTGCAGTGCATTAATTTCTGCTTGTTTATCAAATTCAGGAAATCATTCACAAGGCAGCAGTTTAGAAGCACTCAGGAAAAGCAGCATCAACCATCAGGTGGTCCCCGGGATGTTCCTCTGAGAGGGACCCCAACACGCCCACCCCGGCTGGCTTCCCTGCAGCCCCCAGCGCCGGCGAGCAACGCGCTCTCCTGCACCTGCCACCAGAGCCTGACACCGCCGGCACTCTTTGCTGAGGCTTTAACTAACGCTATCTGTGCAACTCTAGAAACCACATCAAATTGCAGTTTTTCCTGATTTTATAGTAATTTGCATAATAGGTCACCGTTAACACACTGTGCTGAAGGAGAAACAGCTCAACTGAAATCTACCTTGAACGTTTCCATTAAAAGATGCTCAATTTTTTCCCCTCTACCCTCAGTTCTGCCAGCCCAGGAGCAAATTAAGGAAATACATACGTAAACAACTATAAATAAATGCAAAAAATAATTATAAAATTAGTTCTAGGTGCATAATCCAGTGTGATTCATGTTATGTTCCCAGCATGATCCCAGTTCCAGAAGAGTTAATCAACCATAGCAACCTTCTAATCAGAGCAGTGAACTAATGATCCTATTTCTGAGTAATACCAGTCAGATAAGGCTCTCAAAAGGTAGTTAACATCACTTTGGTGGAAAGGCATGACAAGTGCAAGTTCTAGCAGTGGGTAATGCATCATTCATGCCCCCTCTCGTTCTGACATTTTAACGTTATCTTGTTTTACTGTGTCGG
Source organism: Larus michahellis (assembly GCF_964199755.1). Taxonomy (NCBI): domain Eukaryota; kingdom Metazoa; phylum Chordata; class Aves; order Charadriiformes; family Laridae; genus Larus; species Larus michahellis. The sequence continues at coordinate 21,160,601 of NC_133906.1, forward strand.
CCTAACACTGCCACTGCTGGCAAATTAAACTGTGAACTTACAAAGTGGGTGGCAATAAATACAAATTATGAGAGTTCAAAAGATGTCCCTGGAGGTGTACTGCCAGACATGGAATGTCTCTGGCTTTTCTGTCACATAGCAATAGACAAGACAAAGTGTAGCATGAGCTGAAAAAAAAGAATTAACTACATCATGATGAAAAATGAGATGAAAATGAAAAGAAAAAAGAAAAAAAACAAATAAGAGGGAGATGTAAAGGCAGAACAGGAATGAACAAAGGAGCATACCCTTGAAATTTAAAACATAACTCTATTTTGCCTTGCAGAGCGAAAGCTATGTAAATTAGGAATCAACAAATGCCTCTCAGAAATATAGACCAGCTATAAAATGTTGTCAATGTTATTACAAAAGCAAGCGGCTCCTAAAGAAACTTCCACACAGAGCGGTAGCAGCACGATGTTACGGCATTTCTGCCTCCAGCCGAAATTCAGGGTGTCCCACTGCACTTACCCACACTAACAAAGATCCCACGTTTTGCACTGACTTAAATACATGGGGCAAAATCCCGTTCTTGTGGTTAAGGGGGGGGAAAAAAAAAGATGAAAAGATTTAGAGAACAACAAGGAAATCGCAAAAAGCAAAAGCTCCTTGCAGAGCCTTATCCTCAGCCTTTTCTGTTTCGTGCAGGGAGGAGGGAGGTAACGGGGGCGGTGGGGCCCCCCCTCGCACCCCCCACCGCTCTCGGGGGGCTGGTGACGTACCCAGCCCCACAGAGCCAGGACCCCACCACACCACCATCAGCCGTACTGCAGATTTAACACAGGCAAAACAGGAAAAAGTTAACATTTCTTCCTTCCCTCAGGAAGATAAAACTTTACATGCTATTAATGGGGTCAGAAAAAACTGATTTTTAATATACCCGAGCAATGAAGCTTATTCAACTTGCTCTAACACCACTAATGAATCTTATAAAACATTTTATCTCCCCGCCCATGTTCACAAACCACTCGCATGAGGCTTGAAAATCACACTAATATCTTCCCAAAGTGCAGATATCACTCACACCATATGCAGCACAACTCTGTTTATTTTTCCCTGTAAACCATTGGTTTCATTGAAACTCATTAGCATCACCTGTGTTAATTACACTAGCAAACCAATCAACAGCTCCTTCTTAATTAGGTTTTCTTTATTAAAGCCGGAAATTACCAAGGAGACAAAAGTCAACTGGGGAAATTATGTGAAAAGGAGTGTTTATGCCAAATTACCATACAAAATATAATAAGGAAAGGAAACTCAGTTTGTTTACAGGAATAACTAACAATATTAATTTTCAAGGTCACTGGCACAATTATTAATTACCTGTCTTACATTTTATTGTGATAGTTTAGTCTGCAAAGGCGGGGGTGGCTCATAAAAAAAAAAAAGACAAACCCTTCAGAGCGTGGTTGCATTGCGTTTCAGCTGCCACGGTCACTGCCTGTGACGCGCGCAGTGTTTTAGGAAGTGACTTGCATGAGCATTTCCCAGATGGGTTGGCACGACGGGAACTCTGTAAGGTACATAAAAAGCTCTGAGGTTTGACTGCTGCCTCCCTCAGAGGGGTCCCATGGGAAGGGAGAATTCAGCCAGTGAAATCTAGGCCGCTCGTCCCCCATGGAAGGCATTTTGGGGTCCAAGAACGCACCATGAGAAGTGCTGCTGCTACAGACCCTAAGACCCCGCAGAGATGCTACGCCCCCTCCCTCTACATCCCCTGACACCAGTTAAAATGACTCCCGCGGCTCCAGGGAACAGAGCTGGCACGGGCTGAAACAAGCCCCGCTCAACATAACTGGGTTTTCAGCAGGGAGCACCGTTAAATCAACCCTTCTGCAGAGGAAATCTGCTGGCGTGCCCAGGGCCTGGCCTGCCACTGCCAGGAACAGGCTACCAGGCTTCGCTTGCACTCTGGGGGTCACGAGCCGGAGCTGGCAGCGTCCTGCTCAGTCCGGCGCGCGTTGGGTTGATGCCAAGATGAGGTCAGGGTGCTGGGCCACAGAGCAAACGCTGTGGCTATTGCTATAGGAAGGTTGCCAGCCGCTTTCTCTTTACATGCCCACCTACCAGGAGAGTCCCCTCTGAGCGTTCTTTACCACACCATCTTCTCTTCAAGTTTTCCTATGTGCCTACGCGCAGGCGTGCTCACACTCACATACACAAGTTACTGCAACTGCTCTGTAGCCCCACAGCTCTACCAGGATCCCTGAAGATGTTACCATCAAAGTAGTTGTCTACTGACGAGCCCCCAGTCTAGCAACCGTGATGAAGCCTTTCAAGACATGCTGCATCAGGAAAGCATCATGTGCTGATGTTTGGGATCCTCTGAACCTTCATTTTCTCTCCCGATTAAACACCTTGCACCATATACTGATTTTTCAGTTGGCCAGTATGAAAGTCAATGCTTGCGCTCTGCATTCTTGACCTGACGTGTCAAAGGGAACTACTGAAATAAGCCGTTCATGAACTGTAGATTATCTGCTGTCAATTCACCTGGAAATCCAGTAGCAGCAACCTGTTATTTCAACGGTACTCGCTGTGCTGCACAACATTTCAGCTTAGCCTTCTGAAAATGCGATGACTGTTCCCAGCCTTGCACCGTTTGACATGGCGACGACTCTACAGAACTTGGTTTTGGAAGCTCCTTACTGATTACATAGAAAGCTCAGATCCTGCATCGTCCTCGTCATCACACTTTGTTTGCGAAACGGCCACAAGCGGGTCCTTTTGAAGTGTACTGCAGTGAGTTCAGGGGAACATGCACACGTGCTGCCGTTACATTATGTCAGACATTTTTCTGTTGTTTTGTGATCGCTTCTACACTGATTCCAAAAATATATCTAATTTTTAATTAAATCTTTGTATTCTGTCCTAATATTCTGATGCACGCATCCTCAGTTAATCACCCATCGGTTCTTTTCAGTCCTGCTAACGCTTGCATTTGGGAAGAATAAACTCCTGTAGTTTTACAAATATCCAACATCCTTGAAAAAAACCACAGCAGTCTCCTTCTCAGAACAACTTTCCTTTAACCCCGTTACCTATTATACTCAGTTATATAACTGGTATAATGTATAACTATTATATCTCAGTCTGCAATAAGTCCATTTATTAACTGTTCAAATGCACATACCTTGGCTTTATTGCCCAGACCTACTACATAATGGACAATTATCTCATCTCATAGATAGCTGCTTGTAAACGAAGATAATGCGGCTTTCCCATGGGTTATTCTTGTATGGATTAGGGGTTTTCCGCATTTTTTGCGTGTCTTGATCTTACACTTTGCAGTTCCCTTGAAGGCACCACTAGAAGATACAGCCACCACCCGTGCCAGGACACCTGCGGCATCTGCTCTCTGCTTGTACAGTACCTGGCACACCAGGGCCTCAGTGCTCATCTGGGGTCCCAGGTGTGACCATAGTACAAATATTTCACTTCTTTTTGCAATGCCACTTCATTCCAGCAAAATTTGGAAGCGTTACAACCCCTTCTCCCCAGCTCTGCAAGGACTTTTTCCAAGCTGACACTTCCTTTGACCCTTCCGTTTCCTCTCTGAAGCAGGTAGTGAGGGTGTGACACAGACTCAGGAGGGCTGCCGAGAGCCCGGGGTGCCTCCCAGCCTCAGTCAGCTGAGGGAGGAAAGAAAAAGGTTATACAAGGCTTCAGGTCTGACCCTCCAGAAAACCCTCTGTAAACCAGAGCGCTCCCGGGGAGGAGTGGGGAGCGCTGGGAGGGCAGTGACTGCCCTGAAGGTGTCTGTATAATTGAGGATGTCTCACGCAGGCTTTGGCAGGAGCTTTCTCCTCTCCCCACTGCCTGCGGGCATTTCCCCTCAGCTCATCCCGGTCCCTCCATTGACGCACTGACTCTAATGAAAGCAACACCTACAATCGGCATTCACATCACGTTTTCTGGTGAACCAGGGTTCGGTCAGATGACATATCCATCCCTGCTTTGATCTTCACCATAGGCTGCTAGAGAAGAGGCACTCTCCAGTCATTCCTTGAATCTTCCTGACTTTCAGAGTACAAGAATAACATGGTCTGCATACACCAAGAAAATGGCTGGGAGAGCATCCCAGGTGAACATCTGAACTCTGGAAGAGTTGTGGTGGCTCTTCAGGCCTTCTTCGCAACCATTATTCCTTATTAGGGAATAACTTGTCCATGCAGAGAAGGCCCTACTCAGCCTCTTCCACTCAATGAGTGCCAAAAATAATAAAAAAATAACGAGATGTTGCCCATTATGTCACCTGCTGTACCAAGCTCTTGCAAGGTAGGTAATGTCACGCAATGTGACAAGGCTGTCTCAGGAAAGAGTTATACATCAGCTGCCCTTTAAAATGGATGATTTTAGAAAAGCATATTGCACCCTAAAGGTGGACTTTCCAATCTGTGGATCATTTAAGACAGACTATCGCATTCTGTTTTAGAAAGAGACAGGTGTGTGGCATGTTCATTTGTTTTATGTTAGTTGGGGAGGAAATAGCCCAGAAAAAAATGCCATGTGCTAGAAATGCATCACGGTTGCAACAATTCCAGAAAGAGTATTTAAAAGACAATTTTTTAAAAAAAAGTATATGATTTCCCTGATAAACCATAATGGGTCTTTAGAACCCATCACAGTCAACTATAAAAAAATCATATTTAAAACACTTTTAAAATATGTGTTATAAAGACATTTCTTAAAATGAACATTATTTACCCAGAAGGCTGTAATGGTTCTGAAATGTATTTTGTAAATCTGTATTCAGGGACTTTTTTTGTTAAAAAGGAATTTTTTTTTTGGCCCAAGAGATCTTAAACAGCTTCTACGGAACTATCAGAATTTATTGTTTTAATAGGGCTGAAATGAAGTTTGGAACATGTTATTGCACATACGGCAGCAATGTTTTTCAGACAAAAATGAGAGAGAGGGAAAAGGAATAAAAGGAAGTAGAAGGAGGAAAGGAAATGGAAGAGGGAGACGAGAAGATGGGAGACTGCCCACACGACTATGATGCTCAGGCACAGAAGAGCCACGGTCCTGGTAGCGTATGCACTGAGGGAGAGGTCTAGAATTTCCAGAAAACGGGGGAAAAAAGTATTTCTCAGCTGAAGGGAAAGCACTGCTCCTGCAGACTGCAGCGTTACCACATGACAGCTGTGAAGGAAATAAAATAAAAGAAATAAAACGCTGATTTGGGTGAGCAGGAGCTGCAGAGCTGACAGCTGCCCCAGGTAAACGCTGTAAATGCACAACAGCATCTTGAGGTTAAATAGTGAAGGCTGTTTAGAGAGTCCTCTCCTGCGTGACCGTTAGCCAAACCCAGCCCCACACTGGTCCATACTGCGGACCAACGTTGTAAGAGGAGAAACGTGAACAGCCAGAAGGAGGTAACGTGGCCAGCATCCCGCTCGTGCCTGCGCGTAACCACCAGAAGCCACCTCTGGCCCATGTCAGGTGGATCGGAGAGCCAAGGTAGCCTGTCCGTGTCTGGGGAAGGGTCTGCTTCACACTTCTCAGAAACGTTCTCTGGCTGATGAAGAACAAGCATAATGACAACACTTCTGTGGTGCGTTATATCTTCAAAGCGCAGTACCAGAGACATTAACCAATCCGTCTCCAAAGGTGGCCTTCAGCAAGCCCTCAAGAGAAAATTATGGAGGAAATAAATACCCTCAAAGAGCAACCAGTTGTGGCTGCACAAAGAAAACCTGCAGCAAATTCTAGACCTGTGTGCACAAACGCACGCTCTCATGCATGCACACACACACACACACGACAGTTTCCAGGAGCCAGAGCTGGTGCTACCAGAGGGCTCTGAGGCACCGCTTTTGGCGGTACTTCGAGACAAGTATTTCGGTGCAGGCGAGTCGGACTCCAGTCGACGCACCAAGAAGCAGTCCTCACTCAGTGCAGCCTTTCAGCGGCACAACCAGCTTCGCTGTCTTAGAGAGGTCAGAAACCGAAGTGCCCAGGAGCCTGCAAAGCTCCGCTGCTCAGCCACACCGGGTGATTCTCGCTTCGCAGATGGCGACCGCCCACAACCGTAACACCGCGCGAGGCTCAGCATCCGCCACCAGAGCACGGAGGAGCCTCAGCCACCGAACCGCATCTAGAGCAATTCTAAAATGCTAGCTGCCTCCTTTCTTGTTGTTTTCCTTAATAACTGGAATTAAGTACCAACTAAAAGCTAGCAAACATGGTTTGTTCCGCAGCACGTCAGTGTGTCACCAAATCCAGCCTCACGGTAAGCCTGCTGGTACCACAAAGTTTAGTTAAACTAGTGCAAATGCCTAACACAACACAGTTAAACTATTTTAATCTCTCTCTAAATCAGATTTAGAAAGGAAGATAGGACAGCTCTTAAACTTTTTTTTTTTTTTTTAATACAAGCTATGGCAACTTGCGAGTTAGATATCCATAACTCAGTGTGGTAAGAATTTCTGTGCCTGCTGCTCTTCTCACTTCAGTGCATTGCCACCGGTGAGGAGGAAGTCGCCACCGGTGAGGAGGAAGTCGCCACCGGTGTACACTGGTGGAAACGGCCCCACTGAGTCACTGGAAACGTGTGTTCACACGAGGTGCCCAGCGTGTCCTCCCCGGAGAGGGCTTGGTTGTACGTTACAGCTGGACGGAGCAGTGAAGGGCCGAGTCTCCCCAGGGGGTGCTACGCAGAAGGTCAGCCCGTATCATCCATGGTCTCGTCTGGAGTTCAATTCTCTACGACTGTGAGTCGGGATAACTGATGTGAGTGGATGAAGTTCGGAGTGCTCTGCACCCAGAGACCCTCATTCCCCAGGGAATGGGGGGATACGCGCCTGGCAAAGGGGAGACTTCTTTGGCCAGATGCAGCCCATCTGGCTCGTAGTCACAAAAAGGCAACTTTTTTTTGTCACCAGTCTTCCCCATAACGCTTCAAGAGTTTAAAATACACTTTGAGGAAGGTTTCAAAGACTTTTCCCCCCTCAAATCTGTCTACGCTTATTCACTGTGGATTCCAGAGGGATGACCTGGATTTCCTTGCACACTCTCAAGCCAAATTATATCAAGTCTCAATTAGGTCATCTGCTAGCTGCACCTGCAGCTCAGGACTGCAGAGTTTCTTCCCCTGTGTATCTCCCTACAGTTACGACTGGACAGGGAAGCCTTCTGCGTTAGAATAACTACTATAAAACCGTATAACACAGCCTAAAAATACAATTATAATTGCAACGCCAAAAGCAAGCCAGTCAATATCTTCAAGATTCTAATAGTTTCAAGCACTATTACCTTAACGGTCTCACATCACAGTACTGATTAAAGAAACATTTTGTCTTTTTATCTGTATTCAATGGAGAGTGTAATCACTGGAGCGTGGAGAGCTAAAACATTTATTAGGAAGTATACAGCTCGGGTCAGGCGGCGAAAGTCAATGCTGAAGCGGTGAGCGGCAGCGCGGCTTTCAGTCTCGTTCATGGACCCCATCCTGTCATCTCCTCGGGATCATCTGCCGGGACGAGCTCTGGAGGAAGAGGCTGTGCTGCCCCTCCACTGCTCCGACAGACCCTCGCAGGAGGATCCCCCTCGGGGCTTTGAACCAGCAGCATCGCTCACGGGAGAGGGACTTCCATTCAGCTCCGTCAACAACACTCGCACATGGGATACACAATCGGGCTCAAACGTGGAAGATGTTTGGGGTTGTTTTTTTTTTTTAAAAAAGCAAATGAGAAAATCTACCAAAAGTGTCACTGCTCTCCCTCTGGAACTTAAAAAAATGAGGCTATGCTCCCGTTCTTGTACCGATAAATTTGTTTTCTCTTTTTGCCTAATTGCTTAACAATAAATCCAAACGCACTCCGTTATCCATAGCCTACTGCAATATTCCTCAGGGCACATGATCAACAACCAGAAAGCTCGAAAGATGGCCAACATAATCTTAAATATCCCAGTGTATTACCAAATCAGTATTTCAAATTTAGTGGACGTACTCAGATATGTTTTCCTCTCTGCGAGAGGCATCATGTAAGTGGCAAACAAGATACAGAAGATCGATTATTTAGCATAATTGCACAATCTAATTGTATGGATTTTAAATGGAACAAGGAGGAGAAAGATTAAAATCATACAGCACAGCAGTATACTTTCACAGAGTGCCTGAAATATATTTTCCCCAATTAGCGGAACAATGGAAATATTTACTGTCAATTCAGTGAAGATATTCTGGAACGAGAGTCCAGCAACATCCAGATCAGCCCAGGGCAGGAGCAAATCATTTTGCCATTATCAGGGAAATTAAAAAAAAAAAAAAAAAAAAAAAAAACAAAACAAAAAAAAAAAAAAATAACGAACCCTCAGAAACATTGAAAACTTACACATTCTGCTCAAAAAGTTGTGCTCCTGTGGTGATGTGTCATTTCAGAACCACATTTTGAGGACCTTATGAACAGATTGTGCTGACTTCCCAGAAGAAAGCGAAACATCCATGTGGGTGGGTGAATTCACCCCCGCGCGCGCCCGCCCGCCTCTGCGCCCACGTGCGGCCCCGACTCCTGCCCCCTTCACCAGTGGTTGCCAAAACCCGAGCCACTCGGCAGATTAACCGGGAGGATGGAGGGAGCTCCCTTGTCTCAAAAATTAAGGGAAAACGCTAACTTTGTCATATTCCCCGGGCAAACAAAGGCAGCGGCAGCGCGGCTCCGCTCCGCCGTACCACGGGTTAACTGGCATTTCTAATACTTTTCACCTAGCCCGGCTTGACAGATGCCTAACCTTCGCCGGGGAGTGGAGACAGCCTGATGGGCCCTGGCCGTACAGGGGGAAAATTTTTGATGCTTCCCACTTATGACATGATTGATTTTCTTTCAGCGGCCCTTCACTTTTGGATGTGGCGAAGGCTGCCTGCCTGAGCCCCCGCGCGCCCTGACCTCGACATATGGCCGCTGTGAGGCTGAAAACTGATGACGGCAGAAACCTAAAAAATCAATAGGCCCTGTCAGTCAGTGGGGAGGCGAGCGTCTTTTAAAAACCCAATCACGACATGTACTTGCTGCACGGTGCGGATCTGCTGCACACTTGAGAACGCACTGAATTTCCCGGGTTTTCTATTTATTTAATTTATTATTTTTTTTAACTTCTGCGTTAACACACCGTTTGCCTATTTATTCCTTAACCTTTTATGCAGGAAGAAAGAGTAACGAATTGTCTCGTTAGGATGAAATCTCTATGATACTAACGAGGAAAAAAAAAAAAAAATCCCTGGAAACTCTCTGGGAATAGTATGAAATAAATAAAGAACACCTTTCCCTTGCCAATATAAACACTGACATCATTATTTTTGACATTATCTGGAAAGAATTTAGATATAAGGAGCTCTGGAGTCTAAAAACATATGAGTACAAAACTGTTTTAATTTTCTTTGCAGGGGGTGAAGTATTGTTTTCGTTTGTTTTAATTTTTTTAAAACTTTGTTTCCAAAATATGTAAGAAAAAATTGAATTCACTGTTGGTTCTACACGTCACGGTTCTTGTCATCATCCCTGCGCACCGAAGAGAGGAAATGATGAGGCCCACCGAAATCAGCTGGAGGGGCCGGTGCGTCGCAAACTGCCCCGGGCCATTCGTACCCCGCAGGACTGGGCCAACAGCATCCAACTGGCCACTTCGCACAACTGGTCACTTGCCAGCTCAGGAGAGAAAAGCATTTTATGAGACAAGCGATATAACATACACTGGTTTGATTTCTACATTTTGCCCCAAAACAGTCTTCTAGAACTCTGATGAAAAGCAAACAAACAAAAATCGAGCCATGTTTAAAAAAAAAAAAATATACTACTGGTGGATAGAACCTGTTATACTTTATCACCTGCAATCAAGAACGCAAAGCCCGAACAAGTAATGCCTCCCAGTGATTTACCTAATCTTGCTGAAATTTTAGAGGGACAGCCATTATTTGAAACCCATGTCTTCGTGCAGAAAAAAAAGAAAACTGAAAGGAGATGTTGGCCGAGAAATCGATGCATTACCAGGATGCATTTTAGAAATCCACCGAAAGTAAGGAAGATTTTTTTAAAAAAATAATAATCACTCAAATAAACAAAATCTAATGCTGAATTCCCAAAGTAAGACCAATTAAAGGTCTCTTTATGACTGCAAACCTGACAAGCTTACAATTTCACCCTGTTGCAGTGGTGTGTGTGTGTGTTTTAATGTAATATTAATGAGCCAGGATGGAGGGTCATAAAAAGTGATAGGTTTTTGCGATGGTAAATTATAAATCGGTATTGATTTTTCCCGGCACTAATGCAGCCAGCTTATTGTAAGACACCACAGGCAAAGTGCACTTTATCAGATTAGACTGGAGCCTGGTATCAAATATACATGAGAAAAAGGATGCATTTGTGACTTAGACTAGACTTTTTTTTTAATGATACATGAGATTTTTAAGGGAAAAAAGTCTCAGAATATTAAGAAATTAAATACCATTTTAAAAGATCTCAGATGGTAGCAAATAGATATTAATGTCACATTAGGGTAATTTGTTTTTACACTGATGGAATATAGGCTTATATAGGAATACAGGAATCAGTACGTGAACTAAATCCCGCTCCCATTTAACCATGCGCTTCATCAGTCCAATTTGTGATCATCTCAACTGTTCACGATAAAATAGTTCCTCATTTGCATAACACGCCTGAAGAATCAGGCCCTACATCTGCTTATGACTATATGTAATATTCAGTCACACGTATATACATCTATCCGGTGAGTATTGATTCTGCGTGTGTTACGCTTTACATCCTCCACTGCTTTGAAGAAGTTGTTTGGTTTTCCCCGTACGCGTACCACCCCGCGATGCCAGCCAAAGCCTCTGAAAGAGCTTTTCCTTGTAGTACTTTTATTGCTTAAACGCCGTGAAGCTTTTATTTCCCTTTCATCTCAAAATGCACTGGGAGTTGGCCGCGCAGTAAAGCTGGGCGTTATTTTTAAAATCAGCTCTGCTTTTCATCTCCTGACCTTCCCGCAGTCGGGATTTCCTCATTAAAACATTTCAGTGACGCGGCTAATTGACAAAAAAAAAGCAAAAAAAAAATTGAGAAGGAGAAAGAGAAAAACAACAACAACAAAAAGCACCGTTACTTTCTGCAAAGTTGCCCGGGATGGGGAACACACCAGCATGGCTTACCCTTTCGAGAGGGCAAGGGTCGCACAGAAGCGTGTCCCTGCGCTGGGTCTGGGGGACTCTGCCATCCCTCAGTGGCCTCTGCCATCCCTCGGGTGGCCACGCTGCCCGCCAGGCTCAGAAACCCTTCGCAGCTCCCTCCTCGTGACCCGGGTCTCGTGGGCTGCCCGCAGCCCTGCTCTCGCCCCAGACGTCCCCGCCACCCCCCGCAGCAGGGCTGCACCCCGCCTCGCCGGCCCCAGCAGCCTGCCTACAGAACTCGCTATTTTTCCCCCCAAACCGTATGTTTATTGACAGTTTGTTAACAAACAGCCACTGTGCAGGCTGCCTGCGAAGGCAGGCGCTGAAGGGAAGTGTGAAGCCAAATGAGTAGCAGAGGAAGGGGAGGGGGGTGCGGAGAGGGAAGGGGCCGGGTGCGTTTGGGGAGTGTTTTCCATGGGGAAGGAGGTGTGGGGTTGGGGAGATGGGGACCCCGGCGGCATCCAAGCCCCTTGGGAGGTTTAAACGAAGGCGCATCGAAGACGGTGCCACCCACCGCCAGACCGCCCCGACGGAGAACCAGCTTCCAGCGGTTTTTTTTGTATTTTAGCCGCTGAAACTAATGCTCGGCGTTGCGCTCTCAAAAGGTTTCTGAAGCCGTTTGCCTCCCTATATTTCAATTTTATTATTTGTACAGGCACACTAAGAAAGGTGAGCAACCGGGAGAGGAGAGCGAGGAAGAGGATGCTTTTTCTTTCTAATATATGCATACAAATACTCCCAAACAAGCCCAAAACGCCAAGACCTGGTCTCTGGGAACCCAGGTGGCCCCTCTTTCTGTGTCCAGCCCCACCGACAGCCGCGGATTTCGGTTTACCAGAGCCGAGCCCGCGGAGCACAGCCCCCCCCCCGCCCCCAAGGATCGAGCCCACAGCGAGCCACGGCATCTTGTAAAAATACTTATGATTAAAACAACAAAGAAACTCCAACACAAACAGCCTCATTAGCAGATTGCCAGCAACCCTGCTTGTCTTGCAGTGATGCATTATATCACAGGATAAAAATTTGAGGCCTGATCTTAACAATCCTTTCTCAGACAAAATTCCTATAAACTTCAATGGAAATTCTGTCCGTCTCAGGACCGACCGGGCTTTTGCCTTGCAACTCCTCATGCGCTGAAAGTAATAAGAGGAAACTTTTCTTTTTGACGCGACCTCATCAGGTGAAACCTAATAAAGCTAAAAAGGAAATTAGGAAAATGGAAGGTTATTCCCAGAGCAGTCCGATCCTGCCTCAGCTAAAGCCAATGCTAGAGACGCCTTCAGTCGGAACGAGCCAGATTCCCACCGGCACGTCCACCCCGCTGCCCAAGGCGTAAATCGGCGTCGCACCCACCACGGGCACGAGCCGAGGATGCGACAAACCGAGGGGCGCTTCACACAGGCCCCACCGAACTCAACGGGACCGTGAGCCACAGCATCGAAATCCGGAAGAAAAGACCCCTCTGACGCCTCCCCGCAAACTCACTGCGCTCCCAACCAAAGCGGCACCTTTCAACTTACTGCTGTAAATGTCATTAAAGTGAAACAAGCCATTTTTAAAATGTATGCTAATTCCACTTTATTAGTGATGCCAAAGTCCTCATTTACATTTTTCATAAAAATTACGCAGAGGTTTTTGCTGCTTTAGGGATAAAATTAATAAACAAATACATAAATTAGTATATTTTAATTAAATGTTATCCCATGAAGTAATATTGTAACCCATTGTCTAAAAAGAAAAAAAAAAAAGAAAAATCTAAAAAAACACCTCTGCCTTGAAAATTTGTGTTGCATTAAAATATTAGAACTCTTTAAAAACTAATTTGAAAAATCATTTTACCTAACAATCATAAAAATTTTGAATTCTGATCTGTGCTGTTTGGTTTGGTACAGGAGACTATCACCGCGGCATGCATTGCTATTAGGATACACGTACATTAGAGGCATCATAATGCCCCCAGATTCTCCTAAACAATAGCAAAGCCAAGTGCTACCTGCGAACGCGTCACCATTCCCATTTTAAATACTGTATCATTTCTGTTCTGTAACATCACAGGCTGTACACAGCATACGCAGACCTACAGTGGCACACACGTTAATTTGCTTTTAGGTCCGTAGATCACAACTGAACATGTGAAAAAAAAGTATGCATTTTGGGGTGGGATACTGCATGCCATTATTACTTTACGATGTTGCTCAGAGTACACGAAACGGGGGGGTTCAGGCAGTGAGGTGTGGGCTGGAGCTGCAGGGGGAAGTCCAACAGGCAGAAAACAACCACGGCTTAATTTAACATTTTAAAGTAGTCCGCCGAAATAGCTTGAGTATTAAGAAAAAAAATAATCAAGTGTGCATTAAAACATATTCGCCTCATTAGATGGTTTTCCATAACCCTGCTTTCCCTTGAAGGGACAAATAGACCTGGACTCCGCACTTTCATTACTCTCTGTCCTCCATTGTAATTTTTTTCTAAATGTAAAATTATTGCTTTTCAAGGCAGGTATTTAAATGAAACAAGCAGTCTATTTGGCATTTTCACGGAAAAAGCTTGGTTACATTTCCTGGAAATTGAGAGATTTTTAAAAAAAAAAAAAAAAAAAGGAACCAAAAGGAAACATGAGGAGTTTTTGCATATATAAACGCGCTTGCTGAAAAGGTACATTCATTTATAGTCCTTCCTGAAAGTGTAATTGACTGTATATTCCTATTAAAACTACCTTACACCATAACCTTAAGCCACCCTGAGGCCGTACCTTCAGGTATCTGTCTCCAATAGCAGTGAGCGATACCGACGGCGCAGTGATGGGGAGCAACAGGACAAAGCTCAAGCAGTTAAGCAGCGAGCTTGAAGACCACCCATCCCCAGTGCTCTTTGAAGGCACGTTTAATGATCGCGTGGATGCAACAACGTGGAGCAGGACCTGCCATTCAGAAAAATGGGTCACAGCGCAGGGGTGGGAGCACGGAGACTCCCCACCCATGTTAAGTCCCCAAAGTTAACAGCTTTCGGTGATCCCAAGGAAGCAAATTCAAGTATTTAATCTATGGGGAGAAATCTCAGATCATGCAAATATGTGGGGTTTTTTTTTCCCCATTGAATTTAGGCGTTTCTTATCTGCCTCAAAAGAGGAATTTCCTGCAGCTCAAACTCCCCGAATCCTCCTGCTCTAGAAGACATCATGTACTCTCACTGCGGGAATTTGGGTTTCTGGTGGTACAACCAACAGGTGAAAAACCTCTAGCGTCCAGTTCCCTGCCAAAGAACAATCAACAAAAGACAAGCAAGAAGGCCGTCCCCTGAACTTGCCCGGGCACTTTAAAGATTTAAAAAAAAGCTTTTCAAAGTGTTCTTTTTAAACTGGTAAGGCTCATAAGCCACTGTAAGATTAGTCTTAATGCGGAGAAGTGACTCATCTACAGTGACATCAGAGAGAGCCCAATGTCCTCTCTCACTTTACAGTCAGCCTTATCACCCCCCTACCTCGCCCTGAGTCTTCCCCATAAATATTTAAACAAGAGGCAAAGTGATATATTATGGATATCATATTCAAAACCGCCTAAGTGACTTGCTTCAATCCAAGATCCACGAAGGTATTTAGATATCTGTGCTTCAGTTTAGATGCTTAACTTCCCTTTCAAAGCCATGGGAAAGCAGACTCCTACAGAGCATCTAAGATCTTTGTATTTTTGCGAATCTGGCATTAGGTTACTCACTAACACAGCGTTCGGCATCTCAGCCACCATCTCCGGAGCTCTCGACAGATGGACTAGCAACATCGACTCCGCAGAGGAGGTGCAGCCTGGTAAAGCGGTGCTGGGAGATGCAGAGAAGCTCAGCCCCACACATCTGAGGCTACTAAAAGCCTGCCCCTGTGGTACTGACTCCTGAATTTCCTCTCCCCAAATGCAGTGCAGCTGGGTCAGCAGCCACACAGCTGTCTGGCATCAGAAACCACCCCCTGCAGCTCTTCAGGGTGGAAATCCTGGATCACAGCTCCACACTGCTCCCAACAGTTTTATGTGGAGGAGCTCCCAGGGGACGTGCTGCTTCTCACAGCAGCTGCTCCAAGGTGGTCGGGTCCCCCCAAAGCCTTGTGAAGCTCATAATAAGAATGAGGATTGCCAGATTCTTGCCGGTAATTATGAATTATCCCCCATTTCGTGCAGAGATTTCACGCTGGCAGTCCCCCTTCCCTCTGCCCCTGTCCACATGGCAAGGCTTTGGGGTCATTGTCATAGACAAGGCAAGAAGAAGGAAAAGGCTCTGTCTCTGCCATCGCCACCAACGTGCCCGCTTTGCCACAAACTTCCTGAACACAGAGCAAACGCTCAGAGCTAGACATCCAACCCAACGGCACGCTTTTCCCAGGCACAGAGACCCCTACAGCTCTGCTCAATTACAAGCAGAAGATTCCCAAATATTCTTACATGACTGATGCTACTGTGGTGCTAGAGCTGCATTGACAAGTGGGACCTTGTTGTATCACCTCCAGCATCCCCAGCAGACACTGATATGACAGATTTCATCTCCAGCTTTGCTGACACTCCACAAGCTAACCAAAACACAAACTTTATATTCACCAAGATCTCCTCTGTTGCGTGATAAAGAGAAGTTGCAAAGTCTCGTGAGACTCTTATCATTAACGAATGATAAGAACACGAAGCGGGCAACCTGGATGGAAGCTTCAGCAAAAAGTCTCCTCCCTTCTTCTCACAACCCCATTGACTTCAGTGGGATCATTTGTGCACTGGGTGCCTGCTAGACCACCGCGTTTCAGTTGTGCTTGTCGTCAGCCCCGGACACCAAATCTCAGTGGCAGGGCTTGGCATCGAACCTAGAAAAATGGAGGATTAAACCAGTCCCTCCATCCCACAACCATTTACGTTAAACTGAGCTTTTTTAAAAGAAAATAATAGCTTTAAGCTTTCTGGACTACCCATCAAAACTGCAGGCTACCTCAGCAGAGTCCAATGTCCTTACGTCCTTCTGACTCCAAAACCAAGACACCAGACTCACAGCAAAATGTAAACAGGCAGACGCTCCCGCGAAGGCAGCGTTCCTCTTGCCATCAGTACGGTGCTGATTTTGTAATCAGTCTGGAAGTTTTATTTTTAACTGCTGTACCAAGGTTTTACAGAGACACAATTGTTCTTTCGAACCCTTGCTAATAGGGCTGATCACTGACACTATTACTATACACAGAGCAGAAAAGCACAGCATAATGAAACTGTACTATGAGAAACTATGAACGAAATATTCCTTCTATAAAAAGCATTTTTAATAAAGCATGCGATGGCTCCAGAAACCGCTCATCGTATTCAGATGAAGAGACTGGTTCTGCAGTCGGTGGGTGCTCAACGCCCCCCATCTCCTCCGGGCCCTCACAGTGCTATTATTCCCCTTTGAGAGAGCGCGTCTGGCAAAGTGCAGATGGGGACTTTTCCAAGCTGCTTTCATGTTGACCACACGCTTTAAAACACTCAGAGCCTGTTCCAAGGAACAAAGTGAGTAGAGATACTCCTTCGGTGACTCGTAGGTCGATGTGATATATTACAGATGCATTTGGGTACCCTATGCAGGTTGCTGTGATTTATAAGTTCAGTACCAGGATCAGAAATTCAACTGCGCATCTCCAAAATTTACATACACCCCCTGCAAACCGTCATTTCTCTAAGCACGCTACCTAAAAGCTTATTTACAAAAGCAGTTATCGGTACAGCATGCACACATGCAGAAAAGTTACGGACAAGAAATGAATACAGATTTTTACGGTGTGCAGTCATTTGAGGAAGGTCCATACTTTCTCCTTCCTGAGAAGTTTTTCTTGAGGACGCACTTAAAAACTGAGATTGTCGTTCCTGTTATTCTTTAAAATACATAGAAGAAGCCAGTTCTGCAAGATAGGTTTTTCTGCTGTGAGAGAATTTAATAGCATGCCATGGCTGGTCGAAAGTCCTTTTGTCCAGTCTGTAGGCTTTTTGGAGGGACAACTGAGAATGCTCTAAATAAACCACACTTCCAAATTAACCCTAGGGAGCAAGACATAAGCTAAAGGAGCCCATCGACATACTGACCAAGCTCCAAAGGTGTTTGCAAGTGCCAGGGCGCTCTTCTTCCTGAGCCAAAAGGTTTGCACTTGGTTCCCTACAAGTAATTTTGCCCCATGAACTTTATGAACATCCTACAGCTTGATCTTCTAAACCTTTCTAAGCATTTAAGGAAGTTGCGTGTATATGGCTCAGCTCCTATTCCTGTACCGTTTTATCGACTTAGACTGTATCTATTTTTTTTCGTTACCATCGTTTACAGTTACCTGAAGAGAATAGTCTTTGCTGCCAATTCAACAGATTTCTTAGGAGTTTAAAGCTCCATAAAAAGTTTGGAAGTGTTTTTTAAAATGTTTCAAAAGTATTAGAACACTTTGCAGACATGCTGCACAACCGAAATCCTTCGCTAGATCTGGTGTGTCTCTCTAGGTCCCCCTCCGGTCCTCCCCGCTGTGCCACGTGAGCGCTTCCCAGCCGTGAGCGGATTTGAACCTCGCACCAACGAGGCGGAGGCACCGAAGGGAGCCGGTGACCTGCCCAGCTCCACGCCGGGAGCCCGCGGCAGAGCAGCGAGGCACAGGCAGGACGGCTGGATTCCCCCTGCACTGACCTATCCATAAAAGCAATGTTTCTTGTCAGAGAATTAAGGGGTTTTTTCCCAATCTATATTGGGAGGGGTCAAGAAAGAAATCTTATTATTTAGCACAATCGCAAAAGGGCACAGCACTGTGACAAAAGTGTTTTGTTTTTTTTTAAAGTCAGTAGATTTTAAATCTGTATTTATATATAGAAGTCATCGCAGATATAATCCATTTAAAAAACACCCTGTATTTGCCACTGCTGCCTCTCAAAAGGGGGAAGAGGAGAAACAGACAGAATTGTTTTGTTGTCAAGAAAAATACATCTAGCATAAAATGTTAAGGTTGCCAAGAGATGACAGTATTTGGCAGCATCCTAAAATGTTTGTCATTTTAAAAGTATTTATGCTAAGGCAGAAAATAAACTATCCAACGTTTTAGTCACTTTAAGTGATTAAAACAAGTCATTAGAATTTTAGTTTAAAATATTCTTAGATAAATTTTTCCCTTACCTAACTAGCCAGTTTTCCTTCCTCACAGAAAAAAAACAAAACCTGCGTGCAGTTTTTTGCTCTTAAAGCTTGTGTCTTAGCTCTAAGTGCTCGTGCATGATGTAGGTAAAACAAAATGTGGTAGACTTCGAATATCGTTTTCATTTTCATTGGAAACATTTTCAGTTACTACACTGCTGAACAGAAACAACTCGGGGCGGGGGGGGGAAGGTTAGGAAAACTTTAAATGCTTACCAAAAATGCAAGAATTTCTCCTTACAAAAATACAAGTAGGTGCATTTAGTAATCTAAGTTTATATTCCAACATGAATTTGGCAAATTTTCCTGATAAGAACTTGCCTTGCTTCTATTTCTTTTTCCGCGTTCAGACTATTTACAAATGCACATTTCTCATGAAGTTGGAAGTAAATTTGGATCTATTTTTTCATTTTATAAAGACATTGATGTGTTTTTTCTGACATGCCTCATGAACTCAGTCAATCGCAAGTCTTTCCTAATGGAAACCACATGTCTGCCCAGAACTGTGTAATTACAATGCTAGGATTCTTGGCACTGCCAGGAAAAGGGGCATTGTCAAACCAATTAGAGTTTATTTATTTACATACCATTTCTGGATGAGAATGTTCTTTCTTTTATGCTGATGCTGAGAAAATATATATTTCATCGAGTAGCTGTAATTTTCGCTAGATACTGTTACATTTTGTAGCAATTACATCTCTAGTTTTCAGTTACTTTGCACGTAAGGAAACTTTTCCTTTAAACGAAACAGCTGGGAATAGCATCATGAGTTTTATCAGCCCAGTTTTCATTTGTTTCAGATGATGAAGGAGATGTGAGGGCGGCTGTTTCCCTAAGCTCAACAGAGTCACTATTTCCACCCACTTCCACCCCACTATGAGCTTTTCATTGTACAAGACGCTTTATTTGTACGTTCGCCCTCCTGCAGGATCACCCTTTCCACACCCCTGTAAACTGGTACCCGCCGCCAGCCCTGGTGAAGAAGCGCGGCGTGCCTCAGAAGAAGGCGCAAGGCTGCAGGAGGTGATCTGCAACGCTGCTCTAAGGTAGATCCCTCCGGAAAACGTTAAAAAGAAAGTTACGTGTCTCAGGAAAGCCAAATGCCGTGCAGCTTCGCACTGGGAAATACACTGAATCACGCGTGCTGCTGCTGCTGGAAGGTGACAAGCGACCAGAAGAGGCTGTGTGCTGGGAAATGCATTCCAGGGACGCCAAAGACAAAGAGGCCAGAGCCTGAACGCTGGTGTACCGCGTCTCCCCCGGGGCACCCTGCACACCGTAACCCGCGGGGAGCTGCCTCTGCCCTGTCACAGACACCCTTCGCTGGTTCAGACCCTCGCCTGTGGGCATTGGAGGCTGGTAGACCGAAAAGGGAGCCCTTCCGACTGGCACTGGCTTTGTCCCGAGTATGAGCACAACTGCGGCATAAGCATGAAAGGGGGAGAAGGCTGCGTAAGTCCTGATTATTCGTAGGAATAAAAACAGGAGTAAAGGGACAAGTTTCCTGCGCGTCTTTCACTTCTTCGTGTTGCTCCTGTCTGTCTGAGATGGATCGTGTGCTCCTCTGGCCAACGCCTTTCCAGGTCCCCATTCCTGCAGTGCCTGAACACCCAGCTGTCCCCGATGTCCCCAACCTTTAATCCCGCCCCGGGGAGCAGCAACACCTTCGCATCACCAGGGGAGCGGCAGGGAGCACAGAGGGACGTGCCCAGGACCCCTCAGGATGGCTGTGGCAGAGGAGGGGGGTTAAACCAACCCCCCCTCAAGAGCCAGAGGGGTTTGGGCCAGGCTGATTTTCAGGGCTGACCCACAGGAGCCCTCCGAGGCTCTCCCTAACACAGAACCAGCCCTTTCTGGTTTTAGGCAAATCTGCTGTGTGCCATAGTCCTGACCGGCGACCCGATGTCAGCCGGGCGAGATGGTCCCCTCCCGTGGCAGAGACTGTCGGGGTCTGCTGTGTGAGACCACGAGGTAACAGAGAGGTGTCGGGATAAAACCCTCCGACCTGGCCCAGGCCTGTCCCTGCTGGAATGCTCTCTGGTCACCTCCCACCCCGAGGCCGTGTTATGCCCTTCCACTGAAAACGCAGAGGAAGGGAAACAGCTGTAAAAATCTCCTATTTAAAGCTCCTGAAGCTTCAGAGCCTTCTATGAAATCCCTTGTATGGGATTCTTCCTTTTTTTTTTTTTTTTTTATTTGTTTTTAATTGCTGCTCCAACCTTTCCTGACTTCCTCGTCTTTGGAAAGTTCCAAAGCATTAAAAGGAAACATTAAGTTCTGACGCCCTCCGACATTATTTTTCAGTTTAATCATTTTTCCCCATTTTCCTCCTCTTTCTCTGTGTTGAGTGAGGGTGGGAAAGAGACAATTAAGGGAAACTCAAAACTCTCAGATGTTTCAAATATGAAAAAGTTTAATAAAAGTTTTCCCACACAGCAGCAGAGAAGTAGAAAAAACTGTTTTCTTATGAAATTCTCAAAGCAGAAATAACCGAAACATTCCTGGGTTTTGTATTCACCACTCCCTCCCCCATTTTTTGAGCCAGAAGTCTCTGTTTCATCTTGTGCTCATCCTTGTGCGCATGTCTGTGAGAGATAGAGCCCTGCCCTGATGATCTTACAGTTCATAGCGACCAGGCAGATGCGGCACAGAGAGGGGAAGTGACTTGCCCAAGGTCGTGCAGCGGGGCAATGACTCAAGCGATTTCCAATAACACAGTTAAAGGCTTTAAAGAAACGGAGCTTGATTCACCACCCCGCAGCCCCGCGCTGCTGCGGCGGAGACTAGCACGGTCCCGGCAGCTACAGAGGAGTTACCCGGCGCTGTGTCCGGCCAAGTGTTTAAGCAAAAGTTGGCGTTGGTTCAGCTGGGAGGGGAGGCGAGGGGGAATGGATACGTGTGTTTTAAACTACAGGTCCTGAATAAGAGGGGAGGCTCCGCAGATAGGCATTTAGGTGTGTATTTTCAGAGGCGATGGAGGTAATGCACGTCTTCCAGAAAGAGCGAGTGAGGATGAAGATGAGTTGACAGGTTGGGCAGTGGACAAAATACGCTTTTTCTGTTATGTCACAGCTTTTCTTTCCACTGCGGTCTGGGTCCCGTGACATCTACCCACTCAGCTTTGGGCGTTCACATCCCTCCATCCTCCATCAATCGGGCGGCCCATCACCCTCCTCACATGGCAAAGCAGGAAAACCTCTCGGTCCCAGCAGCCCTGTCCCCGGCACGCAGCCCCTCCGCGGCAGAGGGAACCTGGCACCTTCTCCTTGCGGGAAGCAAACAGCCCACAAAGAAAAGAAAGGCAAGAAGAAGGTGCCCACAGGGAGGATTTTCTGCCTTCCCAGGGCAGGACACTCCGGGGGGAGCCTGGATTATAATCCAAGTTGTGTTTCCATCTCTGCTCTATTTGCAAGGTGCTGCAGCAGTAGTTGAGCTGCCTCTTGACCACTGAAGCAAGGTTCATCCCATCTTCACCAGGAGACAGGAAAAACCCTGCCACCTTGCAAAGCAAAACCATGAAAACGACACAGTAACGACTGGATTTCGAGGCTAATTTCAAATTACAAAGCACAGGAGCAACTTTCCATGTGCCATTTCTGATTCTGCTTTCTATTCCTGTCGAGCAGCAGCCAGAGTTTTGCCAGTGAAAAGTGCTATAAACAGCCCAGGCCTAGCTGAAAAAAGCAATATGCCGTCAGTCTGACATCTACCTCGCTTTTCCGCTCATTGTCAGCACTTTGATTGATGGTGTTGTTCATTAATGTGGGACGATTGTCAGCTTTTCCTGAATAAATATAAAAAGAAACAAAGAAATCCCCACCCTTTTCAAGCCAGAGTGAATTATTTCCTATTTTCCTTTGCTGAATTCAGGCATGAAACAGTACACTGCCCTCAAAATACACTGGAGCTTTAACCACAAAGTAGGAAATCGGACTTCGGATAGAGGAACCAAAACTTTACTTAAGTAGCAGGTACAGTAATTAAATTTTACTATTATTTATTTTCCAAAAGGAAAAAAACAACGGTATGCCCTAAAGGCTTCTGCTTTAATACAGTACTTCAATTTCGTGCAAAAAGCTAAAAGAAATCTATTTGGTGAAGACTAAAATGACATGTGAAAAGCAGAGGCAATCACAAGCACTACGAAAGACAGGCAGAGATTCAATTTAGTACAAGGCTGCATCTTAATTCACACTGGGGAGAAAGGGAAAAGCGATGTGAAAATTCACATGCATTTAAAGTATTCAAAAGACGGGTAAGTTTTTTTGGGCCCTCAGTACCCCCAAACCACTCCCCATGGTATCTCATCTGCTCAGGAATCGTTCAGGCTTTGGACGTCCTCGTTGCCTTCTCCGTATTCCCATACGCCAGCAATTAGAAGAGAAGGAGATGCCGTAAAACCCATCCTAAACTCTGTCTTAACATTTGCCATTTTCACTACGCATTTTATCTCCGTGAGTTTTCCTTGCGCTGGCACCCTTAGCTTTCTGCTTGATGGAGTCTTTCTAATCAGGTCATTGCTTTTATCGTTAGCAATCCGGTCATTGCTCAACATCTTTTTCAAATTGTACATTGCATCAGTGTGTACGAAACACAACAACAACAACAACAACGATTACAAAATCGTAACTGGGTGTGGGGGGAAAAACCGAGGGGAGGAATGTAAATGGGTGACCAACGATTAATTCAGCAAATTATGCTTCAGAACAGATTTGCTTTAGAAGCAACATGCTAACAATAATAATATTCTCGGCAAGTGCTACGCTTGTAGAGTTGAATGGCAAATTATTTTGAATACCTCTGTAAAGAACAGGAAACTGAGAACTGTGGAAAAACTGGCATTACGCCACCGATTGAAGATTCAATCTGACTGTAATAGAAGGTGATTATTGGGGACTAGCAGGCAGATGATGGATGATTTCCTCCTAAAATGACAGCTCTGCTGTGTATCAGCAATCCTCATACAGCACAAATGTACAGGTCGGCTTTTGTGGCTTTTTAATTCTTACCATTGTGGGAAATGGATTTCAAACCTGTGGCGAGCTATTTCAGGCTGGCAGGGCACATTTGGATTGTTCCTCTCTTTCTCTTCTCTGCGCCCCCCCCCCCCCTTTTTTTTTTTTATTCTTTTTTCCTTTTTGCAAACCTAACGAAAGGTGCTCACTGAAGTTTTCCAGCCATTTACCGCCGGCGGCTGGGGAACAAAGAGCAGAACCGCTTGGTCCTTGCTCCGGCAGCCCCCGACTCCAGCCCGGTGGGATCACGCCGGGGAGGGCAGAGCGGGACGAGTGGAGCCCGGTGGCAGCCGTCCCTCCCGCCGCTGCCCCCCTTCCTGGGTAGCCTGAAAATTAAAATACCCCCCCGCCAGGTACGTAATACCTTGTTTATCTTCCACCCTTATCTGCCTGGGTGAAAAACGCATGCACACAAAGTATAATTCATGTGCCCAAATCTGACACCCTGCGCAGTGTTTTGTTTCAAAAAATACTCGTTAGGGTTTCCCGGGGAGCGCGGGCAGCCCACGGGCAGGGGCTGCGCTGGGGGGGCCAGTTCGGCTGCAACACCGACCACCTTCCGTGCTTCGCTGCAGAAAAGGCAGTCCAGAAACCCCGACAGGGTTAGAGCAAAAAATATTTTAAAGTTCCTCGCGTAAAGCCATAAGCTCCGTACAAGCTTTTGTTTTAAAAGACAAGCTAATCAATAACCCCACCTTTTATTGCTGTGCCCCGCCGCGTACTCCATTAATGATCATACAGCACTTTTAGTACATCATGAAATCATACAGAAAGGCTGCCTTCGAGGAGGAAAAAGTGCCATCCAACGAAATCCAGGCCTTCTCCTCTATGTCGCGGTGGCCTGGTGTCTAACGACACTCTGGCTCCCGGCTCCTCACCGTAAATTAGTATGGACATATGTTCTGGTGTCTGTCAAGACCCAGTCCTGACACTCTGCCAGTCCTGCACAAAAGGACGAGCTAATCCACCAGAGCAGTAAATTTATCAATCAAATCCTGTAAGTGTCCCTCGCTGATAACACCAGCCCTTTTTCGAATTTAACAAGAAAGCGTGATCCGGCTCGGCGGGACGTCACGGGCGCGTTCCGCCTACGAAAACGCCGGTGTCAATATTTCACAATGTGTTCGCCATTCTCCTGCCTGCAGCCGGTCGGACGCTGGGCTGTGCTTAGTCCCTCACTTTTAAAGATGGGGGGGTTCTACACCAAAGACCCCCAAAAAATCAACTACATACGGCTGGTTAATACTGGACTTTTTTTCCAAGTAATTAAAAAATAATCATATTTTGGCCTTTATTTAGGTCTCAGTAATGGGCAGGTAATTAATTATTAATTTTATATTTGCGTGCAATCTGCATCGGTTTTTTGCTCTATAAATGCAATTAGGGATGATGGAATAAAACAAGTTGGCCAAAGATGCTGCGTAGCAACCGGGAATCAAAAACGACGCATTTTCGCTTCTCCTGCATCACAGGTTGCGGGCACTAACTTTTGCAACAAAACAAAGAGTGTGTTCTGCTGCTCTTCGGAATCCCTGTGTTGTTGCACAAAATGATGTGCCAATAGAGTAGTAGTTAGTGTTTATAGTAAAGTAGAGCAAACCATTATCAGTATGCGATGTCAATTTAAATTTTACTGGAACAGAAACCTTTTGACCCCTTCCAAACTTGATCCATTACTAGGTTTATACATGAAAGCTTAGGAGAGAATTAAATTAGAAGGAACATCGCAAGAGAACTGTATTTGCATCTATTGCACTTAAGACTGGAGATTAGTTGACCTTTGGAAAAGGGGATTAAAGCAGTTTCACCATCAAGAGAAGACAATCTGTGTTCTTAAGGCAATCAGATTGGGAAGGGTAACAACCTCTGAAAGATGAATTGAACAGAGGAAGAATCCATGCTAATTTGCCTGGTTTACATGTCACAAATGAATTTTGCAGTGATTTCTGCAAAAGGAGTTGTACAGTATTTGAATTATTCCACGAGTCCTTCAGTGCTGGCATGTAAATGCGGAAACTGTGTCCGTTTTTACAATCTAATTTTACAATAGATTAACCGCGGAAAGGGTATCAGCAGATAGCGAAGATGCTGTGCGGTGCATGCGCCTGGAACAGCAAAATGCAGTCACCAGGAAGTTTCTTCTTTTTCCATGGAGAAAAATGTCAAGAACAATAATCGCCAAACACAGCATCGCAGAAGTGCCTGCTCCAAGATAATCCCAGGCCAGGGACCAAATAACCCCCAGACTGGAAAAGGGTTAATATAATATGGGGCATAAAATGAGGCTTATCACACAGGTAGCAAGAATATCTTGAAAAATATATGAAGCTGTACACATTTGCTGACAATGTGGTCCGTAGTGAGTGATGGAGCTGAATTACGAAAAAAAAAAGAAAAAAGTGAACTGATGTTCTCTATTAAGTGTCATTAGCACCGTGGTTGTACAGAGGGAAAGTCTGTTCTTTCCCCGGGTCAGGAAGATACCTGTTAGCTTTATTATCTACGCCATGAGGTTTCACAGGAGAGCTCATCAATTAAAGCATAATCACATTCTCATTGAAAATTAATGACAAAAAACCCCCATCCAAGTTGGGCTCTTCCTTACTTTCTAATAACCAGGAAAAAGGAGCAGTGAATGCAGATTTCTTACAACCTTTGTGTATCTCTGCGAAGTTACAGCTCTTGAGACTCCGGTGCCACGGAAAAGCCTCTGCAAATACCATAGAATTAATACCATTTTCTATCAATCAACTGTATTTTAGGTTTTGGAGTATAATAGGCTCCGAAATGATCAGTGTCAATACAGTTTCCGGGCATCCATAAGAACTAAGCAATGAGGCCGCTAAATATGATCCCATCAATGGGATAAAGCGACGTTGCACTCATCATCACACAAATCAAGAAAGAACAGGGGTAAAGTGCGAGAGACGTGCAGATCTCTTGGGAATCTTTGCTAAAATAAAATATCCCCATTTTCAGATATAGAGAGACACACAAAAACATGCTTAGGAAGCCATTTCCCAGCATAAAGCTATTCGTCAGCAGGCTTTTAAGAAATGTGACAGAACTTTTCGTGCCGAGTATTTATAATTTAAAGGGGTCTTTTGCGTTGTCTTATGCGCAGATTGCGCTGTTCCATGCCCATAGTTACACCACCTCAAAAATAACATCAATAATCTGGATGACAATACAATTTGCAACTCTGCATCACGGAAAACCTGCGTTCTGTCTGTGAAATTTGGGCAGCTTTGTCTGAGGAAGAGAGCAGAATGTATTAGGACTATCCATCTTCTGCACATCTCCAAGCAAGATATGGGTCAGAAAAACATTTCTTAAATGCATTTTTCCTCCTGAATGACCAAATGGCCATTGCATTGGTACCCGAGGGAGTACATAAACCAAAAAAAGCAGAAGGAGCATAAAAGGAAACATTCATACCTTAAAGAGGAAAATACACTTCGACAGAAAAAAATAAAAATCTCAGTTTTAACAAAAAAGGAGCTTACTTCATTAAAGAAGGGTGCTGAGGACATGCGAACTTACAAGGTAACATTCCTGCGCAAGCCA
Source organism: Larus michahellis (assembly GCF_964199755.1). NCBI lineage: Eukaryota > Metazoa > Chordata > Aves > Charadriiformes > Laridae > Larus > Larus michahellis. The sequence goes on from NC_133906.1 coordinate 21,187,544, forward strand.
AACACAGCCAGGAACCAAGTATTTTGGGTTTGTTTAAACTTTTAACCACATCAGTCCTAGTTTGTAAGGAGAAAACTGGCTGAGGCACAAGTCATAGCTGTTCACCTGTGCAAAGGGCCGAAGCACGGAGATGCGGATCCAGCCACGAGACCCATCTTCCTTGGGATGCAGCTGGAGCTGTCTCGCTCCGGGACACCACCCTGGCCGGAGGGACAAATGCAAGGGCAGCCTTCCAAGTGCTCAGGCACGACAGCCACCTCAAGCCTTCAGCAGTTCCCAATACTTCCCATTCCCCACCTTTACAGAAGAACCTGGCATCCAAAATGCCGAGTTTTCCTCAGGAAAGCACAGGGACAACCACCTGCGGCCTAGCAAGAAACCTACAGCAGGAATTAGCGGACATCTCCAGAGACAAAAGTCAGAGTCCACCTCACGGCTCATCTGCTGTCCCCTTCCAACAACGATTTACTCGTTGAAACATACTGCAGTGAGGAGAAAGGCAAGAGATTTAAGGAAAAAGCAGATCCTGTAGTGCACCAACCACTCCAGAACCACCGCTTCCTCTATTAAAACAACTCCCATCTTTTTAAAGTGAAATTATTCAGCGTCCCTAACTTCGCTCTCAAAAAATTTTAATAGAAAACAGTTAAGAGAAAAATGACCGTGAAAGGTGTTATTTTAGAAACCTAAGAAGTGATGGCTTTCTCAGTCTATTTATTAAAATGTTCTCTGAATGCTCAGAGAATTCACAAAAAGGCCCTCGGTCGTACTTTGCAGTACTGGCCCCTACGTAAGTTTTACAGCAGCTGCAATCATAGACGAGCCCAGCTCCAGGCCAAACAAACGAATAAATAAAATAAAGATGCACCCCTAGGCTGTGTCTGACTTCTCCCATATAACTATCTCCAGGATGCCACCTCTAAAGAGCCGCAACGTTCTTTTATATTCACCTGCAGAAAGCCCCTTCCTCTCCCGTGCATTAAAGATTCAGCCTGCTCGCAGGGACACACGTACGGGGTCACACACACACACACACACACACTCTCACTACTTTATCAGTTACTGATTTACAGCTCGGTAGCACAAAGGGCTTAGGCTGACACTTTCAAAGGACCTGGGAACTTCACCCCTTCGGCCTCCTTGCAAAGTCACAGCAACGTCCCTACCGATAACAACACACACTTGCTCGGGACCCAACACCAGTTATTACACTTGGAAAACAGGCCGGGGAAAACCAATTAAAAGCTCAGTTCAGCATCCAGGGAAAGCATCGGCAGCACACCCAGGCTCTGTAGGTAGGTTTGCACGTCAGCGTCTTCCCATGGGGAAAAGAACATAAATTTTAAGCACTGGCAACTGCCCCTTGTTTGTGGCTGATGGGTCTCAGCTGAGGGACTGGGAGCTGATACGGCAACTATTTGCAATCCCTGCACAGCGATGCTCAAGGAGGGACCTGCAGGGGCTGCCGCCCACGGATGGGGAGCTGTGTGTGAGCGGGGGCTGAGGACCTCACCCCGCCACCACAGTGGTGTCGAACCATCCGCACGCCCGTGGCGGCGAGAAAAAGACTTCACTGAGAGGTTCAAATGAACAATTTCTTTGGACTTCACTCACAGGTCCGATACGCCACTATTGCAAGTTTTTATGGATACAATGGAAGAATGTACTATTGCAACTTCAGGAAAAAAACTCCAAAACGATTCAGAGAGTACACTGTTACCACAGTGGTGTTGACCCATCCACCCGCCTCGCCCAGGCCCGCCCCAACTCTGCGACGCTGCAGCACGTGCCAGATTCCCATAAGCCGAGGCTGATAAAGCAAACTGCTGAGAAGGCATGCATCTCTGAGGAGGGATGGACGGATGGATGCTGAAAAGAAAGCTTTTGTGGTCTAGATTCCTCGCACCAAGAGGAGCAGGCAACAATTAGAGTTGCTAAACATGAGCTTAAAGGGGGACAGTAATCCAGCTTGCATTGCAAAAAAAAGCCATGCCAACTTCCAAATCTGTTTTCCCTCTCCGGCAGCTTATTAATTAAGTGCCCTAAATACCAGCAAAATCCCTTTTTCCAATATTAATTTGAGGCCACCTGGGCTGCTCCCACAACCGAAATCCTCTATTCCCCTCCCTTTCCCTCTCACCTCCTCATCTCAAGATGCGTTGCCAGGGGTTGCCCCCACAGCCCGTCTCCGGCAGCATCCGCATCCCAGCCCCGGCAGCTGGGGGGGGCACAGCCTCCCCCCCAACACACCAGGCTCCGCAAATCCCTGCCCCGGAGCCCCAGGGCTGCGGTTTGAGGCTAAGCACCTAGGGGATCACTTTCACTCCCAATCTGTCAGCCCATCATTCGGGATCAGCTGTGGCCCTCTTGTTAATTGTTCCCAGCTCTGAGCAACCGGGGATGGGAAACAGGCCGTCGCTGATACATGACTCCCGGCTCTGGAATGCTCTTTTACCATCAGCCCTTCGGAGACCCGAATTTGTTGAGTTTAAGTCGCGGCTATTTGCCCAAGTTCAATTTTTTGGCGGGGGGAGAGACAGAGGTTTGACTGTTGTATTTTACCCGCGGATGGGAGCGCATGGGGAGAGAGCTATCAAAAGTTACGCTTGTTGTTTTAAATATTGGTATATGGGAGTGTATTGGGCACATTTACATTAATTTCTGATTAAAAAAGGGGGAAAAAAGGATTTAGCTTTTCTAAGAAGACAACATGTCTGGATTCACAAGGTAAACTTCCCATGAAAGAACATTCAGTGCCTGAATTTAAACCTTTGCATATTATTCCACTGAACATCTGTTGACCATGAAACTTCAGATAACCAACATTAACATATACAGGCTGTTTATTCAAAAAAATAGATTATTCAGACGGAATCAGTAAAGCCCTTAAAGAAATATTTTTCTGTTTGGTTTTTTATCCCAGCAATATTTAAAAGGGGAAAAAAAAAGAAACTTTCATAAGCAAGAAACATTTTTTAATGTATGAAAAATGAGACTTTTGGATTAGAAGTGGAATTCCACACGGCATTCAAGATCGCATTATCAGTTTTGTGGCACCCTATTAATCTGTTACCATAAAACATGGAGGTTTTTTTAAAGGGAAATTGTCTTTCAAGAAAGGAAAAGCAAAAGGTCCAACCTCGGTAGTAAAGCTTGTGCTTACTGAAAGTAACAGGAAGATCCGTGTCATCTGGCCATCTAATTGAAGAAAGATGCTAAACACAGTGCAGAACCGAGTATAATAAACATGATTTCTTTTCTAACTGAGTGTGGAAATGTTTTATAGATATTTTTTTTCCTCCTTTCTGTAGGTGTGCGTATGCCTATGTGGACATATATATCTATTTTTTATAAATATTATTTAGTACTTATATAAAGCTGTCAAAGAGCACTAACAAACCAGCAGGATTCAATTAGCTCATGCTTCTTAAAAATGCCCCGAAATCACTGAGCGCTGCGGCTCCATCCCAGCAAATTTTCCCAGCACATAATTTCGCCCTGTGCTCGAGACAGAACACGGCTTTTATAAAAGAAAAAACCTTAAATATTAATGCGTGTTTTGCTAAGGAAGTGGAAGTCGAATCAACTTCCTGATACCCCGAGTATCTGATTTCTAAAACGGTCTGAGGCTGCTGGTCGCAGCCCCTCCAGATGTGGGGTGAAGCAGCGCGGCGGAAGCCCGGGTTCGCAGCCCACTGCTGCGTCGGACGCCGAGCCCAGCGGACTGCATCCTCTCATGGTATATTTTTGTTAGCCGGCTGCCCGGAAAACCCTCCGCTGCTCGATTTGTTTTGTGATCCTGCAAGGGCCTTCCCGGTGCCGATGACAGCCCTGAATTCAAGAGCTTGTTTGCTTTGGTGGGGCTGGGGACCAGCAAATGCCCTCGCCCTTTCGTTTATCCTCCGCAGGAGAGGTACGGGGGCCTGGGCCCGACGGCTGGCGTCTATTTTGAGGGGTTGGGGCTGCAGCCCATTGTTCACCACATACCAAAAAAAAACAATGCCTTTTTGTTACCGATCCCGCCTTCTTTTATTGCTTTGTTTATTGACATTTTCGGCGCGGGACTTTTTAGGAGCGTTTCCTCATTCTGAGGAGCAAATGTCACAAATACCAAAATTTGAGCGAGGGAGAGAGAAATCCCAAGAGGACTACTGATTTCATTACCTCCATTTAGGCAAGGAGATTGGAAAGGAAAACTTCTGCATTTTACTTCATTTTGTCCCCCTGTCCTCCTTCTACAAAAAAAGCATTGGGGGACAAACGGGGGGAAAAAAAATAAATGCAATGACGTTAGCTTATCCCATCCCAAAACAATAAAAACATTCTTAGGGCTCGGAGAGCTGAAGAGGTGATGCCCATAAAAAGAAAACAACAAAATAAAGACCATCCCCTTGCCCCTTCTCCCAGTTTGGAGATGAAACTACTACAGGGAACGGCGTCCCTGCTCCGGAGAGAATTACCAGTGCAGCCACGTCCTGGCAAATGGGCCCGCGTGTCGGGCTGAAGACGGGTGCACACCGTCCTCCTCCACTTCTCACTGAACTGCGCCTTAAATTTCTTGTTTTAACTCTCTTTGTGTTTACGTTCGACATTACCCTATTTCACGCACGGTGCTCACAGAAGGCTGCGTCCCAGTTCCGCAAATATTTTCTCCTACCTCAGTTATACAGAAGTTACTGAACTTTCATTTATACGGCTTTTTTTTTTTTTTTTTTTAAGAGTTAAGCATTTCTGATGGTCTTATTGTTATTTCTATGCAGTGAGACTCAATTTGGGTGAGTGAGCTCATTAAAAGGGATCAAATTCTTCTCTCCATTTCACCCCACTCCTCAAGCCGTGTAAGGCCGAGCCAGCCGCCTCTGCGGACGCTCAGCCACCCATCGCACCGCAACACCCACTACCACAGCGAGAAGCACCGAATTTTGGGGTGCACGTGATCTCTCCGGGTACTATCCCAGCTACCGTGAACTCTCCAGGTACTATCCCAGCTGCCAGATGCACACTGGCCGCGAACGGGGGACAGGAAAAGCTGCTGCAAGAAGAACTTGGGGCAAAAAATTTCACAGCTCACTTTTTTGTTCAGCCCTGTGGGGTGTTGAGCAGAAAATCCCTCCCCATCCCTCCGTATCGTTTAACTTCGCAAGATCTGCACCTCTGTGTGCGTAGCTATCTCCCCATCTCACTTCCCTGGGCACCAGTCTTTTGCTTGGCAGGAAAGATAGTAATCAGCATAAAAATGTACTGCATATTCATACGTCTCGCTCCATAAAGACTTAGGAGTGAATTCCTCCTCCGGTTTCCAGAACCCCAAAAGAGAAATAGCAACTGCTCTTCCAATAACGTAGGTTGGATTTCGCCACGTCGCAGTCTCTCAGAGCGACATGGTTCCAGCCGGTTAAAAGTCAATACGTGAAATGACACAGCAGTACACGGCATGACAACAGAATCCAATTTAACACAATGCAACATATCAGAAATGTAATTTCCCACCCCCCCCCACCCCGTTTCAGATTGGCTGTCTGCTGGCGTTTCAAGTATCAAATAGCCAACAAAAATGTTTTCAGATCCGGGGGCTGTTCCATTAGCATCGTCTGCAGCGCTTCGGCGGCCGCTGGCCGCGGCGTTCCGGTTACCGACTGCAGCAAGCACGTGTGCGTGTCTCTGCTGCTACCACCACTTTCAATTTCCAAAAGAGAAATGAAGCCTTTTCCAAACTTTTGTTCTTTTTCATTGCCACGCATAAAGTAAATCTGCCTGATATTCTACTCGGATGGTTTAAATAGATTAGATTTGAACAAACTGTTGCTATTCTCAGCTAATAGACCCATTTAAACTGTAGCGAGTGTGGTCCAGAACACATGCATCTACGGAAGTCACTGATTAATGAGATAACATATGAACAAACCACATTTTTCAGATATTTGTTCAAGTGCCTTCCTAAAACTATTTAGCATCCAGCATGTGGAAAAATACGGATGTACATGGAACCAGAGATGCAGGAAAACAGGCTATTCTTGCTTATCACTAAAATAGTACAGTAAAATTAGTGAAGTACAATAGAAAATCCACCAGACCACCAAGGCGAAAAGGCTTTTGCTCATTTACTAAATCCACAGATCAAATAAGGACAAGAACAACTGAGTTTTCAGAGTCTCCAAATGCATATCCATAGCGAACGGGTAACTCTGTGCACGCTGACACACAGACACAGTCTGGTCTTTGCAGCCTGTTCCTCAGCTCAGCCCTCACTGGCTCAAATGGGGTATTTATTGAATGAAAAATTGAGAGAAGGGCACTGTGTGCATTTTGGAAGAATGTGGAGTATTTCCTGGCCTACTGCATGCAAAGTCGGAAAGGTGCACTGGTTGGCGTGGCACGTCGAACAAGCCTTTGGAGAGGAAAGGAGACGGGGCCGCACACGCGGCTCGGAGCAACGTCATTCCATACACCGCTCTCACCCCCGGGGCCTCACCGGGCTCACCCCTGCGTAAGCCATGACGATTTCCAGGGGGGGTGAAGAAAAGAACACTCTGAGCAATATTCTTAGCCCTGCATAACCACTTAAAGACGGACTCGCGTTCCTTAGACCACAATAATTATATTTCTTCTACTGCTCCAAAAATGCACTTTATTAAAAACTTATTAGGTCCCATTCATTTATATTTGCCTAATTCTCCTACAAAAGCATTAATCTTCGCACAATTCCTCCAAGCATTTACCAGACAAATGTTTAAAACGAGAGCTGTCCTGTGACCATAAATGTCATGTTTATTTGTGTTATATAACTAATTAATATCTCAGACTTCCTGTGTGTATCTGGGTAACAGTACTGTAAATATAAATGAAAAATAAGTAATAATTTATGAAATCCGATTTGCATTTTCAAATATAAAATGTGCAAAATCCAACTAATTAGCAAGAGTGAAGGCCAAGGTGTTTCTATAGCAACTATAGAAATGCTTTAAAAAAATGTTTTATATCAGGCTCATTAATGTTTGTGCTCCTCACTTGTTTTGTGGGTATTCCCTCAGACACAGATTCTGCTTTGCTGTTAAGTTCTGATCACTGAGTATCACTTAATACCTTTGGCAGAGCGCTGGTACTGCTTACTTACGCTGACATTTCTGCCACAGGCTTAAAAAAATATTTGGTGCGCAGTACAAAAAAAATTATAATAATAGTAATAAGTAGAACGGGAACCAATGGCACGGGAAAAATAACCCAACCGAACTGCCAAAGAACAGAAAGGGACAAAAAAACAACCCCTGAACTTGTCCTCTTCCTCTCTTCTTCAAATTCACCCTTTTAAATCTGACCTCCTAGATGTTGTAGAGGGACGGGCAGCAAAATTTCCGACAGTCCACCCCGCCCCGGGCCAGTGCCAGCGCTATTCCTAGCCCAGCGCACAGCATCACCCAGCCCAAAGGCCAGGCAAAGGAATTCTGATTTTCCCCTTTCTAACCACCCCCCCCCCGGCCCCCCGCCTCCTCTCCCGTGCAACTTTCTTGCTCAGTGAATTGAAGCCGAGACTCTCATTTCCATCCGCAGCGTACACAGCCTCCCCGGCAGATTGGTTTCTGCAAGAGAGCGAGCCGCAAGGCTGAAAAGGTGGCAAGATCTACTGTAGCCCCAGCACGGCCTCACCCAGCCCATACCTGCCGGCGGCCGCGGAGGCAGAAAGGTGACAAATGTCCTCATAAAGCTGGGGGAGGGCGGACGGGAGCAAGTCATTCTTCTTTGGTTTAATTACTGAAAATCATTCGAGACCTAGGAGAAGCCCATCACTTCTACGCGGGTTATTTGAATGCAACAAATATGCTGAATGGCATAGAAAGAGAGAAAGAGAGGCCACCAAATACCATTTATTTCCAAGCTGGCCTTAATCAAATGCTAATTCCCAGCCCCTCTGCTGAGTATTAGTAATATTTTGTGAAAAAGTACACAACATTAGGTGTAAATTATCACAAACAATTGAGATATTCTTGAAGTACTGCAGCGTTGACAAAAAAAAGCACGCACAGTGGCTGCTCGCAGTTGTGGGCATTAATTTCTAACGCCACGTGTGTGATCCCTGTAATAGTTTAATGCCGTCAGACTGCATCGCAACTTCAAATGGCCTTCATGGACCCGATACTGTTTTTCGATTATGGATACTGGGAGAGGTCTAGTCCCCTCCCGTTACTGATGCTAGTTGTAAAATACTTGTGCTTTCTACCCTGAGGGCATTAAAATTAGCGTCTCTATCAACTTCCAACCCGGCCCGTCTTGGGGGTGCCCGCCAGAGCCCCACTGCATTTTACAAAGGGCTTTTTCCTACAGCTCTATTTCAGCCGGTTCCAGCACGAGGCGGAATATTGCGACGCTGAAAGGCGTCTGATCTGCATACCGCACTCACAACAAAGCCCCCGTTTCTTCAAAAAACTTGTTAACACAAATCTCCTCAAAGGCTTTATTTTGATAGTTCCTGAATGGTGTTGTCATGCGGCTCAATTAAAGGCTGCGGCACCGGCAGCCAAACAGGCCGCGGCGGCGGCACTGCTCCCCGGCTCCCACTGCATCCCCCAGGATGAGCTCGGAGTGACCAGCTGCCGTCCCAAATTTGACACCGGGCATATGGAGGGACGTCGGGCCGGGGGGGGATGACGAGCCGGGGCGAGCTCCGGTGAGCAATCCATGAGGAGCAGCAGCTCTCCCTCCGCACCGGGACCACAGCCATTCCCACCTCTCCCAGTATGTCGCCTGTAATAAAACTTGTGGGGAACCAACTCAATTGAAACTCTTTAAGATATACGATGAGGATTAGCCGTAAAACACTAATTAAGGATGGGCTGAAGAATTAATGGGAACCTACGAGGCTCTGCATTTTATTTCCCCATCTAACAGCGTTGCTGCTCGCCGTGTAATGAAAAGAGGAGTTGACCAAATGGATTTGGGCTTTTTCCCCTGTTTGGGTTTTTTTTATTATTATTTTTCTCAGTTTATTTTGTAAGGGCCGGTCATTAAAGAAGGAACAGAGCCAGAAAAATCTCTTAGTGAAGGCTCATTACATTTTTCAAGCACAAATAAAGTGTCACTTTAAAAGGAAATCCAGTTACTCTGAAACATTTGTCGCTTTACTTCAGTGCATGTGAAATGAATACAGGGCCCAACGCTGCCCTCAGCTTCTGTAACTTCCTAGCAGCTAAGACACTCAGAGACAGCGCAATGTAAAAATATGTACATTGTTTAATTTATTGCAGTACGTTACCGTTTTTCTCATGAAAACAAACAAACAAAAAAATTCTAGCAGCTGGTTCCAATACCGCCCACTTTGTTTAAATTTATAGCGAAAACTAGCAGCATCATTAAAAACAAACATATTGCTCCCCTCCAGGCATCCTATAGCGCAGCTCGCAGAGAGATGTGTAACTTTTGTAAGAGGTCCAGGAGACACCGGCCAGCTTGGAGCTCAGCTCTGAACCTCCAGCTAGGTTTTCCAGGACAGAAATAACTAGAATTTTATTCATCGAAATGGTTTGCTGGAAAAGAATGTTTTGGAGAGAAAAGAACATCTGAACCGAAAATTTTCCATTTGCTGAAATGTTCCAATTTTCTGCTGAAAACTAACAATGAATCCCGTAATTGGGTTTGGGAAGCCCAGCGCGCCGAGGGCTGCCCTCCACCGCCTCTCCCTGCTCCGCCGTCCTCCTGTCCCGCGGCCAGGAGGGGAGAACCAGAGGACGGGAGGGCGGATGGAGGAGGGAGAGAAGGGAAGCAAATGAAAACAAACATATTTTTTGTTTTCAGTCCCCTCCTCCAAACTGATAAATGATGTGAACGTTTTCCAATGCTCTTTCAGTCGAGCTATTAATCAGATGTCTTGGAATGAGACAGATCCTCAGGCTCCTTCGTGGAGGAAATAAATACGCTCTTTTACTCATTCTTGCCTTACTGAAACTCCCTCCCACCGAACCAGCCTCCTGGGGTGAAAGGAAAGAGATGGTTTGCCCGAAGTGTTTGGGGATGGGGACAGCATTTTCCTACAGTTGCAAAAATGCCCGTTGTTCTGCAAGGCCCCTACCCTTGGCAGGGAGATGGCCGTCAATGGGGACAAGCTATGGGCTGCCTGCAGCCTGGCGGCCCCAGCAAACGGCAGATGAGATCCAACCATCGCCCGCCTGCTGGCAAACCCGGCAGCCCAAAAGCCATTTCAAGACTCGTTACATCTTTTCTTCGTGTTTCCCAACCTGACGTTTGTCTGCTGCCGGTCTGCAAGTGGCTGCGAGGGGGGACTGACAGAGGCTTTTCAGAAAAATAAAAATAATATCTGGATGGATTCACGGGCACGCTGACAAGCAAAGAGAATGGAGAAAAGCAAATGCAAAGACAAACATTCCAAGTTTAGCCCTGTTGGTACTTGGCTATAAATAAAACCACTTTGGCAACAATTCATAGGATGGTCCTTCGGATTAATATTTTTTCCAGGTAAGACAGGTGGAGCTACAATTAAAAAGGCTGAGGACCGATACTTAAAAAGGCAAAATAATCTGCTCTGCAGCTCTTTACGTGGGCTATAAACAAAACCACAAATCCACGAACCTTCTCAACAGAAGGGGCAACTTGATGACTGCCTTTGCAATAGGAAGAACAGCTCGTGGGACCTTTCCTACGAAAATGAAAATGCCCACTCAGATCACAGCTAAGCGTTTTTTGCAGTCCAGTAGCTCTCACCTGCAAACGCTGCTTCAGCCTTAACTTCACACAAAGCAATACTGATCTCCTTGGAATAACTGAGCTCACAGAAACCATGCCTAAAGATGAAGGATGGCGCGCATGTAAGGACTTGCAAAACTCAGCCCTGACTTATAAAACAGGTGGAATATTCCTAAGGAAGAAAAAAGCTTTAAAACTCCTCCCTTAATAATGTTCTAGCAGGCCAAAATTAAGACAAACGCTAGAAACTCCTAGAAATAATAACATGTCCTAAGAGCTTCAGGTTCTACCTTTTTTTCAGAAAATCACAGCTATGAATTACTTTAGAATTCAGATACAAAAAAAGCACTGAAGCTCAGCTCATCTCAGCGGACAATGTCAAAACACGGCTCATACCTAACTCCAGGTGCCTTGCTCCCGTTCCTGGGATTCTCCTATTTAATTACTTAGTCCATGTATGCATTTATTCACTCATTTGCATCCCTCCATTTATATTTAGAACATTTAGGGGATTCAACTACATAATTATGTTTTTTTCCAAGTATCTGTGGGAAGTGGGGCGATTCAGCTTGGCTACGCAGCAGCAGGCGCCGCGCGGAGTTACCCGTATCACCAGCCCAATACAAACAACGTGGTATTAGCTCGCTTCAAATTTCTCCAACTGCTTTGCTCCCAAGTTATGACTTCAGTTTCCCCCTTGATATGCCATCCTTTATTTATTACAGCATATTTATCTGTGTTTTTTGTTTGGGTTTTGTTTCGGTTTTTTTTTATTGTTGGCCTGCTTTTACTTCTTCTGTAACCTTATTAACCCTTGCTAGTACTTGACAGCTTAACACCCTCCATTACTCTGCAACATTCGCTATAAGAACTGACACGGAACTAATAGCAGCCTTTTTATATCCAATCTACGAGGTCACATGAAACTGCCCTTGTCTGAACCCTGCAAGATTTCCTATAGGTGGTTCTCCTTTTCTGTGGATTTTCTACTTAATATGTCTCTACAGGTCTGTCTGAATGTAAAAAATGGAATCAGATTCCTGCTAACTTTAGTTACTGACAATGTACACCTTAGAATAGGGGTAAGTTTTCCCTTTAGTGGAAGCTCCCGGTAATGCGATTTGAAACAACTTTGTGATATTCTTTTCAAGCATTATGTATCACTTTCTAATGGCATACCCACAGATCTTCCATTTCAAGGGATCTTTGATTTTCCCTGCAAAGTGCCAGAATGGCATGGTCACGTCCATCCCCCGAACCTCAGCTCTGAGGGTAAGTAGGACATTAAAGCGATAGCACAATATGGTTGAGGTGTCTAGCTCAGTTGTTCAGCATGGGTTGATTAAACACAATTAATTTAGGTTCCAGACATCAGGGGACACCCATCACGCTGCACTCTACAATACCAAGCTGTTGTTTATCCTCATGACTGGATCTGCCGGAGCTTTCCCCCGGCCTGAGTAGTTGACTCTGCACTAAACTCCATGACGAGATTCTTAAAATGCAAAAGGACGTAGTCAACATGTCTGTGCAAACCAACCAAAGTATTGTATGGCTCCACAGCAGCCCAGAGAGGACAAACCGAATCATTGGGGGAGGATTGCTCGGAGGAGGTGCGATGAGAACACCAGGTACTTCTCCAGGTTTTTCCTAATGGGACCTGAGCAGCAGGAAAGAAGGCGCTTTTTTCATGCCTTTGTCCTTTGCAAGCATGAGAAATTAACTCTTGCGAAATGGAAAAGAAAAGAAAAGCACAGTGAGATCTATATAGCCGAGCAAAGAAATACACGGAGGACAAACTGAAATTTAGGAGAATAGGTTTTAACAGCCTTTCTTGCAGATGTAATACCTGCTTAGATTAGTCTACGATTATCTATTTTAAAATTAAAAAAGTCTTCCTTCTGCGCAAATCCATCGTCCTTTTACTGCTATTCTAAGCGCAGCAAAGACCCTGGGAACTAAATTCTTCACTTGAAACTTCTTTGGGGAGCGGTTCGCAGTTCAGAAGTCCACCGTTCCCCCCACCCAATTTCAGTTTAATAGCATGTAGAGTGATAAAGTGGGAAGAGACAGACATCTGGTAGAGCTAACTAGTCATTCGCTGGGGCTGTGAAAGTTTGTGCTTCCCAGTCAGTGTCACATATGAGAAATACAGATGGTCCCAAGTCAGAAAAAAAGAAGTGTTGAAACATATACAAATGTTATGAGGACTTCAAGTGTAAAATGTTAACCAGCTGTGAATGTGACATCTCTAGTTTTACTAAATCTACTGAGATACATCAGTACTGCACATGAAATCTATATATTTTCTGCACTGATGGCAATTCCCTGTTCTCCATTTGCTTCTAGTTTGGGGCCAAAACCATCCAGATGAGAATATTAAAAGGATAAGAGTCCAAAAAGAGAAGGAAAAAGTGATCTCCATTTCTAAGGGCTGTTTGTAACTGCCCCAATAATTTCCTGTTAGGAGCCGACTGTTTACTGGGGGGAGGGTAGAAGTCACAAACATCCAGAGTTAAAAATAATATATAAATGTTAAAACAAAATCAAAAGGTTACTAATTCACACAAAGTCCTAGAGATTTAGAGTCATCCATTCTATATACAGTTCAGCAATGCATGGAATGCAATAAGACATTTAAACCACAACACAGCAGTGATCTTGCCCTGTTGCTGGCAGCATCAGTTGTTTCCCACACAAGGGCCTAAATCTGACCCTTTCATGAAACTTTTACATTTGCAAAAATAGAACAGTTGGGAAATCTTGGGCACTTCTAGTTAAATTGCAAACAAAATAACCCCCTCTCTGCTGCTGCTTGAGCTCCAGATAATCATCGTGTATCAAGGCAATTACTTTTTCCCCCCATATGAGTTGTTTTGACAGAGCTTTTCAAATGTTATGTACAATGCAACCTGAAAGGAAAAGAAAATGTATGTTTCAGGATGCATTAAAGTGTACGAGGGGGAGGAGAGCCGGGGAAGGAGGCGGGTTCCCCTCCCGTTTCCTTGGACAAAAGCTCCGAATTGCCACGTCTACCTTTGGCATCTCACACCGGTGCGCGGCATCGTGATTGACACGGGCCAGAGAAATCACCCGTGAAACAACAGACAGATGCACGGCGACCTGCGCGGGGGCAAAGCAGCGATGGGGAGTCGCCGGCTGCCGTCCCTGCCAGTGTGGTACATCCCCCGTCTCGCCTCATCCCATCAAGGGCCTCCTGGGAGAAGGGAAATGGAAAGGATGGCGCTGGCAGGGTAGGAGCACTCTGCGGGAAGGATGGAGTGCTCCTCTCTCTCGGCCCTTCCACCCCCTGCTCCCCCCTGCTCGGCTGCAAGGAGATGCTCCCTCCCCAGGAGCGGGTCGCAGTGAGGCAGGGAGCCAGTTTGGGAATTTATTTTTTTTTTCCATGTTTGTTTGGTTTTGCTAGGAGTAGAGCAGCACTGGAAGAAAGTCAGATTCCCTGCGCCCGTTCCTAAAATGTAACTGGGAGCAGGGACCAGCCTCTCTCACCCTCAACTGCCAGAAGGCTTTTCTTTTCTATTTTTGCACTTCTTTTTTTTTCCCTCCAGAGAAGGCAGGCAAAACCAAAAAGGAGCCCCGGTTTTAATATAAACTGGTAAAATATTATACTTCTCGGTAGCGTTTTACGCCCACCTTAGAGGAGGATGGGTGAGCTTGCAGACCGCAGACCCCTGAGCCGGGACCAGGACATCACCACTTTGGAGCTGGTGATGAGCACGAGGGCGGAGAGTTCCTCGAGTGAACAAAACTGGGGGCTTCCCTTGAGATGTAAACCTCCCTTCTTCAGAGGAGCGAGCTGCTGCTTTAGGATCCCCTTACTAATAGATTGTTTGCCTGTTATGATGGACTTTATTATGACATTAGCTTGCTTTAAAATGTTATTTGTATAATTAGCTTTCCAAATGAGACTGTTCAGCTACCGTATTTCTTTCAACACCCACAGCAGAATTACCCTGAGACGCCATCATAAACTTTTTCCAATCATTTTCCTACTGATTTGCGCATCCCAGCTATGAAGATTTTACCTGAAGAAAGGGATGGTAGCGCAGGAAGAGGTAAATTTGTCTTTTCCTACCAGAGACAGAAAGATGCATTTCTTAATCCTTCTCTCGCTGAAGCGGGAGGGCAGCATCAAAATGGCACCAGCTCACAGCGGAAAAACACCTTAGGACATCCCTTAGAGGAATAAACCCCTTTAATACAAACTCCCAGTTCGTAAAGCGGTGGCACAAACCCATCAGGCAGAATTTGTGTGCCTGAAGTTTAGCCAAAGGCCAAGTCCGTGCTGGAATTTAGGCACCTAAAGAGAGGGACGAACGCCTGCCGGGGCGCTGCCACCTCTAGCAAAGCCGCGCCAGCGCTACCAGCTGCTACATCCCTCCCCAGGCGTCGCCCGCGGGCTCAGCTCCTGCCAAGAGTTACTGGCTGGGCTCGGCGCAGGGAATAACCCTGGCTGAGTTAAACAGCCCAAGAGGACTCGGGTGCTGCTGGTGAGCCCTCGTGGCCACCCGCCCCTCTGATCGCCAACACCCCGCTCTCCGCTCCCCAGGACCGAGGTGCCGCTCGCGGCCGCTCCTGCAGATAAACTGACTTCCCGGCAGTCCGCTGCGCGCAGGCACTTTAGCGGGCACGCTGTGAAGTGAAGGTCCGTACGGAGGCCAAATTCCCTCTCCGCTGTGGCCGTGCCTTGCTCCGGGTCAGGGTCTGTGCCCGCGTACCCCCCTGTCCCAGCGCCGGTGACCCCGGGCAGGGTCTGGACACGCTGCCAGGGCTCCCAGCGGCAGGGTCTGAGACGCTGTTAAACACTATCGCTATCACTCCACGCTCAGGACTCAGGAAGTTGGCCACCTGGGTAAATGTTAGAGGATCTTGTACATATTATATCCCCATTATTTTCTGACAGACTTTTCCTTCCATTATGCGATACAGGAAAAGAGGTTTAGTATTATAACACCAAGAACACGGGTTTCGAGCTCCTGCTAACTATAAGCCCAGATCCTGGATACAGACACACACAGCTATCAACAAACACAAGGTAGCACTGAGACCACATTAGGTTTTTTTCCTTTACATTTCATTTAAAAAAAAAAAAAGGGCAAAAAAGAAAAAAAAAAAACCAGCTTCACATAGTTTCCTCCTCTTGACCTAACACAAATTCCATCAAACTTCAAAAACAATACTTTGAGATGCTGGAGGATGCAGGCCGGAAACTGAGGAAAGACTTTACACAAAGTTAGGAAATCTTTTTTGGAGGGAATACTTCAAGCTACTGAACAATTTTATCTAGATGACTAGATCTTATGGTAAATGAGTACATAATTAAATTTAAGAGCTACGCTATTGTGTTTGAGGTATATCAGCTCATCAACAAAAGAAGGACTGTTTAGCTATGCTAAAAGCGATATGTAAATACCAGCCTCTGATAAATAATTGATTATTGCCTTAATGTTTGACAAAGCCATAAAATGCCCTGCAGATTATGTCCAAAACATTTTAAGGTGATGTGAAATCATTTTTATTGTAATGACAGTGAGCTGTCCATGGTTGACTGCTTTAAATTTTATCTTTTCATGTTAGGAAAGGTTTCTGTTTTCTTTGAGAATTTAATTATCAGAGGGTGTTTAATATGATAGGAAGATTTATGGCCTTCAGGGGCCATCCAAAAATAGTGCTATAAAAATGGACTCGGATCCCATCGCAAGCAATAAAGCTGTTATGCAGACTCGATGCTTGCAGTGAAAACTTCGCGTATGAATATATTTTACCATCGTGCATAAAAGTTCACTGTGGAGGATTTTGAATTTTGACCCTGAAATGTGACCCGAAGTGTGGGGTGAGGGAAAAAAAAAAAAAGAGCTTCACAAAAGAAAGCCAAGCTATGCTAGCACGGATGCTGCGTTAGTGTTTATTTTGGAAAACGCTCCTCACTATCCATAAATATTTCTTTTAACTTGTTGCCATTAAGATGCAGCGGGGACTAAGTTTTCCAGGAGAAGATAAAAAGAATAACAAAGATACACTCCTATTGTGTAATAATCAGCCCACATTTCAATGAATAAGTAATATTTCTCACAAGCCAAAGTTAGATAGTGGATTTATTTAACCTCTGAGGGTCAGGTAATAAATACTAAGTGAATTATTCAGACCAATGGCTAATCAATACAATTCAGTGATATATTTTTTGTGTTTCATAAAAGGTTGTACACTAAAGGCAGTGAGCAATTATGGAAATTGGGCCCGAGCGGCACTCAATTCTTCTCTTCCTTGAAACCCCAGCACCACTACCTTGACAGCAAATCGATTAGTGTGCTAGTGAAGCAGCTCCGCAACCTCTGACCCCTTCCAGCTCTGTCCAACAGCCTGGAGAGTATTTTATATTTATTTTATTGAATTAACCCCTTCTTGCCTGCACACTGTTTTACACGTACAGTAATGCGGCAGGAGGAAAACGACAGGCGTCTCTCATTTAAATGCTCCTCTGTAGGGCTGAGCAAGGCAAACCTAACAGGCTCCTTTGTTCTAGCTTCAAAACACCCGATTTTTGCCACGGCATAGGGTTTTCAAGTCCATCCCAAAACTAACATAATTAACAGGATGCAAAGAATGGCCTAAGCGCACCCCAGACACTGAATCGCTCCCATTCATGCCTGCCCTCGCACACGGCTACCAACGTCATACAATGCTCAAGTCACTGTTTTGCACCAAAAATAAACGCTCCTCAATAAAAGTGAGTTAATATTGCTATAGGTATAATATCCTGTTTTACACAGTGTAAGGGAGAACACTAGAGATTAACAGCATTTTCCATCAGGAAATTAAAACTAACATAAAGCCACATAAAGCGCCTTTTCTGGACATTTAACTCTATAGGCGCTGCTCCTGTATCCTTTGCCCACCGAAGCCCCGTCTGATCCCAGTGGGAGTTTGCAAATATTCACGGCAATTCAGAAGACAATTTCGGGTCTGAGCCCTGCAGGCTTTTCCTTTGCACCACGCAAAGGGTTCCTCAGGGACACTTTTGGCAGCGCCGTGGACCAGGAGCCCTCACCCAGCTGTGGCCACCAAGGTGTCAGCTCTCTGCTGCCTCCTGCCCAGACTTCCAAGTGGAAATGAAGCCCTGCAAAGAAAAGCATCTTCCTTGCCCAACAAGGATCTGCTTGGGTATGAACCCCGGCTGCCCCACGGCCCCTTTGTATCCATCATCAACAGGCTTTGAAAATGATGCACCTTTTCCAAAAAAACTAGCAGAAGCGCGCAGAAAAGGTGCCACAACAACTGCCACCTTACCCAGCCTCAAGCACAGGAACAAACACCTGAGTTTCTGTGCCTTTAGCTGCAGGGATGAGCGCTGCAGCCCCTCCGAGGGCCCTACGTGAGGTCTCCTACCCAAAGTACGAGTCCGTTTACTTTTTCAACACTATCCCTAGGAATAAGCAGGAGTTGCAGCTATTCAGATACTCTCTATATCACATATAACCAATTCCCTTGGCTCTAGAGAATTTATTCCCAATTTACACTGGCGTACTTGAGAGAAGATTCAGACCCCAAAATTCCTAAATCAGGTTCCATTAGTGTCCAGATACTAGAAAGATTTAAAGGACAGGTAAATACTCCAAGACTTACAAGTATTGCATCCCATTTGTATTATGAACCGTGAGCTAAAAAATAAAATAGCAAGTTGGGTGCAAACGACAGGAGAGATTTCTCAGGGAGAAATCAATCCCTCCCAAAAAAAAGTGAAGACACGATGCTGTTCCCATTGAGGCTAACGGGAACCAGATCAGATTTCCACTGTAGATGGTCTGTTCCACACCGAACAATGATAATCAAAGCAAAAATGGCATTTAGGAACAGCCCAGAAGCTCGTGTGCTCTGTCTACGGGACACGTTCTGTCACTTCAAGGCAGAAAGAAGCCTGCGTGCGCAGCAGGACACCCCCCTTTTAATAAGACTGTTCACAGCAAAAGGGACCACTCAAAGTTCACCACATCTGACCGTGAGCAGACACACGGCCCAGGCTTGAGCAGTGTATTTTATAAACCCCTTGTACGCTTCCCTATAGCACTGCATTGAGTTCTGAATTATTCTTTCCGTCTCTTTTGCTCTCAGAATCCATACAAAAGTGATTACTTCAGTCATTTTTCAATATTACTTTCATTCCTGGAAAATGCATTTTCAAAAGTTATTTATTTTTCGCAGCATGTCATGTTGTTATATTATACTAGTTAAAATAAAACCACTGTAGACTTCGGCATCCATTTATGTTTCTCTCCCAATGCTATGATGTAGGATTTTCAGTTTTCATGCTGAATGTATTCTACATATTACATTATCAATCCTTTATCTTAGGTTTGGTGTAGATTTAAAAAACAAGCTGTTAAATCAAGTTACTAAAGTAATTGAGCTATAAAACTGCCTTCTTATTTATAATCACCATTTCCCTCCGAAAAAGAGTTTTTAAAGATCAGCTGTGGTTTCTGGTACGCAATTTTTTTAAACTTTATGCCACTGATTCCACTGAAAACCTAATTAAAATAGTGGAGAAAACGTATGTTTCCTACATGGCGTCGGTGGATGGGCATTATTAGCATATCGCAGGCTGGGACCAGCCCTCACCCCTGGGACGTGGGTGACCCTCTTCTGGCCCTGGGTGCAAATGGGGGTACAGTCTGGGGCTGGGCAGCCCTGGGTCTCCCTGCCCCAAAATTCACCCTCGGAACCCATTTCCAAAGGTCTAGTTCTGTTTGAGTTTTGTAATATCTAATCCTGGGTAATGCTGGAATGCAGAAGAACAGTACTTTTGAGTGGAAAAGGGTCTGAAACCCTTTATTTATTTAAATAAAAATTTATTTACAGATGAACCCTTTGCCTGCCCAGCTGACGGACAGCAGTAACCATCCTGACGTTTCTCACTGGCAACCTCTTTGCAACCAATTCAGTTAAACATCATGAAAATGACTGTTTATCCAGCTGTTCGCCCAAAAAAAATAAAATCCTCTGGCTCCATGGGGTGCTACCTAAGCAAAGCACGACGGTGTGGCTGCCCCAGGACAGGCTTTCCGGGGGCTGGGGGGGGAGGACATGGCCGGAGCTTGGGAACCCCTTGCCCCCCTGCAGGATCAACCACAATGCCCAAAGTCTGGGTGCCACTGCCCATAAAACACAAAACCAGTCGCAAATCCCACGCCCCTGGGGCCATGATGCCTTCAGAGTGGGCAAAAAGGGAGAAACTCAGCTGGTTTTGTAAGGAAATGCCAAGAGAGGGAAATCCAGCCCAAAGGTGGCCAACGGAGAGATGAGCCACGGCGTTACCGGACCAGCGGGAGCTGCGGGATGGTTTTGTGGCAGCCGAGGATCCCGCACGGCTGCATCACGACACATCTCACACCCTGCGGTCCCGCTCCAAGCTTGTGCCCCCCCTCCAGCCAAAATCTCCGCGCGACCCTGCCCGTCCTGTGCCGCCCCCCCAGAGGAGGGCAGGCAGAGCACCACGGTTGCCCTAAACCATCGACAAAACATGTCTGTGCTATGAAGGCCACTGTTCATCCTCCCAAAAAGCGCATTATCAGGCACTAAGAGCAGCCGAACACCAGGGATACACCGTCCTCTGGAAAATCCTGCTCTCGTCGTGGTGTGGCTGAATTAGAGGCAGAAAGAGAAAAGGAAAAGCTTAAATATTTCATAAACAGCCCCACAGAAACTCCCGAGCGCAGCTCTGAAATGAGTCTCTGCTCTACACCCACAGAGGTGGCCGGGGAGATGGCTGAGGGCCAGATGACAGGGGACTTTTTTTCTGAAATAGCGCTGGCAGGGGCCTATCAGGAAATCTTTCAGGATTGCTTTAATCTTTCATTTTAGTTTGGGCTCTGGCCACACAAGTGCGTCCAGCCCTCAGAGACCCTGGAGGTCACTATCTGTGAGTTTTTAAAAACAGGAAAGCCATTACAGAAAAATCAGAAGAGCAAGGGGAAAAAAAAAAAAAAAAAGTACTCGCTGGTAAATATGTACATTTTTAATACAACAGAATGGTAGTTACATTTTTTGTTCTGCTATTGCTTTTAACTAAAAAGGAAGGGAACCTGGAATGTTATAAACACCTCGGAGTTTTTAGCTCTCTGCCAAAGAATTTATCCATTAAACGCAACACGAACTATAAATCTGAATTTCAGATCCTGCTCACAGCATATGAATCTGTTCTCCCCTTTGATATGCATGTGAAGTTCTCATTGACGCTAATGGGAGTTACACGTGCTTATTACGGGATAACTAGACCTCTCAGTGTGAATATATACTTCCAGACAGACAGCTCTGCTTAAGTTTAAAAAAAAAAGGGGGGGGGGAGAAGAAGATAGCAGTGGGGGGAAAAAAAAATCCATTGTGGGTGTTTTGCAAACAAAAGTACCATTCTGTGCATTTTTGATCAGCAGGCAGCTTTGAAAAAATAAGACATCTGCGGAAACACGCATAGGTATGCAGTCGCACACACGCACATCGTCCTGGCAGCGCGCGGGACGCATTCGGAGGCGTGCAGGAGCACGCGTGTACTCGCGAGGAAGAGCCTACACTCAGTCCACCCCACGGTTCAGCGCCGGTCCCAGCCTCCGAGCCTGCGTAAATCAGCTCAGCCGCGCCATTTCCACTGAACTGCCCCATTTACAGGGGCCGAGCGGGTGCCCCGGCTCCGTGGGAGCGCTGAAAGCCCCGGGTCTCTCCTGGGGGGTCTGTGTGCCGAATGCTAATGGGCACGGGAGCGCACAGCACCGGTATCGAGGAGTTATTTCTTTTATGGGAAACGTTTCTTGAGATGTGTATTTCATTTTTTAGCCTGCTGGCTAGAGGTGTTCCCAGGGACCGCAAATGGAGAGGGAGAGTCATGTTAAATTCATAAACATACACTGCAGAAAGTAAGTGAGCGTATAAGGATAACATATGAGTGCGTATATACCATACCTGCGTTTTTATGGCACGAATGGATGTGCGTGTACCTACACACGTGTGTCTATAGACACGTGTGGCACTTAAGAGTAAAATTCATAAATTGTTCAACCAGACCAGGTATCTTCAGCATTTTATTTTTTTTAATCAAGAGCTTTTACTGGAAATATTAGTAAAGGGTCAATTCCTTTCCGTGCACCAAGTGACACTTTTGAATAACTGTGTTATGCACAGCGCTTTAAGAAGACTTATAGGACTGTCACAATATTTAACTACTCATTTTTGCTTGCATGATTGTGGTTGATATGACCACAGAATACTGATCTATCCAAAAGAGAAAAATTATAGAGTGGAACAGTGGGATTTATGAATGAGATATCTTTGGCTGCAAAGCATTCCCATTTATAGCACTCAGCCACCACAAAACTGCTGTGTAATTGGAAGAGAAATTTTTCCCATGTACTGAAGCTATAGTCGAACTGCCAAACAATGAGAGACAGCCTTGTCTGAATTAGAGGAGTCACATACCTGATTTTTCTCCCACTCATTTAGAAACAGACCTTATTTCCCATCTCCTCTCCTCTTACGCTGAGACTGGGGGTAGGAAAGCTGCGTTTTGCGAGTGCCAGAGCAGAAAGCTGATTCCATTTAAGCATCGTATCAGAATAAATGTGTGGACGAATCAGCAGGACTAGTCAGAGCTGCCAATTTTAACTTCCTGAGTATCTGCATGTGAAAACTGTTATTTTCCCAAGGAGGCACATGGGCTTTTGTTATGATTATTTATTTGTATTATAATAGGCCAAGGCAGCCACAGAGAGGGCCCTGTAATGTGAGAGGACACACAGACCCAACGCACTCTGGAGACGGAGGGATGCTCCAGGAGGGGCTCACGCTCCCAGGACAGACGGACGGACGCTCGCCCACCCAGTACCTCCTCGCCAGGCAAGTCCCCGCCGTGCTCACGCAGAGCCTGCTGCAAGCCAGGGGCTCTGGGGCTTTACGTGGCTCGTGATTCCAAAGCCCGGCAGGTTAAACCAGCCCCACAGCGCTGCACGGAGGGACAGACGGACATGCAGATCCGCAGGGCAGCCCCCGGGGTGCCAGGCGGGCAGACACCCCTCACAGGACCAGCTACCTGATGAGCCTGACAACTAACTAAAAGCAGCAGCTTGAGACCAGGGATGAAGTATAATCATAAAGCAGGCGCATTCCTCGACGTAGAAATCAGCACCCTCAACTTCTCGCCTTCGCAGGCAACGCCACACGTCAGAGGCCACCCACTGGCACGGTCCTCCTGGGAGCACGAGACTGGACACATCCCGTGGGCACAGCACAGCGTCACCCCCCTCAGAGCAAGCAGGACGAGCCGCTTTGCCATCACCCCATGGTGTGACCCCTTTCCTCCTTCCTGCCCTCTCCATCATCCCTGGGGAGGCCTCTACCCCGGAGGCTGCTGGCAGGGAGCAGATAACTGCGCCCAGCCAAGCTTTCCCCTGCCCCACCTCTCTGCCCAGGGACACCCCAAGTTCCGCGACAGCACCCACGACAGCCACATCATGACACAAAGCATCGTTTTTACATATATTTTCGCAAAAGGAAAGTTCACGGACAACCCTTTGCATGAAAACTCCGGGGCGGAAAGCAGCACAGAGTGAAATCTCATCACGAGCTCATGCCGGGAAGCACACGGAAAGCGCTGCGCCGCGGCCCCGCAGCCGTACAGCCCCATCGGGAAGAAGGAGTCAGGAAACAGGTTTACGTGCATCATTACAACATGATTGCTGCTGGGAACACCTTCCTGTCGAGGTCCCTCCGACCGCATCCCTAATCACAGGCGCTGCTGAGGACGCTCCGCACGACCCTCAGATCTCAGCACTGCGGGAGCCGCGGCACCGCTCCCCGGTGAGAGAGAGCACGGCGGGGGGGCAGAGAAACAAACACCTCAATTAATTGACTGCAGCGACGGTGGGGAGCAGATACCACCCCGGAGAGGTCCAGGTGGGGTTCCTTCAGCACGAGGAGGGTTCCTAGAGATGCCTGTCGCTTCTTCAGCTCTCAAACCTGCACTTTTGGGGGGTTTGATGGCTCTGGAAGCCAAACCGTGAAATATCAACCATGGGAACGAAATCTCTGCTCTGGAAATCAGGACCACCCCCAAAACTCAAAGCTGGGTACCCCAGAAATTTGAACACCCTGACGATGAGTTGCTCTGGAAATTCAAGACAACATTTTGTCCCAATGATCAACAAGAGGGTTCAGAACGGCTTTCTCCAACCGCCACTATGTTGGGTCAATACACATTTTCTCTTTTCACATCATCCACAAAGAAAATCAAAATACTGCCGTACAAATGTAACGCAACTTTATGCTTTGGCGGGTTTCATAGTTTGTCAAGAGTTCTCTAATCCATTTCAGACTCCCTCTTAACAACAGGATTTCTTCTATTTTTTGCATTTGAACTGTGGGTGATTAAACAACAAGCAGCAGAAAATTAATGTGTTAAATTCAAAGCCACAAAAAAAAAAAAAATAGATAATCTCATTGTCCAGTGAGAATCCCAGGAATCCTTGAGTTTCCAGGAACAAAAGCTACAACTCAGTCAGGCTTAGGTCTTAGCGGAATTAGCATTGCCCAATAGCAAGTACTGATCGTGGGTTTTTTTACTAACCTACAGAATACAATACAGAACTTGGCTAATACTTAAATAAATAAATAAAGCTTATTTATATTTTAAAAAGAAAAAAAATTTGAGAGAGGTCGCATGTGTCGCAGGAAGCAGTGAATGCTATGGATTCAGAACCACATCTGAAAACCTCTTCAAAGTCCCCAGGGATAACCACAGGATGCTTTTGCGAGTCCCTGCCCCCAGCCAGGCAAATTATAAATGTGAACAATGACTCTTGTTTTTCTGTTAAAATGCACTGGGTTTATTACTTTGTTGTGTTTTTCCGAAGTGCACCTTGCACGTAGAAACCCCAGTGCAGGCTCAGGGTGCCAAAATATTTCCCCCTCCTGTTTAGCAGCAGATATTAATACCGTGAGAGTTTCAAGGACCTGGCCAAGATCCTCTTGACATAACGAAAGGATTTTCCTCTGGGCAATGACATTATGACCGGACCTTACTGATAGCAATACAGTACATGGGCAACGTGGAGAGACAAGGACCTGAAGGAGCTCCAATGCTGGCAGAAGCGATGCCAACTATTTATTTGGGGGGGGGGAAGAAAAACCCATGACTCCTAAAGAGCTCCTGGAATTTCTGTCTCTAGAGACTCCCCCTTCCTTGCGTCCTGAGCAGTTTTCCCTACCACAGTAATACACGGCAGGGGCAGGAGCATCTCTCACACGTGCAATGCCTGGACAGAAATACACAAAGACGGGGCTCAATCAGCCGGCGGGCAATTAATATCATCATTGGAGCGGCCTCGGATCTCCCTCCTTGAGCTCAGTCCCACCACCCACAGCAGCGAGGCACAGAACCGAGAGCCAAAGCCATAATGTACGTACATTTACATACGTATCCCTCGAATCAACAGTCCCTGTGAGAAAGGACTCAGTAAAACACCGCAAATTAATAGTGTAAGAAGCAAAATACATTCTGCATTGCACGGTTTAAACAAAAAAATAGCCTCAGAGGGGGAGACACGAAGTAACAATATAAAGGCAGAATGAAACATTTTGATCTGCTGAACGCCTTTATAAATATTTGAGTATCATTTATTTATGTTTTCCTTCTTTTCATTGTAAAGCAAGGTTTTCTGACAAAAGCCCTCGTTTGGAGAACACTGTGCTTTATTATTTAACTTCCTAAAAGCAACATCAAAGGCTTGAGTTTAAAGCTTTAAAACAAATGAACTATTTGCAATATTTTAAAGATTTAGAGATGAGAAGAGCAGGAGCTCTCCACAGCTCAGATCTAAAGGCCTCTGTGGTCTGCGCTGGGCAAGGAAGACGCAACAGCTCTGCCAAACGCTGGGGAACAAAATCCCTGACATCCTTTTGGAAGCACCAGCTGTAGTACGCGTCCAGGGCTGCCAAGATGCTTCAAGTTCAGTCATTCTCCTTCCCACCACCGCGTTTCACCTGCAGCCACCCTGCTCTCCTCTTCCAGCCTTCCCACCATCGCTGGCGGGAGCCCTGCGTGGGAGCTGGGAGTCACCTGAATCCCAGGCAGCGGTCCCAAGCTGGGACAGTTTGCATCACTCGCATTACTCAGACACCGATCCATTCCTGTCCTGGCACTGCCGTGGTACAGACTGAGGGATCCTGCCAGAAGAAAATCAGCCCGTGCCAGGTCTGGCACCTGTACGTGTCATGGGAACATGTGGTTGTTGCTGGCATTCACGCAGCGGACAGTATGACAAATTCCTCTCGCTTTGCACGGCGTTGAGACAAAGTCTGGAGGCTCTGCTGAAAGGAACTCCCAGTGCCACCCTGATGGATCTGGTCCATAAGACAAGGCACAAGAGGGGCAAGAAAACGTGTTGTATCTCCAGCATGCAACCACCTCAGGAGCCCTTTCTCCATGGGAGCTGGGTGGGACGGCACCCAGGAGACGGAGCCGTGCGCCCATCCCACCTCAGCCCACTGGAGACCGTTTCTCCAGTGAACAAGCTTTGCTCTGCAATACGGACCGCCATCCAGAGGAAACCCCTCAAGGCTTCTAGGTGTGGAGGCAAACACGACACAGCCCCAAGTGCCCCCACTCCCACCGAGGCCAGAAGCTGAGGGACTGGGCAGTCAGCAGATCTGGTCTTCATTTTATAACCCATCCCCTGCTTGCCTCCCTCTAATGCTTAAATCCATTGATGTCATGAGATTGCTCATATACCTCAGCTTCCTTCTATCTTTTGTCTGATGCCGGGCTCCTCATGGCCAGGGCAGGCTGATTTGTGCCGCGTGAATCACGTTTAGGCCCCAGCACCACTCGTCAACCCTCGCAGCTAATTGAAGGACAAGAGACAGAATTTGCCCTTTAGCAACACTACGGACCATGGCCCCAGCAAGTGTACATTTGCAGAGCTCCGCCAGCTTCAATTTCAGATACAATAAAAAAATAAAACCTTCATTAAGTGTTACGCAGTTTGTAAGAAAATCCCTAAATTAACTTATTCTGGGAAAAAAATCTCTTTAAGAGAATATTAACTTTCAACACTATGCCAAGACCATTTCCTTACTGGTTTGCTCTGAGACAACCTAGTTTAGGTCCTACAAACTTAAAAGCCCTCAAACACAGTCATAGAAATATTAAATTCCACCTAAACTGGCTGAAATTATGCAGGTACCTTTAAAAAAAAAAAAACAAACCCAAAACATTTTGCGATTTAAAGCAGAATGGACTCAGCCATCCATTAAATATGACAAGGTCTGCATTTTATTTAGACATTGCCATTAATAATGAAATGATGTATGATTTCCATTCCTGGAGTTCTTCCTTCCCTACACAATCAATTATGCATTTAAGAAAATATTTACTTGATATAAAACTATTCTAATTAAGCATTACTGGTATACTAATCTGAGTTCGAACAAATCAGGAGATGATCTCTAAGATGCATGAAAGAATAAGATACTCCACTTCAAAGAGGCATTTATTCCTGTCTGGCAGGAAAAAAAAAAAGCCTTAGAAGATAAAGCCACGCAGGGTTCAGCGCAATGCTGCAGATACCACCATCCTTTTGACCCGAAGAGGTAAATCCTCCTCCTGAGAGGGTCCTTGGGGCTGCTCACATTGCAAACGCAAACAGAATTCGACCCAACAAAAATCACACGTGTAACTACGTGGGTATGAACACTGACAAGGAGAGGAAAGATCTTCCCAGAGCGCCAGACATTTCCAGGCTGTTCCTGGGTGAAGAACAGGATCCCAAAGGTCACTTTAAAAGTGGTGGCTGTGACCAAACTCTCTTGAGACAGCAAAGATCATTCTGTCACGGAGAGCAGGAGCCGGGGGCTGCCTTTCAGCCCTGGGGTGATGATCGGGAACACCTCCTGAATTCCCCCATTACAAACGTAATTGCCCGATTCCTCATCAGCAAAGGGGTCTTACAGTTGGTAGGGATAACACCCCAGGGCAGCCGAGCAGTGCAGGTGACCTAGCTGTGCCCGGAGGTCCTAGCACAAGGAGCAAGCACACGGCACGTACAGCTCCTCTCTGCTTCCCGGGATTCACTGGAGGCCCCGCAAAACAGAGCATAAATCACAGCAGGCTTTGGAAAACCACTCCAGCCCATGCCGGGAGAGCAGCACCTTACCCAGCCGCAAGCGTTCGGGGGGCCTAATCCTGGCTCACAAAGGTGGCGGCGGAGGCAGGAAGGGAAATGGAGAGCAAGCGGCTGGAGGCCAGAAAGCAGCAGCCCAGGAGATAGCAATTAGGATGCAGAAGCAGCCAGAGATATGGCATCACCGAAGATTTACGGTGCGTACACACCTCCCTCCCTGCTCCCAATGTACTCGCTCTTTCTTTCTGTCCATATACATACAGTAAATCTTCAGTGACTCCTTATCTCCCAGTCTGCTTCTAGATCCTAATTGCTATCTGTCTCTGTCTGCCTGCCACTTCCAGGTCTCCTAGCCTCTTCTCTTACAGCTCCCAGCCCCCCAGCAGCCTCCCTGGTTTTCCTACCCCCCTCCTCTTCCTCCTGCCTGCAGGCAGGAGGTTTCCACATGGCATTTGGCATGGGCGGCCAAAATTTCCCCTTCCCAAAAAACATGACACTCCAAAACATGCAAGAAAATACTCAGCTCTCAGCAGCACAAAGCTACTTGGGCAGGTCAAAGCCACGGGGCTGCAGCACAGGAGGAATCATAGAATGGTTCGGGTTGGTGGGACCTTAAAGATCACCTAGTTCCAGCCCCCTGCCCTGGGCAGGGACACCTCCCACCAGCCCAGGTTGCTCCAAGCCCCATCCAGCCTGGCCTTGAACCCCTCCAGGGATGGGGCAGCCACAGCTTCTCTGGGCAACCTGTTCCGGTGCCTCACCACCCCCACAGGAAAGAATTTCTTCTTAATATCCAATCTAAATCTCCCCTCCTTCAGTTTCAAACCGGCACCCCTCATCCTATCATTACACTCCCTGCTCAAGAGCCCCTAGAGAGCTGCAGTGGAGGAGCCGAGCTCTGACACTGCCCCACCAGCATCTCCCCTCGCCTTCCCGGTGCCACCCAACCGCCCTCGCTCCTTCCCAGCCATCGGCTCATGCCACCGTCCCACACCGACACCGCTTGGGCAGGCGGAGGGCGCCTTCCGCAAGGCTCAGCACGCCGCTGGCTCGAATTTGGTTTTATTTACTACTATTCTTCACTACTATTTATTTATTCATTCCTATTTTTATTTCACTTTGAACATGCCCAGCTGTGTCATCTTGGTTTTGCTGAAAACGTAAACAAAAAAGCTGCATTCAAATGCAGCCTTTCATGGCATGAATACATTTCTCATCCAACACAGCTCCAGTGCTCCCACCCTGAAATTAAAACTTAAAAAAAAGCAGCATCACCACTGTACATCATATCTCTTCCCCCCCCCGATGTTTTCGTTATTCGTGCTATTTATTCTTTTTGAAAAACAAACATATCGAGAGTTTTAATAGCTAAGTTTGCTCTCCGCAAAGCAGGAGGAAAGAAATAAATGTAAATAAAGCTAATTTTGTATTCCATATGGTAACAAACCTGAATGCCTCTGCTTTTCCCTAGCAAAATATCATGGCTGCTTTTACAGTCTATGACACAGAATTGGTCACCAATATTTTTTTTAAGTACTGAGTTCAATTTTGTCTTGCGAAATGTAACTTTACTCTAGTGATCTCTAAGCCTGAGGCTTTTCGGTTTGGCTTAACAGTAATTATATGGATGCTGAGAAAGGGAAGAAGCATTGCACGTTCCTTACACTTTGCAATTTTTCCATGCTTCTCTGCTCTTAACAGAGAAGGAATATTTTGTCTTTCCCAGAGATGACCATCCAAAAGGAAGATACAGAACATACTGTGCAGAAGAAAACACCCCCAAAGAACGCTGTAAACCGCAAAGCCAAAGCAGCATTTGTAATTCTGTCTTTGGCTTTTAGCAAGGGAACAATTAGGGGAGAGGGAGAGGGGAGAAAAAAAGTGAATGGAAAAAGTGAAAGAAAGTGAAAGAAAAAGGTGAAAGAAAAAAGTGAGAGGGAAGAAAAAAGGCGGAGAGGGGAGGAGAGGGGAGGGGAGAAGAGGAGAGGAGAGAGTGAAACAGAAAGAAGAGAGAAAGAAGAGGGAAGTGAGAAAAAGGCAAAGAGAAAAAGAAAAGTGAAAGATAAGAGGAAAAGAAAAGAGTAAAAAGAGAAAGAGAGGGAAAATTAGAGGGGAGCGAGAAAAGTAAAAAGAGATGGAAAAAGAAAATGAAGAAAGAAGAGAAAAAGAAGAGGGGAAAAAAGAAAAAGGGGGGAGAACAAAAGATAAAAAAAAAAAAAGAGAGAAAGAAAATAGGAGAAAAGAGGAAGAAAAGAGAAAGAAAAAAAAAAAGAGAAAGCAGAGAGAAAAAGAAAGAGCCGGGGAGGCGAGAGCCGGGGAGGCGAGGGGCGATGGAAGGGGGACCCGAGACGAGCCGCCCCAGCGGCAGCGCTGTCCCCCGGCCCCCCCCCCCCCCCCCCCCCCGGCACGCGCTGCCCGCGCCACGCGCCGGGCACACCCCGGCCCCGCGCTGCCCCCCCCGGCCGCAACGCGGGGCCAGCGCCCGCCCGCCCCCCCCCCCCCGCCCCGGGAGGGGCCCCGCGGAGCGGCGGCACCCCCCGCCGCGACTTGCAGCCGGGAGACACCGCGGAGGGCCCCCGATTCCCGGCTACCTGCAGTGCCACCCCCGAGAGCGGGCGGGAGCGGGGGAGCTGGGGGGGGGGCTAGAAAAAGAAAATCTATAGCGGCGTGTCCCCAGCTCCGCTGCCCTTCTGCTAAAATCCTCACCCCGTCCCTCCGCGCCGCGCACCGCTGCCTCCCGCCCGCAGCGGGAACTGGGAGTCGCGCGCGCTCCGAAATTAGCTCGGCCATAAATCTTTTTAGGCTCTTGAATAAATAAATAAATAAATAAATAAATAACACCGCTCCCTCCTGCCCTCTTTTTTTTTTTTTTTTTTTTTTTTCCCCCCACCGTGCAACTCTTCATTAGCTTCAAGCCCTTGGACTTTCCTGACAGTGGTAACAGGAGACCCGTTGAGTCTGGATTTTGTTTTTTTGGGCTTGGGCGTTTTTATATTTTTCCTTCCCTCGGCAGCAACATGCTAGTTTCAAACTTTGCGCAAGGCTTTGGGTTTGTTTGTTTCCCCGCTTTCAAACGACATTATGATTTTAATCGAAACGGACTGGTTTCTGGAGAAGGCCAGAGCAGACTGGGACGGGGAGGCAGCTCGGTTGGGCGGTTTACAGCAGTTCAGAAGAAGGTTTTGTAAACAAACACAGCTCAGAGGTAGAAAAGCAAATACAGTGGGTGAAATTTTGGCCTCCTCCGAAGGCGACGGCACAGCTCAATGGGACCAGTATTTTCACATCTACACACAACTTTTCCTCCAGCAAACACAAAACCAGCAGAGAGGCAGGTAATGGAGAAACCAGCTCCAAACCTGTGTTATTATTGCCTAAACAACTTGACGCTGTCAGGGGAGAGCGACAGAAATACAAGTGAGGACCAAGTACAGGGAGCACGCATCCTAACGGGTTTCCTGACTAACGGAGTCCTCCTGCCACGACAACCTCCCCAAACACGGGGCGGCATGGTGGCCCCCAAGCAGGGTCACAGCCCCCCTGGGTGCTGACCGGGGCTCCTGCACACCGAAACCTCAGAGGAACCGCAGACACAGAGGTTTAACGTTCTGTTATCCAGATATTTCACTTGTGAAGCCTGAGGGGAAAAAATGGAAAATAGGGGAGAACCAGACAAGGATGCAGGATTGGGCCATTTGGGGCAAATAAGACAATAAATTCCCCCAGAGTCAGCGTTACCCCAGTGAGGGCACCAGAACGTGCCCCTCTGGCCACTTCCACGGGTGGCAATTTCAGCAAGGAGCCCGATGCAGAGCCGGCTGGGCTGCCAACGGGACCCTTCCCGGCCCCCTGAGCCTCTGGTCATGCAGGTGCAAAGCCAGAGCAGCTGCAGCTCTGTCAGGCCACGCGGAGGGACATCTGAGTGACAGAGAGATAAGCTTCTCCCAGGAGGAAGAGATGCGCGCCCCTATTAAAAAGTACAAATTAAAATGCCTCTACCTGACTTGAGTCTGTCCCGTTTATTTTCCACACCACCAAACAGCACTAAAACCCATCACCAACCAGCCCCGCGCTGCTGGAGAAGGGGCCAAACCATGAACCCCAAGAGACCTCACCACAGGAACAACTCGCCAAGGTGAGAAAGGGCTCCCAGAGCCAACCCCAAGCCTGCGTCTGGTCCAGGGTGAGGAGAAAAGCGAGGCAGGAACTGCCAAAACCGTGGGCCGGATCCTGCCAGCACTTCCACAGCGTGGGGCTGGCGTAGGGAGCTCCAGGAGAGGTGGCCATCCCACTCCTCCTCCAGTCTTCCTGCTGGCCCTGGAGGGCAAAGCAAGCTGAGCTCAGAGTTGAGGGCTGGCCACTGCTGGCACATCCCTTCAGGACCTCTCCGAGCCAGGGACGTCCCTCCAGATGGGGAGAGCCACCGCACGATGGTGCGGTGCATCAGAGCCATACTCCGTCTACCTTTGTCCCCTCCTTTCTACAGAACGGGAGCATCAGATTTAAAAAAAAAAAAAAATCAAAGGGAAAACATTAATAAATAATAATCAAGATCATCTGCAGTTTTAATGATAAGCTATTTAATGAATTATAAAGTACCTATAACTCAAAGTATGAGACTGTACATTGTCAAAACTGGCATTAAAGTGTATGGAGATAATTAAGCAATAATGACCTCCACAGAGGGCTTTTCCTGGGAATTAATGACCAGTCGGGAGGAGCTGATGGCTCAAGGCACAAGCAAGGGCCATTAACCCCAGCTGGTCATTAATACTCGGGAAATGCCCGGCTCCGAGGCCGTTACTCTGAGTATATGATAAAATAACGGGGGAGCAATTATGAATGTCTGAATCTGGGGGCTGCTGGGAGAGGTGATGTTTCCAGGTTCATGCCCCACCATCAGCTATCCCCAGTACTCCCAGAACCGGCTGCACTCAGGAGTGCACCCCCAACACAAACCCACTCTTGGACCCCCAACACCAGCACCTGGGGACTCTGCCATCACTGCAACCAACGAGAGTAAAAGCAAAACATCCTAACAGCAACGCAAAGCCAGAGATTTTGTTTCAACCCCAATTTTGCATATTAAATCCTCATGCTATTAGCATCTCCAGAGCCCAAGTCTCGGGCTCGTCTGTCTCAGCGGAACATTGTGTAACGCAAGACGAACTTTTGGGACCATCACAGCCAAACCCGTCCCCTGGTGCAGCCCTGGGCACCGTTTGTGGTGGGAGCTCCCAAGGCTCCGCCCAAAAGCAGAAGAGCAGAACAGCCTCCTGTCAGCCCAAACCTGCAGACTCCTCTCCCCAAACTCGTCATGGCTTCAAGGGGACTTGGAGGAAGAGGGGTGTCACCTTCTGGTGGGGCAAAACAAAAGCTAATGCAAAGCTGATCCTCTGTGATTGTGGCTGCCCCATCCCTGGAGGGGTTCAAGGCCAGGTTGGACGGGGCTTGGAGCAACCTGATCTAGTGGGAGGTGTCCCTGCCCAGGGCAGGGGGTTGGAACCAGGTGATCTTTAAGGTCCCTTCCAACCCGAACCATTCTGTGATTCTACGCTGGACTTGCGTCCTTCCCAGGGTGTGTGGTGTCGCGGCAGAGGGTTGGCACCAGCTCAGAGCCCCAGCTGGGCACTGGGCACCCTCACCGAGGCGTCAAAGCAGAGCCCAAGGCCAAATCTCTCCTGTCCCCATTGGGCCGTGGAAGGATTTGGGGGGACGGTCCCTTGGGATATGATGCCCTGACACCCAATGGATAGGTGATCCCCATGTAAACAGAGGGAGGAATTAGCCTAAGCTGTTTTGCTGGGATAACGAAGCTCCCAGCCCCCTGTTCCCACCGATCCCCCCCTCTCCGACACCCGTGTGTCCCTCCCTCTGGAAGCCCAGGGTCGCCGTTGCGTTTTCCCCTGGCTGGGGAAGGGGGTGTCCATCCCTCAGTCCCGGCACACGGGAGGTGGGAGCACAACGCCCGCCCCCCCCCCCGCCCCGCTGCAATTATCCAGCCCTGTTCTAAATAAACCCGGGGGGGAGTGAAGGGACCTGGATTTCCCCCTCTAGCCCCTCTGGTCATTTATTTACCCCGGTGCTGGGTTCTTGCACTGAAAATGCATAAACGTGCTTGGAGGTGACAGTCTTTTTGCCCTGTAGGATCACAGCGTATGTAAATTTTCACCTACACAAACAAATCCATGATGGTTGTAAATATTTCCAAATTATTCTCTCTAGCGATAGCGGCGCTAATCAACGCTGTTTGTGAGAACGCAGCGGTGATGTTTGTTGGCAAAATAAAGGATCCCTTTAAGTTTCTTACAATCTGGAAAGAAACCTAGAGCGGCTCCTCAGCCGCGGCATTTCTCCTTAACTGTTTACAATCGATCAGAAGAAAAAAAATTAAGTACCCCCCCCGGCAACAGAGAGTTTCCAACAATTGTACGTTAGCAACAGCTATCGCTTCGCAGAGTAAAATCACTACATAAGGAAAATTAGTGCTTGTTAGTACACGTAATATTCAGAATCACGAGTCGAATAAAAGCAGCAATGCAGAAACTGTTATCAGCGGAGAGAAAATTATTCAAGTATGCATTTGAGTAATTCTGCATTTTAATTTAACCCTTTGAAACATTAATCAAACCATGGCTAATTATAGGAATTAAGGAATTAAACGATGGAATCTTCTAAAAGATATTATTTAAAAGGCAGTTTATACAATTACTTGTATAGATGTTTGCTTTAAAGAGGGAAACATTTCTACTGTAATGAAAAGGGTCTTAGAAAATTAAATTAACAAGGGGGGACCAGGCTGATATGAAACTAAATTAGCATCAAATGCAAATTACAGGGTACTTAATGGTAGAAACAGGTGCAGAGCAGGTCCCTAAATGAGATAAATGAATAAAACATCCCTCTGCACAAATGTGGAAGCTGACACAAAGTCAATGATATGAATAATTCAGCAGCCTCCACACTGCTGTTGAGGTCAGCTTTCCCTGACCTTTGAAACAGGAAGTAAAATTCTGTCCAAATTTGAGTGACTGGAAACGCAGCAGTTATTTGTTGGGGGAAAAAATGGAAAATCCAGATTAAAACCCCCCAAAATACAAAACCGCGGTACGCGTGTGAAAATGTGTATATATACATATCAAAATATAAACTGAAACACTGAATAAATGCATCGGCAGAGGAAAACGTGCAGAAGTGGAAAACCTCGCAGACGCTGGAGTCACGGTGGCTAAAGAATATTTGTTTCAGCCTGAAACTCTGCAACGATGTGTGGGTGTGATACATGAGAATATTTAGGTTGTGGTATGATCCAAGCGTGTTCACAGTGAAATGGTTTCATCTTTCAAAAAAAATAATTTAGTTGTGCTAAAGGGGATATTAATAGAGTCAAAGTCATTATATTTCAGGCATTAAAGAAATCAAATCATATAAAAGTAGCTGTTCAAAGCGAGGCAATCAATCATTTGCTTTGCTCCGAACTTTTTTTTTTTTTAAATAAAGGAACTGGAAGACTTCTTTTCTGGACTTTAAGACTAAACTACCTTTAGTCACTGTTGCATTTCAAGTGTTTAAAAGTCACAATTACAGATTACAATTAATTACACCCCACCAGCAGTTTGCAGAGAAGCACAGGCTGTGTGCAACCCGGCGCGAGTAGGAGAGAACCCTTAAAGCCCAGAAACACAAACTCTTGTTATTCCAACGAGGGAACACTTCTCCCTCTTAAAAAGGTAGAAATCTGGAGCAGCTGCCTTAAATCCAGTGGAATCTCTCCAAATTTACATCCTCAGAACTACGTGAAGATTTCTGCGCCTTTCCCCTTGAGAAAATACTCAGCTAAAAGCACAGGTCATATAGTTTTCTGACTAGACGTACGGTCCTAATTTCAAATTGAATTTGGCACTAAAACAGAGTAATAAGGTATGACAAATAACTAATTTCTCCAAGCTGGAAAGAACGGAAGAACATCACCCCCGCGGCTTGTCTCGTAGGGCAACAAAAGATGGAAGATAACAGAAGTTATCTCTGCTCTTTCTTTTGTTGTATTAATCTCTTTTTACCTGCTTACCTGTCGTCTGCAGAACACGTGTGCGATATAAGGTTATCTCCTATCGGGAGCGGGGGGGGTTCATTTTATTTCCTATGTTTTTAGGCAGGTGAAGCCCGGGAATGGCGCTGCAGGGTGCACCTCGGTCAAGTTTTGGGAGGAGTTAAAGCAAGCGCTGGCAGCAGCCACCCCGGAGATGCATACGAACGAGAGGAACAAAAATCAGCCCCAATATCACGTAATCCCATGGGGCAAACCCAGCGCCCGGTAGTTTGGGGGTTGAGTTGACGACGGGGCTCAGCGCCGGGTTTGTGTGCGAAGCGGCTCCCTCCGAACGCCGGCGCTGAGAACCCAGCTGGTTCTCATTTCCAAACAACCAGTTTCTCTATCCCCAAGTGCTAAAGAAAATAATCCCAGCAATCCATGACTACACGCTTTCACAGGGACAGCAGTGAGAATTTGATTGTAGAGATAATTAAAGTCATTCCTGAAACTTCCAAGGAAAAGGAGTTGGGGGGGGTGGAGGGGGGCCAGCGGGGCCAACGACGCTCGTGTTTAAATTGAACTAAGCGACTGGTTTGGCTTGGAAAAGGTGGGGGGGGGACACGTGCTACTTCTGGGGAGTTTGTTTTCCTGAAAATTCTCTCTCCTGCACCCTGATAGTTACAATATTTGCAAAGAAAATGTAATAGACTGTGGCGAGTAGGAAGATTAGAGTGAGGTTTGGAGCCTGGATGTTCCTAATTTGGCAAGAGCATCCAGAGGGAAATGCTTTTGCGTTCTGGTAAACTTGAATAAAATTATGTACAGCCACTTCGATTAGAAGGGTTTAAAGGGAAACGATGCCATAAAAGCAATAAAACCAACTGCTATCTGCTTCAAACACTGAAAACATCTTTTTAAAATTA
This sequence comes from Larus michahellis, assembly GCF_964199755.1. NCBI lineage: Eukaryota > Metazoa > Chordata > Aves > Charadriiformes > Laridae > Larus > Larus michahellis. The sequence goes on from NC_133906.1 coordinate 21,224,371, forward strand.
ATGTTTCCTGCAGCCCTGCCATGAGTTAGGTCTGAAATAATTTTAATATTAACAACACTGAAGAGCAGGTCAATCTAGAGCCAGTCGTGGGACTGGATTAGTCCTCTACATCTGTCCAAAACAGTGGAGTAATTTACACCACTCCAGCTGGTGCAAATCAGCAGGGTGTCCCTGGCATCAGGAGAGCTGCAAGGCTCCGGCCAAACTAAAAAATAATCATAATGATGATGATTTTAAAAAAAAAAAAAAAAAAAAAAAAAAAAAGCCTTGCTCCCTGCAAAGCTAAATTGTCCAACCCCCATGTCACGCGTCTACTCTGACCCTCCTCATCCCGAAATCGGTGTGAAATTCAGAGATGGAGAGAAAGAGTTTAAAGCACTTGTAATCTCTCCGTCTGCACTATCTGCCGTGAGCAGGAAGGAGGGATCCGCTCAATGAGAGCTATTCAGGGCCTCTCAATTAACCTGATTAGTTCAGCACGCTGCTCTCATGAATGACACCTTATCTTGGAAATGAAGGGGGAAAAAAAAAAAACCAAACCCACAAAACTTCCTTCCTTCTGGAGATGCAGGCGGCCCCTGAAGCCAGAGCAGCGGCGCCCACGGGGACCCGCTCCCCCGTGTGTCCCCCCCAGGGAGACGCGTTCGGGGTGGCAGGGCCAGGCAGCCCAGGTGGCCCAAGCGGGGAGGGGGGTCCCCCTCTTTCAGAGCCACCCAGGCACATGATGGGATTTTGCGGGATGGTTAAGCCGCGGGGCGCGGAGCCCGGCCGGGGGTGCTGCCTGCAGGTAAGGGGTAGAGCAACTAGCGGGGGGCGAACCCCCCGGGAACGCTGCCTTGTTTAAGCGTGTTGTAGTCTGGAACTTGTTTCATATGTGACAGATTAATGAGCGATAACTGGGTTACCATGGCAAAAAGCATTCCCAAAATTCTCTTTTGTTTCCCCGAGAACAGTCTCCCTTTTTTTTTTTTCGGTTTGGTTTTTTGATTATTTTTTTTTTTTCCAAATCATGCCACTTTACGGTAACGCAAGTATTAACTAACAGCGTGTTATTCTTTTTAGTGCGGATGGCTGCAAATGTCAACAAGGCTGACTGTTACGTACAAACTCCAAGAATTAATCAGGGAAAATAGGTGTCTCAATTACAATTATAATACTGCAAACTCAAATTTATTAATGCCCAGCCGACTTTGAAGGCATTTATTAGAAAAACTCCGATGACTTTGAAAGTATTAATGCACTAATGACGCATTAGGGCATGATGTATTAATGTTCTTGTAATTCCTGACAAATTAAGTTACCATTGTCACAGCGGGGCAATCCTTCAGAAAAAAAGAAAAGTTCCTCTCTCCTGCCACGCGATGTACGACAGACGGCAATTCGTGTACATGTAATGGGGTTTAGCGAGAAGCCTTCCTCCCACACCACAGTACAGCTTATTCCGTTTTTCAGAATGCCAGAGCTATTATGGAGCTCACTAGGCTTTAAAAAATAAAATAAAATAAAGAAGGTAGATGTAGCCCAGGGACTGTCTTGCCTGACCAGCTCTTTTTTAGGGTAGAGACTCTCACCACGCCGCTCTACGCCCCTCGTTCCGCAGCGCTCAAAGCCCAACAGCCCAACAGAGCCCAGAGACCGCTGGAGCCCAGTAACATCAGACCATGGTGCCAACGGGAAACAAAAACCCAGAGATAAGAAAAAAACCAAGTTTTACAGAGCTGCTTTTAGCACATAAACCCCAGCCTAAGGAAGAAGTTCTGCCCTAGACCCCAGAAGAGCCCAGGATTACGCTCCTGTATAGCGCAGTGGGGCTCCCTCGTTTTTCTTTATAAAGGGCCAAATCCTGATCCTAGCTGCGCGGGCAGCTATCACAAAGCATCTGCAGGTCCTTTCCTTCTCCTGCCCGCATAACCCCCAGCAAGATGTGCCCTGGGGCATGCTCCCATCCGCAGCTCCATCCGGGCTCCTGTGGGGCTGCGCGAGCCCCGCGGAGGCACAGGAGACGACTGGAGGAGATGCCGCCATCAGATCTTAATAGCTCTGAGTGTGGCTAATTTTCTTCTTCTTTTAGAGCAAAGAACTTAATAACGAATAAAGAATACGTTTCTCCCCTCCTTGTGTCATCCTTCTACAAAATCTGAACTAGGTAAAGTGGTTTTTAACATCCACTTATCAAAGTGACTTAACATCTGGGAAGTCAGCCAATGGTTACGTAGTGATGCAGGTGCCAAAAAATGCAACTGAAAGATGGTATTCAGGGAGATTCAGGGAGATTGCGGAGAAGACCTGACTCAACTGGGTGGAAGCGGACGGTTATCCTGGTCAGGAAAGCCTGAGAGTCTCCCTACAAAATCACGGAGAAGACGAAGGAAAACGATTATGTTTTAAACAGCTTCCTTTTAACCTGTTGTAAGTGCTGGATGTACCCTGTATTTTCCAAAGGCAAATTTTGGAGATGAACAGTTCTGCAAAGTCCAAAAGAAGAGGAACAGAAAATGGTTTTCTGTCTCTGGCCGTCATTGAGACAACACTAACAAGAGGAAGATCCTTTTTTTTTATTGCTAGACACTCACAGTGGGATATCGATTCTTCCTAACGTTTACTTTATATAAAATTTATTCTTTCCAGGGTCACAATCATGTCACTTGGGGGTGTCTCTTTTTTTTTTTTTTTAAAATTAATCTTTGAAAAAATTGCCTAAACATTCGGCTAATTGACTGATACGATTAGCTGAAACAGTTTGCAACTGATTAGAAAGTCAAGGTGAGAGGCGAGCTGAGAAAACCCGAGTGTACCGCAGGCCTTTAGCACCCTGGCACTATGGCATCGTAGCATCGCCTTTTTTTATTTAACCCTTTTTTTTTTTTTTTTTCATCTCTTTCTAGCCCGGCGTGGCACTGGAAGAGTTAAAGAAAACAATAAAAGAACAACTGAGTGTACAGGGTAGGATTTACTGGCATTTACTTTTAATCTATGGTCCTTTGCTCTGTGGCTTATCAGCCCTATGTCAGCCCTTTTTCCTCCTTTATATTTCATGAGGGGACCCACATGCTGGTACTGAGAGACAGAGCCCAAGTGTCTGTAAGCTTTTTGTCAGGTAAAAAGAGAAGAAAAAGGAAAGGAACAAGAGGAAAAGCAAAGCTAAGAGGCATCTATTAGATGTCACTAGGCTTTTGTATTCATGTCAATGATTCAGGATTAGAGTATTTGAAATAATCTTATTGAGAGAACTCAAAAGCCCCACAGAGGGAAAGCCTGCTCGGTAGCATATGGCAGAGCAGCGGACAATATCTTATTAAGGATGTGTTAGCTAACACCATTACTTTTTATATTACATTACCGAACTATTGTGCCTCAGCCGGTTAGCGAGATGGCATAGTTGTGGAATGCCATTTTGGACGTTACCGCGTTGTTACAAAACCGGGGAGATTTGGCCGGGCGTGCAGGCCGGCCCGGCGGGGGGGTGGGGGGTGATGTTGCTCCCTCGCACCCCCCCCGCACCGCGGGGAAGGGCAACCCGCGCCTCCCCGGCAAAGGGGACCACGGTGTCCCCAAGCCTAGCGGTGCCACTGCGCTCTCACCGTGCGTGACGCCATCCAGCGCCCACCCACCCTTCCCCAACCCGCTCCCACCCCCCCAAATTCGGGTCCCTGCCTTTCAGGTCTGGCCGGCTCACCGCTGCAGGGGGGGAAAAAAAAGGGGGTATAGAGGGCAGCTTCTGCTCTATCTATCTCCCACAAAAAAATCCCAAACTATTGCCAAACTCAACTTCTTGTCAGATGAAGGGAATTTAATTTTGCTATAGTGAATGCTGGTAGTCTAAAAATCTTTCTGTGCTCTTGGACAAAAGCTTGTAATTGGAGAAATGGCTCTTTTTAAAGTTATCTTCATCTGCCTACACCTTTCGAGGCAGCAAGAAACCAAAGACAAAACCGTACTGTTCGTAGCATTTCAATGATTGCAGTGAAAGGCTCTATATCTGGGTCACCTTACTACTGTCCGGTATATAATTTCAGTGACTTGAAATAAAGCCTTTTAATAACTAATTTCATATAATTCGCTTCTTAACAGCACCAGAAAAGTTGTTTTCCCATTTCCTATTTCCAAACACTATTTTTAAAAAGTGGGTAGAAAATTATTCGTTCCGCTTTAAAAAAAAAACAACTTCTAAAATACTGTCCTTAGCAAAAAAAGTAAACACTCATTTGATACAGTAATATATTCTGATCACAAACTACCTATGCAAAGCTGCTAATGTGACACACTGGGAACCTTGTATGGCTTTTCTGTACTTTTCCAGAACTGTTACAGAAAAAAACCCCACACATGATGCTACAGGGAAAGAGAAGAATTCCTACCAGCATTTACCACCACCGCTACTACAGGGACTTGCTGCTCTCTGAGGACAACGTTAAATCCATTTCTAGAAAGTTATCTCAGTCGTGATTTACACAGAAACCTACAATTGTTTCTTGCTCTCTTTTAACTTTATTAGTTAGACGCTGTATTAAAATTATGTACCTCCAGCAGGCAGAAGTGAATTTGAATTTAGCATAGTTATTTTTGTAGATGTGGCCAATTACTTATAAGAATACATTTCGGTGGCTACAACATGCCAACATTTATGACTACTCACAGAAGAAAACGACTCATACGTCTCAGCTTCTGCGGAATAAGGCTTGGGTTACGTTTTTACACAATAAACGCTGGGATAGAGCCGAGATGCATTTTTCATGTTCAGAACAATTTTATCTAATCTGCATTAAAACTGAGGATGATCTTTGCAAATACATTTTCCTATTGCTCTTATTCATGTGTGCATTCCTACTGTGACAGCAAATCGGGAAATAAATCAGGTGTTAAGATGGGACAGGAAATTTATCCACACCAGAAACTGTGTGCACATATATATATATATATATGCATATGAGAAAAAGCCGGTATTTTTTCCCCAAAAACAATCCCCACTCTTGAGAAAGAGAAGAACTGGCACTGAGCTGCGTGGAGCCGGGGAGCCCGCGGCGCTGAGCACATCCTCCCTGCTGCAGGACAGGCTTTGAAGCAGGAGTTCGTATTAAGAAATCGATAGGTACAAATAGCACTTTTGAAGTTTGGTGGCCAGAAACAAAGGGACAGATCACCCTGCCAGGCCCTGGGCTCCTCCTGGGACCAGCCCGGTGCACTTGGGGCTTTCCTGATGCTGCAGGAGGTCACCGCACAGAGGCAGCCGAACTTTTTAAAGCACCTCTAACCTCGGATGCCCAAATCCTGCCGTCTGAGGGGAGCGGCAGGACAGTCCACGAGGTGTCACTTAGACCTCGGGGCACTCCTCTGCACAAGGAGACCCATAGGGTCTTCAGTATGGACGTCGAGGAGTTAGACAAGCCAGTGCAGGCTCCTAAAATCGTTAACCCTGGCTGACCAAGACCGAGATTTTCAGAAAGAGCCCAAGGGACTTACCGACCCGCCGGCAGCCACGGCTCTGAAAGCAGTAGGTGCAGAGCTGCTCGCCCCAGGCTCACCCTCCACCCAAGGCAGAGCAGACCTGTATGGACACGGACACGCTGGCCTCGGGGTCTCGGGGCAGCAGGTCCAGCACATCCCGTGTGTGCACTCGAGGCACTTTTCTGGACTGACAGCACAGCTGGCCAAGCCCCAGAGGGCTGTAGGTGAGCACTAAAGATGGTGGTCAAACGCCCAAGGCAATACAGTAGACTGGTCTTCAGTTTCCCTCATCCTTAGGACATTCAGCGCAAGCCTAAGTTTTTTAATCTCCACAGAAAAACCTCAATCTCAATCTTTAAACTGCGCGAGGAGAAGCTCTTCTCCTCAGGAATGGGATCATCTGCCTACCTAGAGAATAAACAGCGTCTAGGCACAACGAGCCTTCTTTGCGATAGGAGCCTCTGTGGTATCACCGTGATATTAAATAGTAATAATCAGGCATAAGATCACGGCGAAATAAAGCCCAAAACACTAGCTGCAGATTCAAAAGGCATCACTGAGAGAAGCAAGTAACTATTAGAGTAGTGTGAAATGTTTGCAGTGAAACCCAAAACCACATAAAACTTGCCTGGTTTGGGGTTTTATAACAAACTGAAAACTCGGAACAGGTTTGCTGAGAAAATCACAAACCTCCTGAGTGAAGCTGAGACCAAATTAAGGTTTTGCATAATAGTTTTGAGATTATACAAAAATTCTTATACTTGGGGTGGAGGGGAGAGGAATCAAGCAAACAATAAGCGGGAGCTGGTTTGACCCTGACCAAGTTCACTCAACCCCAAGAGCGAAATAAATGAAATTTTGAAGCAGCAGCGATATGTGCCAACCCCAACAGGCTGAAACCAAGAGATTTTTGTAAGAACTACGGCAAAGTTACCCCCAGCTCTGGTGATTTCTTCACCAGAAGGAAAACTGGCAACGCATACTTTAGGAGCGCTGGCAGAGGGACCAGCATGTCTGACACTCTGTGTGAGAAGCATCTACTGATCAGAGTCTCCCATTTATCTCACAAAGGCTCAAAATGCCTTTGGTTGCTTAAGTCATGTGGGAAATGTTTGGGGTAATGCTTCTCAGATGCATCAATCACAACCAAATCCTTAAGGATGTGTTTCTTCAGTCCCTCCCCTCCCAGAAACCTACGGGTTCACAGGCTCCAGGAGCTGGCGTGAAATGCTCAAGGCCAACTTCTGCCCGTCTGAGCACCCTGCGCAGAGGCCTGAGGGTTTAGGCAGCACAGCCTTAAAAGACAGCCTGGGAGACATCTCCGCGCGGTGCTGGGGGTAGTCCTGCGTCACGCAGCTTCTGCTCCCCAGGCTCCCTCCCTGATGGATCAATAACTCCCATCTGGCTCTGGAAGTGGCACAGCAATGAGGTGGGCGCCTTCCAGTAGGAGACTCAAGAGAACGGCCAAATATTCAGCCCCAGGAGCATTTCTCACCCATGTCTTGACATCTATCAGAGAGAGCCAAGGACCCAGGACGGATGGGACCCGCAGCCTCCTGCAGCCCCGTCCCCGGCGTGGGCAAGGGGGGAGCAGGACACCTTCCCCTGACCCCACACAGCCATGTTCAGGTACCGCATATGGCCGGGGGGACCAAGAACTGGGACTCCTACAAAGGGACCTGGCATCTTCCGCCACTTCCATGATGCCAGTGCCATGACGAGCCCGTGTCCCTGCAGTCTGGCCGGGGGATCGGCTGCGGCGCTGATCCCATTCCCTGCAGCGAAGCAATCCTCGGCAGCTCCCTCCCAGGCAAAACATCCGCCTCGTCCTCTCGCCACCACCTCTCCCGAGGCTGGCCCGCTCTGCCAGCCCGCCCGCATCTCCATCACCCTCCCTCCGGGCATGGGGACCTACTGCAAAATGCACCGATCGCCACATCTGCCCAACAAGTGTATCTGTGGGGAGGATGCAGTAAGCGCGACACCGTCCTGCGTGTCATTTTTCCACGTGCCTGGTATTTAGGATGAAAAGATGATCAGACCCATAAAATACAATTCACTACATGATGACTTGTAGAGTGGTAAAATGGAGACATTGAAAGTCATTCACGCCTCTTTTCATGTCATTGCACAGTGAAATCCTACCCACAAACATAAAATTTTTCAGGTTAAAGGCTGAAAGATTTCAAAAACATGTGCGAGTAAATTGGCTCCCTCCCTGTCCGCGGCAGCTGGGTGTACCAGGGACGGATTGCAGCGAGCCTCAGTGGAGCATCCCGTAAAGCAGGTGTCGAAAGCACACAGGCCTTTCAAGCACTGGTTGCAGGTCATGCATTAAAGTATACCTTGGTGCCATCTGATAATAACGCGTAAAAAAATATTACGGCCTCCAATCCATGAGTTCCCACCCCTGCTTCATGGCCAAGAGCTCTGGTTGTGCTGGAAATCCATAAGCCGCCTCTTCAAAGCCGGGGGGAGCCTCGTTCCTCAGAAATTGCATCTGAAGCAGCACCTGAAGAACTTCAATATGGTGCCAGACAAGGGCCAGAAGAAACGCTACTCATCCTCATGCCAACCTGCCACCGAAGGGCACACGGCCTCAGCCAGGGAGAGCTCCGGCACCAAGCCCTTAACTTACACCACAACCAAAGTTTATCTGTCCAAAAGATAGAGGGCCACGAGATTTCTTAAGTAGGTCTCATCTGTATTGGTAAATCTCAGCAAAGCCGATTTCGAGTCGCTCTCATCAGCCTGCTCGTGCGCTCTGGGAAGAAGCAAAATTTGGGATGGACCAGGGATTGCCAAACGGGCTGTTTTCAGCCCTTTTCCCATGCGATGTCACACGCTGGAGGAGGAATACGGTATAGATCCTAAACGCGGAGATTTTTCTGCCGCTATATTTGGGATCGCAGCGGTTATTCCTATTTTACCAGTCAACAGGACTCCTGTTTACTGGCTGCAGCCATAGAAGGTAAAGAGGCCCCGGCAGGCACAGGTAACACCATTAGATATCGGTCCCCACACTGGTAAATTGGGTTTAAAAGTTTGGGACAGAATGGCGGGAGAGGAGAGTCTTTCCTGAACGGAGGAATAATACAAAGCCCCACTTTCTCCCCTATGTGACTTTTGTCATTATCATCTTTTCTGATTCTTACAAAGCAAACCTAATTAGGAAGCTCTCTCATTAGTCTTCCAGAAAAATTAGCACAGCTTATGCTAATTACTCCTGTAAAATTTAATAAACTCGTTGAAATGGGAATAGTCTAATGAGGTTTTATTTATTGAACTAAGATAACTGTAAGGAAAAAGGTTAGGACACCAGGATATCCAGAGTGGTAATAAAACTACAATTTATTCAATTTCTTCACAGGAATTTTATTGCGAACCTTTTAAATTCAAATATGAGTTACAATTTGAAAGTTAAATCAATCTAGAATTTAATTTAATAACAGGAAGCGCTCTGTGTTTTCTTTAAGTGTGATTACAATGCAGCCCTGCCACTGCACTTGTGGGAGGAATCGTGCGTTTGTGTTGTGACAATAATACCCCTTTTAGGATGAGTTCCTGTTCATCAGATCTTCATCTCAACACATGTAACGGGGTTAGCAATAAAATACCCAGGCTATGCTAAGAAGATGATTCAGACACACACAAGTTTCCAAGAAACTCCCTTGCAATGACTGCTCTGTAAGCATAATAGATTTATTTTGTTCTCCAGAGAAAATTTAGATCGCTCTACGAGTATAAATTTCTTTAGGTCCCTTTCACTGCTAGATCTGCTGCTACTGTAATAGAGCAAAGCATAAAGCAATTTTATAAAGGATAAAGTCATATCCTGTTTCAAAGACAACTATAGACTTTTATTTTTTTAAAATCCCACATTTTGATTAAATAAAAATACACGATTTACTTTTCGGATATATCTAGGGTCTGACAAAGAACACAACACATGTAACTTTGAAGTTGCCAAAGAGCCTCTTCGCCAAGTTCACTAAACCACCGCAAAGACAGGGCTCGCTCTACCCCGAGTTCCTCTAGCCTCATCAAAGAGAATTAATCAATCCAAAATAGCATTCCAGCATGGAAGGGGAGGATAGCATTTCCATGTAAGTACATATGTCGAAAATCCCGTGGATAGATTCTACGTTAAATTCTATGTTAGGTCAGGGTCTGTGGATCCGTAGGATTTGATGCAAGAGTTAGATTAAATCCATAGGCAAGGCTTTATCAGAGCGCGAGGCGTGTGGGAGTGCTTTAGCCCAAATGGTAAATGCATTCTGTGAGCTCACATGCAAATGAAAATAGCTAAATATGGTTTTGCATATCAATTGACATAATAGTTAAAAATTGTGTGCATGGAGAAGTGACAATGGAGTACAACTAAACACATGTTCTGGCTTGTGCAGGCATTTTAGCGTTAGAACAATTTTAAAGGACTCGTTCTAAGGTAGAAAAAGGCTCCATATAGATCACTTCATCCTTTCCAAACCAAAAGGGGGAAAAAAAAATGAATAGGATAAATGTCACAAGAAACATCACTAAAGCCACTAACTGTATAAAGCACGTACTTATTTGGCCTAAATTGTTTGAACTAGCCCCGGCCAAGAAAAGGTTTTAAGTACCCTACTGGGACAGATGCGAAGCGGCAACAATAGAAGCCACACTAATGCAATCCAGGTAACACAATCCTGTTTCAAAAACACGGGGAGGGCTAATTACAGTACTGCTGAGTCAAATTTCTTATACCATTGCAACCCACAGGAACAGGTCAAAATCAAATGTTATTCAAACCACAGTCATATCAACCTCCTGTATCAAAGTCACAATTTAAAACCAAGTGAAGAACTTAAAAGCTTAACCCATTCACAAGCCAAACGTGATTCAGCGCAGGTGGTGAGGTAGCGTTCATATTACCATCTTTAAATTATGGTTTGCTTGCATTTTAAAAAATAATCTTCAGAACTGTACCTTTTTGCATCAATTTAGGTAAACACTGATAAACTGATCACTGCTAGGAAGCTAAATCTCGGTTGGTTTTTTTTCACGTAACTGTTTTCCTCATTTTGCAGGATGCATGTAACAGACAGCTTCTCTGGCTTTCATAATTTAAAATTATTCGCAACTAGCAGTTTTGCATACTAGATAGTTAAACAAAATATTTCCGTAAACCTGCCATTAGCTTCTTAACATCTCACTTTCCAGTACAATGAAAAATTCATGTGAATTTTGTAGCTTTCATGTAGCTCAAAATGCCACTCTGACACCATGTTTATAGTGTTCAACTCTGCAGCATGCTTATAAAACACATCCCGGCACAGATTTCACTGTGGGGTGTTTCTCCCCCCCCCCGCCTCCACTTTCCCTGGTACTACCTCACGCTCACAATAAGATGAAAATATGCCTAGTTAAAATAGATGGAGATATCTTCTGAGACTTGAACCTTCTCAGGACTACTCACGATAGCTAATCAAAACATCTGCTGTACGCTGCCAATACACGCACTTTCTTACCAAAACGAAACAAGGACTGTAAATCGGAGGGTCGGGGTGAGCACAGTGCCCGGCAGGGCTCTGCCGTATCCCTGGACCACCCTCTGCGTGCGGTACCCAACACATCTTCACCTTCTTTCATAAAAACGGGCGCACTGGCACGGGAGGCACTTTCAACTTAATATAGCAAACACTAACCCAGAGAATAACACGAGGAGAAGCACCGCTCAATGCCCTCCCCCCTCTGTGTACAGGTAGTTTCCCTTTGGAGACCCTCCGTTCCCAGGTGAGTGGAGGGGCATTGATTTCCCCAGCTGGTGACAGACACCTTCAGTACCTGACGGCCATTGAACTCTCCCAGAGCAACGCTGCGTAATAACCTGGTCATCACACATGGCTTTGCACCACGAGTTTGGACAATTAAAATGTAAAAATTACTATTAGGCTACTATTTTGCATAATTTGCAAGCACAGAAACTACACGTGGCACGGAACAACTGAAATAGATGTATTATGCTACAGTGATTTACCCAGGGACGTCAGATTAGCAATATGGATCTGTTTAAAAACACAATAATTAAGACAGGCAAAAATGAATTAATCAACTGACAATACAGTCAAAATAGTATTCCAACCAAAGAAAATAAGAGGAGGGAAAAAGCCCTTACTTTGCAGATCTATGTTTTCAAACTGGTTTTATGCATAAATAAAAACCTTAAAATGTAGATGGATTGCATCCAACAGAACTACTGTAGCTAAAAGTGATAATGATTCAAGCATTTTTCAAATAAAAGTTAAATATTTATAAGCGCCCAAACACATTTCATAAATCACAAACTATTATTATTTTATTCCTGAAGCTTCCCTGGCACAGCGTGTGAATTGAGCCACAGAAAGTCAGAAAGAAAAATCTCCTCTTTCTGCACATGAATCAGTTACACGAAGCGGAGCCCTCCGAAGAGCAGGTCGCTCCGTTATCCTCCATATGGCCCTTCCACGGCAATCGCGATTGCAAAGCACAACTAATTCGGTATCAAAAACAAAATTTCATCCGTATATACTCCTAATTCTTCCCCATTAGCAACACAGGGCAGGTGTTTCATTATAATGAGGAGAAGAGGGGAAAAAAAAATGGAAGGAAACAATAGCAGTCCTTACCTGTCAATTATCACTGGATCTGATGGAGTCTCATTTCTGTTGCCACAGCTTTTCTTGTCACAACAGCGGCTACAGAGCAAAAGTGAAAGGATTTAGTGCGACCATTACACTGTAAAATCATCATTACGAACACGGTAGGTTCAAATTGCCGGCTAGAGTTACCGCTCGGTCCCTGCCTGGAAATCAGTCAAATGTAGTGGGTCACATATGGGTTAATTACTGTGTTTAACTTTTTGCACAGCTGGTTAGCAACGGAAAATATAAAAAGAGAGGGGGTTTGCCCCTTTCACAAATAATAATTCAAGGATCACCCGAAACAGGGAGACCTGCCTTTTCCATAGGCTTTAACAGTTGTCCCGAATATGCCCACACAAAATAAGGCAGCTTTTCCTCCACTGAGCACTTTTTGGATTTGCTCAACGCTTATGTTACACCTCCACACGCTATTCCAGCTTCTACGCAGAGCCGGATTCTCAGCTACCGGGAAGCCTCCCTCCGACACCTGAAAGCACGATTATTCTCCCTCTAAGAATAACGTTGTTAACGGGGGGAGCCCAAAGGCAAGCACCATCAGCTGTGGCTCCTTATGCCAGAGCTTGCCTCTCGCCCCCAAGTTTTCTGAGCACGTTAATGATTGCTAATGCCACGGAGAGCGGAGCCCCACGGAGAGCGGAGCCCCGGCGGCTGGTGCCCTGCGTCAGGTCAGATACAAAGCAGGCGGGTGAAACATAAGCTCCGTCTCCCAAAGCACTGCTCCATCGCTGACCTCCGGGGCTGGGATTCTTTTGAACTAAGGTGGCTCATTGTTTCCTAAGAGAAGTTAAATTGTTGTTTGTGATGATTCCTTGTCAGGGGTTGTTGTCCATTAGGAGCCATAAATATATTGCAGGTGAGCTCGCAGGCTACACACAGGTCTCCGCTCCGGGTGGGAACCCCTCCTGGTGCCCGTAGAGCTGCACTGAGCGACGGGGGGGCTGCCCCCAGGAGCCCTGCTGTGCCCCACGGCCCCTCTAAGCCCACAAGACCGAGTCACGGCTACGCAGGTGAGCAAAGGCTTTCACCCACCCTGGGGGAGGAAACACCCATGGAGCAAGGAGAGCTCCTGTTTGGTGACATCCCTTAACAGAAAATCCCCCACTGAGGTCAAGGCTCCAAGCAACAAAACTAAAAAATGTCAAGAAGCTCCCGGTCTCCCCAAGCCCTCCTGGGTCCCCAGGGACCGGCTGGATGACGCCTGGGCAGCTCCTGCAGGGTGAGGGATGCAGGGAGCGTGGGGACGGGGAGCGGGGACCCCATCCTCTGGTGGCACCAAGCGAGGACCTCGTTCGCTCTCCCTGGCCAGACCTGAGTGCGTCTCTCCCTTCGATAAACTTTCGGATAAACCTCAACCACGGTGTTTGGAAGCCACCAAGCTTGTTCCAAATGGCATCGGGGGGACCTGCGCGTCGCCCTTATTTCAGCAGCCGGCTTTGGGCGGCTCGGCAGGAACGAGCGCTGCTCGCACTCCCGCTCAGACGAACTATTTTCTTTTCCCCAGAAGGTGGAAGAACATCAGGGCAGGAAGAAGCCCTCAGAAGTGCCACGCTATATAAATAGCCCTGTTGGGAGTGTGACAAAGGTTCTCTTGTGTTGCCGAACAATAGAGCGAATAATATACAGTTACCCTCCAAGATTAGCAATAAAGCAACTAACCACACTAAAGATAACAAAAAAAAGGGGGCCTCTTACAAAAACAGCCTGTTTAAACATGGTTTAAAAAAAAAATAATAATAATTTTTTTTTCAAAGAGGGGAAAATACATAATTCTTTTCACCGCAAAAAGCTTCAAGGCAACTATTCAGGGCTGAAACTTTTCACAGTTAACACATGTGCGGTATCTTCATTTCGGTGGAAGTTACATTGTTTGGGATTGCCAAAAAAAACTGCTTAATTTTACAGCACAATACCACAATTGATCCACCAGAAAATGCAAGAGCCTTGGCACCCAGAAAGTATTAAAATTTAGGAAGGAATAAAATATGCTGTAGGTAAATAGTCATGTGGACGTTCGGGGGGCTTTTTTGCCTATAAAAGGACTTGCCATTGGAGCGCAGCTAGAATGTGTGGGGTGAGAAAATTTACCCACAAACAAGGCAATAAAAACTGCTAATCATTTTTAAATGATTAAAATGTAATTAGAAACAGAGTTGGCACAAGTTAAGACAATGCAGTTCTTGTGACTGAAGCAAATCAGGGCTAGTCCTGACATTCTCACAGCAGACTGGAGGGACAGAAATTGCCACACTTACTCAGGCGAGCAAAGGTTCCCAGGCTCCCAGCCCGAGACGGGCAGATGCCACCATCCACGCACCACCAGGCTCGGTGGCTGCCACCTTCCCGGGGCGCTAGCCCAGTGGGAGAGGTGGCCGCGGGGGCCCGGGGTTGGGGACGCCTCGGTCTCGCCTCCCGCCGCGAGCGGGATGGAGACAGGCCCTGGCCGACGGGGACAAGCCGGCTTCCAGAGACCGGGAAACACCACGTCGCTCATCGGGTGGCCCCCTCGTTTGGGTAGGGCTTCCCCAGGAGCGCACCCCAGCAATCCCAAGTAACAGTAGGAGACCTCACTCCTTCCACCGCGGTTTGGGGGTGACGTGGAAGAGGTGCACAGCCGGCACATCCCGCCGTCTGGAGGCTCTGAGGCATGAAAGGAAGCCCCAAATGTTCTTTCATGTTCTAGATAATTATGTTTCCCAACCTTAGCTTGCTTTTTGCATTTTTTCCCTCAACAGCAGAATCCAAGGCTTCGTCTACCCTAGTTTTTCTACGCAGAGAATTAAAACACCACCTCTGAGTTTGAGACGAGGTTGCGTGGCAGGAGAAGTGCTTTTAACTCAACTTGCCTCGAAAGCTTTGGCTTTTAGTGCCTACTTAACACTTGGAAAAAAGTTCCTAAATATTCAGCGCCCTTTCTCCTTTCCCTGAAGGAATTCTAAAAAAATTCCTAGGAGCTTCTCCAAGTCACCCAGAAACCCTCCAGCTCCCAGCCAGGCTCTGTGAAAGCGCAGGGAGAGGCGCGGAGTGCCGGCTCCTTGCAGCCAGGAGGACAAGGACTTGTCCTCACCGTCCTTCCATGATGCCCGTTCCCAAGCGGGGCAGGGAGCCACAGCTCAGGCACAACATCGTGCTGGCCCGCAGCAAAAGCCTGCAAAAATTGCTTCGTCTGGGGACTTGTTTGTTTTTAAAACAAGTAGTCCTTGATAGCAATGAAGTTCAATGAAGTCTCTTGCCGTCACAACCCCCTCCAGCTCCCGCACCCCATCTCTGCCTGCCCCAGGCTTCCCCCACTGCTGCTGCCATCCTCGCCATCCCCAGGGCTCATGCCCAAGCCCCACACACCATCCCCATCCCGCCCCTTCGCAGGCCTCCCCGTCCCCTGGCCACCACCACTCCCAGCTTTTGTTGCTGCCTTTGTCCTCGCCCCAGCCCTCTGGGGACCTGCTGCCCTCCTGCCATCTTGCTCCGTATCTTCCTCCTCCTCTTCCCTGCGCTGGAGCATCTCTACCCCGCGCTGCCCGGGCACCTCACCCCGACGTCTGGCACCCCCAAATCCCCCGGTCCCCAGCCCGGCGCGGCGGCCGGGAGCATCGCTCGCGCTCGGAGCCCTGCTTTGTGTATCTGCGCGCTCGGGCTTTCTGCGGGGACAATGAACAATGAGAAATTACGGGGCGATGGCACGTGGCCAGCGCAAATGCGACTTTCCGATCATTTAGCTGCCAGGCTCTAACAAGTCGTTAGCGAGTCCGTGTGGGAGGTTTCGCAGGAGCTCCCAGCGAGGTGGGTTTCATCCCGCAGACGATGCCGTCGGGACAACCCCTGCCCCAAACAGGCTCCTCGCCCCGAAGCGCGGAGGTACGGGAGCTTCTTGCCAAAACAGCTGTAAGATTTTATTTTACCCAGACAAAAACCCCCATATTTTACTCCAACCTCATTCTCAGAAATCACTGAACCATTTTAGCTGAAACTTTCCAAAGAAAGTCAGCCTGAGGCTGACACCCTGCAAAGGACATTTCAGCCAGAACAGTTTAAGTTTGGCAAAGCTGTACGCCACTGAAGGTTTCATAATGGAAATTGTTGAGGCAATATTAACTATAGATGTCCCTCCCCATGCTGCCTACAATACTAATAAATTCCACTGAGGCTGTGAATTCTCCCCAGCTATTAACATTTTCGCCAACAGTGTAGATTTTTTATGTTTGACAAAACACAATGAAATCCTTTGAAATAAACAGCCACCTGAAGCAAACCTCAGCCCCACTTCCCTACCGCCACCAGGACTCTCCTATACATTTGAATTCTTTGTCTTATCCGTGCCATAGTTGTAGTGTACTATAAATATCCAGCTTTGTCACATAAATGCAAAGTTTTATTGTGCAGTTAGCCTTGATAGAAAGCACTGCTGAAAGTTGTTTAGAAATTAAATATCTAAAACAAGCTATTTTAAAATACAGAGCCCTCACTATTTCATGTCTGAAATGAAGAAATTTCATCTTAGGGAGAGCAAGCTGTCTTTCACACCATATGGCTAATGGTAGTGCATAGCAATTAGCTGGGCTGATTAATGGGGAACAGACTCTAATTTTATGCTTATAATTGAGGCTGCATTTGCACCCCTGGTGCAAATTCAGCACATCCCAACTTCCACTTACAACAGGCAAGAAATCAAGAGAAGCAGAATGGTGTGGAGAGAGATTCCCCCCCCCCCCCCCCCAGACCCCTAAAGAGCATCAGATTTGCAATTTAAAAGAGTGTTAGCGGCACAATAGATGACAGATTTGTGCAATAGGGTCAAGCGGCCTGGTAAACAAACAGCACCCTCTTACACATGTATAGGCAGAAAAGGAAACGGGTAATATCTAATATGAGCTGTAAGAAATTTGAATACGTCTCCCCCACCCCATCAGGCACACAATATTTGCCTACTATGGTCAGACTAATATTTTTTTTTGCTGCCCCTCCACCTCACGGTTATGAAACACAAAGCAAAGACTAGCAGTAAACAACTGGAAGGAGAAGAATAAAGCTCCCAATCCGGTGAATTTTAAGAACAAAGAAAGTGTAAAGTGCTTTCATAAAGGGAAAGACTGCACATCTTTCCACCTTCCCCAAACGGAAATAATTTTGTCTCAGTCAAAGTATATGGAAGGGCCGTAAATCTTTAATGCAGGTACTTGGTCTTCTGGTTAAAACTCAGTCCTCTATATAAAGTTTTAATTTACTTCTTACTCTTTATGTTTCTAAAGTATTTGTCAGAAAATTCATGCACAGAAGTAGGGGATTCTCCTTCTTGCGCCGATGGCTCGGTGAGCAGCGGGCAGATGTCATTCCCACCTCAAAACCTTGCCGTTTAGGCATCAGGAGGACACATCACCCAGGTCTGAGGGCAGATTCGGAGCCTGGCGCTGCAGGCACTTGAGCACGTGCTTAAGTTTCCTCACGTGAACAGTCCCAGTGTTTTACTGGTCTGTCACAGGAGAAAAGCAAAGCACGCACTTCAGCCTTATCAGGTCAGGGGCCTCCTTTAATATTTCCACGAATTGTTCCTAGCTAGGTATCTAGCGTGAAAGTGGTGCTAATTGGGCCAATGAATTTTAGGGCAATTACGAGTTGTCAGCATGACTGGGTTTCCATTTGGAAAGGGAGAAGTGGCCGGGAATCCCCAACCCAGCGATGCTGCGGTTCCCAACGGCACCTCTCGGAGCCACCCGCCTGCTCTGATCCTTCCAGGGCTGTGATGGGTTGTCTTTGGTTCCCTGGAAGAAGCCAAACCTACCGAAGGGAGCAGCCTAGAAAAATACAACATGAAAACTAAAATCCCCCAGATCCCGCAAGGAAGAATTTTTGGGGGGGCTGCACGGGAGCCAGAAGAGCGGCTCCTTCTCTGCCGGCATGGCAGGGCGCTGCCCTCCAGCAGGGTTTTATCAGGGAGGAGCTGCCGTGGAGGACAAAACACGCAGATCGCCAAGAATGAAGACAAAAAAAAAAAAAAAAAAAAAAAGAAAAAAAATCAACGAACAGAGAAGTTTCCATCTGAATATGTTGTCTAAGACTCTCCCCCACCAGGAAACCCTCATCCAAGTTTATTCCCTTAGAAGTGGGTACGCGTTTTTACCCTCAAGTTACTCCTTTTTAGTAAATGTGTTTTGTAAAAGTTACAACGCATGCAATGGCATTTTTACAGTCTTAAAACAACTGATTGTAACAATGAGCTTATGCAAGAACGCCTCGTCTTCCACTAGGGAATTATTTTCTGCCATCGAATAACATGTAACAAATGATTTTTTTCAGACATGCAAAAAACACCCACTAACTTTAATGAGGCTGCAAGGTCAAGCTCCCCTAGGTGTCGGAGGGGTCTGTGGGAAGCTGCTGCCCCCTCCGCGGTAAAACGGCAGCAGAAGAGCCTTCCCCTATTTCAATCAGCCAGAAGAAAGAAGGAAGCAGCTGCCCGTTCAAGGAAAGAAGATATTTGACTGTCCCAAATTTAAGTGTCCGACCCCAGGCAGGCAATGTTCAGCGCAGGGCAGGGCCAAATCCGCACGGGGAAGTTTAAAGAAAATGAACAAGACGACAAATTGTGCGCTGATGTGCATCACCTGCTCCGCTCCGGCCAAGCAGGGACCTTGCAACTGGGACTAAAAAGGCCTCCTGACTTCAAGTCTTTGTGCACATCCAGGAAAAAAAAAAAAAAAAAAGCCCCAAAATTACTATTTTGTCATCTTACTGAGGAGTTTTTGTTGGGAATTGGGGACAGAGACGTTTATGGCTAGCAGCCTATAATTGACTGTTAATTTTGGTGAGGAGACCTTTTGTGGGCTACGGTGTCTAAATGAAAACCAGTTGCGTTCTGTTCAGAATAACTCTTTATAAATAATTGAAAGCCAGTGTGACGACTGAGACCTTGCTGCTAATTACACACACCGAACTGTGTTATTTTGGGATTGTTTAATGCAAGAAAGATAAATTTAAGTCCGAAAATAGCTGCAGGTTCAACCTAGATTTTGAGAGACACGTTCATCTTCTCGTCACTAATTAACTGGAAGCGGGGTATTTCTTACCTGCACATTATTTCATGCGTGAGCAGAACTCGGCACATTTCTGGGTTCTTGTCTTGGCCTTCGTATACTATCGCCTAGAAACAAAACACATTTTTAGCTGTGCATCGAGTGGAGTTTGGAGAGGATAAAAACGCGTCGCCGTAACTGAAGGCGCAGCCGGAATTGCCGAGTCTCAGGCTAAAGAGCCCACGTCCCCACCGAACCTGCTCCAAGACCTGCAGCTAGAAAACAACACGAGCCGAGTACAGCTAAATTCCCTCCTCTCCGCTGCACATCTCTCAAGCGGTGTGTAGGATGGGGTTTTTTTAGTAGTCAAGACAACCACAATTTTCTTTTCAATTCAGAATAAAATATAACCTAATAGCATTATAAGAAAAAAAAAAAGGGGGGGGGGGGAAACCAGCAAGGCTTGGCATACTTTGGGTTCTATTCATTAAAAAAATAAGACAGAAAAGAGGGAGCTCATGTATTTTTAATTACAAAAGCTGCGCAGCCCAGGCGTTTTCCTGGTAGCTCCTGAGAAAGCGCCTGGGCCTGATTCTCCCCTTGAACCTCGTGATCCGCTGCTTTCCGGAGAACAACTCTGGAGTTACGGGGATATAAATAAGCGAGAGGCAGGCCCTACCGGAGCAGAGGATACCAAAACAAACAGAGGCTCAACCAGCTTGAGAAATTTGACTCTGAGATAGCATGGGAAGAATCCTTTAAGTTAGAACTGTGGAAAGACGGTGTATTCGCATTTCAAGAAGAGTCTACGTTTGCGATCCTCCCACCAGCAGAACCAGCGGCGAGGGATCGGCGTTACACACAAACTAGGTTAGTGCTCGCAGGGTTTCCATCCCATCAGCACAGAGTCGTGTTTTCAAACCAGCCCTGGTCCCGGGCACCAGCCCCCCAGCAGCAAAACCAAAGTGAAGTTGCCTTTGCAACAGCATCTTGCGATAGCACTGAGGTTCCTACGTGTTTTTGGGAGCTGGGATGAATGGTCAGAGCCCCAGCCTCGGCGAGATGACCACTCCTGCTTCTGAGCATCAGCTCTACCCTTGACCTGTGGTGTGACCTTCTCAGCCTCTAAAATCATAGAATCACAGAATCTTCATGGTTGGAAATGACCTTTGAGATCATCGAGTCCAACCAAACAACCTACAATCTCTGCCACTAGATACAGACTTAAAGAGAAGAAACTGGGGAACAAACTCCACACACAAAATGACATCTGATATGGGTATCCCTAAAGCTAACGATAAAATAGATATTGAAAATAAAAGATAAAACTACACTATGTGGATGATATACATTTTATGGAATGAGACCACTTTGAAGAGGAAGTGTGGAAAACTCTGAGAAAAAATAAGTTATCTTGATAGATGATGAAGTAAGATCACGTGAACTGCTTTCCCAGCCCTTACAAATAAAACCCACCAAGGGTAAGAGGCGTTGTACCTGCAAAGGGGGCACGGATCTCAGGACTCACAAATATGAAGAAGCCTGAGCTGATTTTTAACACCATTTTAATAGTAATACGCAATATCATGCATTATAAAATTATTTAATGATTCCATAAATAGTATCAGGAACAGGGCTGTGTTATCTTTGCTACTTTTAATTTTTTCACGCGGGTTTTGCTATGTGCGTTCCCCTAAAACCTGACAGCCAGCGCAGGGTGTTTCTTTGCTGATGAGATGAAGCAGAGGCCGATGGTCTCATTGCTACTAACGGGTACAGAGCTTCGCCTGGTTCCTGCCCCCTCGTTCCCACCAGCCAGGCACAAAACCTGTGAGCCCAGCACTTTTACAAAGGGGACAAGAAAGTGGTCACACGCAGGACAGGACACACACAAAGTCCAGGCAGCACAGACACCAGCAAACCCCCCCGACCCCAGCTGGGACCCCAGGTCCCTGCTCGGCTGCTGGCCCACCCCTCGAGGCACTTGCACATCGGTGCCCAAGAGAGCTACAGGTGGTTTGCAAGAGGCCTTGGATGATGGCAGTACGGTCATTTGCGTGTTACGTCACGAAATGGGACAAATTGAGAAGATCCTCATTTCCAGGCATTGAAGGGGAAGATGGGGAGAAGCTTCTTCCAGCCAAAACCAGGGCATCAAAGTAACCGGCTGACAACTGATGGGGTCGGTCAGCGGGGACATTGCAAGCACTCCAGAAACCCCAAATCGGGTTCCACCTGGCAGCGGGACAGGCCAGGCAAGGGGGAAGCTCACGGCACTTTTTGAACTTAATCAATAATTAAAAAATAATCTGCCCCTGAAACTACAAAGCATGAGGGGTAAAGAGCAGGTCTGCTCCCGAGGCCTCCGGTGGAGACAAACACCTCCAGACCCCATCGAGTCCACCCATCGCAGCACGACACGGGACGAATAGTGCCCGAGGGGGGACTGCGGGACTTGGCTCATTCTTCTTAAACTTTCAAATCTTAAAATAAATGTACCCGGTATGGGTTACCTTGTTGCCCGCGAAGCCAAGGAAGCGCTAGAGGTGACAAACCAGAACACAACATTTACTTTCTTTTTTTTCCCCCCTCCGCTCTCTCTTCCCCTTCTCCTCCCGCTGCTATGCTTACTTAACCTCCAGGTACCCGCTTAAATAACTCAGCTAAATAGCAATAATGAACGGGCAGAGTCAGCACTGTGGTACATAATCACCTTGTCTGTTGTGTTTAGCATCAGTGATCCCTTCTTTGCCTGCATGACATTCTTCTGCCTTCCTCTACGCTAAGGATTTGCTTCTCACTTTATTTGCATTTAATCACCGGCGTTGTACCCATGTACGTTTTGTTTTCTCCCCGTTAAGCGCCGATGCTCCCGCAATGCCCTGCTCCTGCAGGAATTTCTAGGAAGCTCCAGGCAGCGGGAGGAATTGCCGAGTTCGTTTCCGAGCACCTCGTGTCCGACGCCCATCCCCGTGTCCCCGTTTGCTTGTGCCAACGGGCGTGCGAAGCGCCCGCCGCGAACTTCCATGACGGGCTGCCCGAGAGCGCTGCAGATACTCTCTCCCCTCTTGCGAGCGGCGCTGCCCTACAGCATTAATTCTACAATTAGTTTCAAAAAGGAAACAGGAACTGCTAAAGTTTCAGATCGTTATAGCTGCCAGAAGTATTTTCACAGGAAGGGTCCGCAATGTTACTGCTGTGAAAATTTTTAACTGTAAGATTTGAAAAAGCTACTCCTTTAACAAGTCTATCTTAATTTTTCTGTTTTCGTTATTGTTTTTTAAAGTTCGGGCTTTAAAACAGGGTGTTTGCGGCAGGATTCCTCGTCGCACTAACGTCGTCGTGATTTTGTCAAATAGGGATCACATTAATGAGAGATAAAGTGAAAGTTACAGCGCATAAACTTAGACCACAGCAGAGCTAAAAATAAGCCTGCAAATACACACCAGGGTTGCACAACAAAACACCAGCAAAGGAAATGCAAAATTATAGACTTTGGGGTTTTTTTTCTTTTTGTTTACTTCGTGTCGTTTTAACTCGGTGCATTTCATGAGCATTTCAAAATAGTCTTTTTTTTTTTTTTCCCCTCCTGAACAACTTCAATATTTCCCCACAAAATTCATCTTCCATTTTGTAAGCCATTACTCACCCAAGTAACCTTTCTACGAGAAGTCCCAGTGAGTAACGATCACTCATGCACAAACGGATTTCAAAATCAGGCCCCAAAAAATTAGTGTCAAAATATAAGACTTCCTCGCTTGCAATTAAATAAAGCCGCATAAAAAGTTAAATTAAATGCAATTCACTGCTTGCCAGCAAATAAAAAATTACTAAATTGAGCACATCGCAGTCATTTCTAGAGGACAAGTGCGTCCAGCAATTCGCCTAAACTTTTCAGTGACGGAGTTCATTAAAAAAAAATAAATAATAAAATAACATAAAATAAAATCAAATAAAATAAAAGGGAGGGGGGGTAGTATAAAAGTCAAGACCACAGTTAGTTCCCATTTAATCCACTTTTTCCCCAGTAAAGACGGCAGGATGAAGCAGTAAAATAGTTGACGAGTAAGTTGGAAAAAACATAGAGCCAGATTTTGTCCTTAGCTATTCCTGAATAAATCCAGATTTGTGCTGGTACAACCCAGGGCAGAACCGTCCCATGGTGTCAGTTTGCCAGTCAAGCAATCCTGAACTGGACGAAAAACAACCTTGAAGGAATGAGATCACGGTCATTATATTATTCGGTTGTGTCATGGCCTTGATTTTAAAAGAGCAAGAGAAGGGGAGAAATCACCAACACGCATCTAAATCCACTCCCTTTCAGACTCCTCATCTGTTTCACAAAACAAACTATCTATCTCCTGTAGTGAAATAAAGGAGAAAGAAAAACCTCATTAAAACGAGGGTCTTTTCAAAAACAGAACTAAAATGATTTGTAATGACGTATACAGCCATACACACAGAGAGAAAATAAAACCCTGGCCCCACCGAATTCAATAGGAGCTTTGCAATTGACTTCAGATGGGCCAGAATTTCACCCAGGGAGGATTAGGCTTGTATCCGCTATATAGCCACGCAGAAAATACTGTGAATTACATTTATTTGGCTGCAGATCCTTAACCCTTCATTACCCGAGTTTTTACCCCTTCCCCAGGCAAAATTTCGACTCATCCCAGCGAGCTTTATCCCGGACAAGTAGCGCAGCGCCGGGTCCCAGGGCGAGGACGGGTAGTTCTTGCTGTCCCTCTCTGTGCACAATTCAGCAGCATCTAATTATTTTATCCGGCCTCCCCTCTGCCTTTGATACACAGCCTGCGTATCGACGTATTCGCACAAATTAAATAAATTTATCTCTCCTAATATGTTCATTTTTAATGGTTTTCAAACATTCACATGGAAACAGCTCTAGCGTAAATATCCCAGAACAAATGGCTGTATATTATACAGGAGGGAGCAGTTGGGCTGCCAGACTGGGAATGCACCAGGCCATCTGGCTCAGGCAGTCTCTCCAAAATCCTCAGCTTTGTTTTCACCCTCAGACTCCAAACAACACATTTTCCACTGTGATGAGTTTACATTTTCCCAAACACAGGTCCTGATCATGCATGCAAATTCCAAACTTCTCCATTCCTCTCTGTACAAGAAAATTAAAATCACCTGCGCTTCTGACATCTCACCAAAGGCACAAGAAAGCTGCTAAAATCTGGCGCAATGTAAACTTTCCCCGTCGCAGGGGTTAGGTTTTGTTTTATGTTTGTGTGAAATTTCTCCAAGTCTGCTGAGGCTCCTCTGAACTTATTGATAACATTATTTTTTTTTTTCCCCATGCGCGGAGCTGCCAGAGAAGGGCCGCGCTGCGCACAGAATAGAGGGCTGATCAAATATCTGCAGACATCAGAGGATGATAGAGAAGTCAACAGAAAAACCATTTGCATCCGAGTTAAGGGACTGGGGGGGCGCAAAATATAAACAGTCTAAGTCTGAAGGAAGGATTTTTGACTCATGAGGACTCTCAGCAAGAGACAATAGCTATCGTGCTAAACTTATGATTTTGAAGATGCCTGAGCCATATTAGCATCGGTTATGTCTTATGGATGAGAACGGCTGAAGGAGAAATGGGTGGGGAACAAGTATTTCAGATTTATTTCCTCCATCTTTCCTAATAATGAAATACCTCAACTTTATGAAAATACCGCTGAAGAAATAGAAGGCATCTCTTCTCCGTAAATATATTAAAATCCTTAGACTTGCCTAAAAACTCCGGTTTCATTAGAGCAGGCATCTTTCACGTTTTGCAGGCAATCTCAAAATGCATCATTGTTAGAGCCAGACCTACTGCGGGAGGAGCTGCTGCTTTACGGAAAGCAACAGCTATAAAGTTTGGGATCCTACAGGGTTTTGAACGCATTAGGAATGTGATCCCGGCATAAAATGAGGTGCCAAGATAACATAAAAGAAAATTTAATTAAGCCAGTATTGACGCCGAACGTTGCTACCCTGACTGAAAAGAACTTCCCCGCAACATGAACGATTTGCGCGTAGTATTTACAATTTATAGATGACAGGGGCACATTTGGGGAACACAGTGAGACCCCTCAAAGACGTGCAATTCCCACCTTAGCCAACGCTTCTCCGGGGCCACCACCAAAGGCCAAGCACATTATCCTGAACATCACTCAAAAAGATGCCCTTGGAGACCAATCCTGCCTGGGTTTCCCATTCGGAAGTCCCACAGCCCAGACTACCAAGGAGCGCGCCTGCCCCACGTTTTGGGGCAGCGCCTGCATACAGTTCACACCGACACCCCAGGGCTGCCCTGGGAGGGAGTTTGCAAGAAAATTCGCGGTTGCTTCCAGGTAACGCCACCCTCCAGCCCCGCTTCCCATAGTGCACCGCAGCTGATCCAGGACGTACAGACGCGCACGGGAGACGGAGATCCCCCTGTTCCACCCGTGACAGGAGCCCTGCCATGAGTTTCTTAGCTGGGCACAGCCCCACGAACAAACCACCGGCTTAGTCAGATCAGGAACTCCATAGGAGCAGGAATATCTACTATTTGTTACACACACCGCATCCAGCCCAGCGAAGCCCTGCCTGTCTACCTGCTGATACAACGCATGCCGCTGATGGGACGTTTACGTTATATCTATGAGTAGCAATCCTATACGCAGGAATCTAGGTCTGATTTGCAGAACGGACTTTATTTTCTCTTACCTAGCTTAATAGTCTGCAGCTGTACAAAACCTTGCCATTTATAACTGTGAGACAAAGAGAATACATTTAAAACTGATCTGCCCGTATATTTTTTTTAAAAAATAATTACTTAATGTAAGGAAAGAGCCACAGATACTTCCCCGTATGATCTGGGGAACCTAACTCATTCAAGCTTTGCTTCTGTGGGATTTTCAATTTGCCACCAGAAACCTCAGAGTAGCCGTAATTCCAGCCTGGGAATTCACAATTATTGAGTGTGTGAATGTGCGCGTGTGAGGACCGAGGAGCTCCTTGCCAGCAGGAACATGTACGCTTCTGCAACAGTTTCATTTAAAAGTAATCATTTCATTATCCAATTTGTTCTGAGCGTCATGCATTAAAATACTACACCTTCAAGTAGACTGACAATATATATTTAACTTTCATTAAAAATTAAAGAATTTTCAGACAGTCTTTGCAATATTTAATTACAGTTTGATGATTTGAAAGTTACTTGAGAATCTTCTATATAATTCACTGTCGTAAAATATAAATGATATATTCAACATTTGGGTGAGCTTCTGTCATGTGTTATACTTCGCTTCCTAATAAGCATTCAGTAACCGAAGCGATCGCAACTCTGAAATAATTACGCTTAAAAAAAAAAAAAAAAAAAAAAAAAAAAGAAAGAATTAAAAAGAAGAAGAGGCAGAATTTAGCCCCTGGTCCCCAAAAAAATTCAGAGCGGCACATGCCACAGTTTTGACATGACAATGCCCTATTTTTCATAAGCGATTATGGTCATGCCTAAAGAAATTACATTCATGAAATTAATACGTAAGCAAACATGTTTGCGTCTAAAACAGCCTTTCGCTCCCTGTTTTCTAATCTGAGTTCCGAGAGCTTTTGTTCTAAATCCTCGCTTCTCAGCTCCATCGCACTTTCCCCAAAATCTGTAATTTGCACTAACTTTGTTTTTGTAAGACTTCCTGAAATCAAGACAGATTTCTTCTGTGGGGTTTTTTTTTTCCTTCATTGTGAATGTGCTTTAAAGCTACACGGTAGGTTTTACAAATAAACTGTATCTCGGGGTTTTTTTCCCCCCTTTCTCTCCAAAGACCCTCTGATGACTTGATAATAATGAGAGACCAAGAGGTCAAACAGTGCCTTAGGATGAACTCTTCATATGCAAGATGCCTTTGTTAAGAAAATTATTTTGAATCCGCTGCTCTACATGAGTTCAGGGCTCTGTTTTCAACAGGATTATGAACAAGAGGCTTTTGCATTTCCGTAATGAGAGGAAAGCTATTTAAAGGTAATATTTATTGATAGTCTCTCTCATACGGTCTACGGTGAAATACATAAGCTCCAAAAAGACTAAAAAGAGTTCACGTATCAGGAAGATTTTGTTACTTTTAACACAAACTAACCATTTTGTCCCTGAAAAACAAGGAATGACAGCAAATGCTTTCCAAGATTTGTTAAGAAAGCTATGTTGCTGCTGTCTTAATTCCTACAGGGAATGGGGTCTGTTTGGAAGTATATAGTTTAACAGAGTTCAGATGCATTGTGGATTCCCTAGTAAAATTCATCCAAGTTCCTTTTTACTTTTTTTACTTTTCCTTTTTTTTTTTTTTTGTGTTGAAAGGCAGTCTTCAATAGCAGGAAAAGATGTTTTGGGACCATCAAAGAGAGTTTTCTAAAACAAACTCAGCCCTTAGAGCTTTATGTTTTGCTGTAGAAAAGAAACCCAAATACAAGCCAAGAGTTTTTTCCCTACAGACAACATACAGGGACTGACTTTTCCTATCGGTGCAAAAAAAAAGCTTAATGTTTTTCCTAAATAAAATGTAAGAATTTTTTTTAACAAGTAAAACAGATTAGGAGGGAAAAAACAAATCTTCAGGATAAAAAGCCTTAAAAGCTACCGCAACTATTTAAAAGAAACGTATTGTAAGAGAAAAACATTCTGACAGGAGCAGAATAAAAAGCTAGAGTAGCATTTCTTTTAAAAAAAAGAATCGATTTGTTCGGATAGTCCCTTTGCAAAAACACTGTTTTCGTACGGGAAAGTATTTTTTACAGGTAGGCACGCGCGTTATGGCTCTGTTTGGAAGCTAAAGAGCAGGCTTAAAATTAGGGTTAATCCACTGGCAAGGTCTGCTGCCCTACAGCCCTCCCCGAAGCCCGACACCGAGCTCGCCGCTCCCCGCGCCGCGTTTCGGGGGGCTGTCGCGACACGCAGACGTGTCGCGATGTGACCGCTCCTCCGTTCACCCACGGACCCGGCGGCAGCGCGAACAACGGACGGACAAACGCGGCCCCCGCGCCCGAGCAGCGGCTTGCGCTGGCGGCGTTTGGTGGGCTGGGGGCGGCCGGAGGTTAATTCTTATTAATTAAGCGGCAAAACCGGCCCTAGGACGGCGCGGGGGGGTCGCCTGTATTTTTCGGAGCTCCCAAGCCCAGCGGCGGGCACGGTCCCGCGGGGACCCTCCGCGCCGCCCCGCCGCCGGGGTCGGTCCCCGCGGTTCGGCCCTGCAGCCCCCGCCGCTGCGCGGGTGCGGAGCGGGGAGCGCGGCCGTGCCCCCCCTCCCCCGCCCCGGGAGGCGGCAGCCCCTTCCCCGCCGGCGGGGCAGAGCCGCTGCGCTTGGTGGCGGCGGGGGCGGGTTTCGCCTCCGCGGGCCGCCCCGCCGCGCTCCCGGGGGCCGCCCCGACGGCTGCCGCCCCCCCCCCAAAACACACCCCCCCACACCTCCTCCGCGGGCGTCCCGCAGCCCTTACCTGCTTGGTCATGGAGTCGATGAGTCGAACGTAGAAATCCTGCTCCGTCCTGATCCCTGAAACAAGGCAGAGGGGTGAGGAGCGGGGCCGGCCGGCGGCAGCGCGCCGGGGCTCGCCCGAGGGCTCGGGCCCGCAGGGGCCACCCGTCTCCCAGCAGCGCTGGCCGCGGCCGGGCTGCGCCCAGGCACCGAGCGCAGGGATGCGCGGAGCGGAGGGGAACCGGGTCAGCGGCTCCCCGGCCTCTGGTGGGCTTTCCAGCCGAGGAGGCGGCGGGAGGGCGACCGGCGGCGGCGGGGGGTGGCGGGGCTGACACCGGGGGCTCCCAGCCCTTACCATTGCTGTAGAGCAGCTGCAGGCGGTAGTGGATCCCGTTGTTGGTCTTTTCGCTGTTGGCTTCCTGAAGTCCAAGAGGACACGGGAGGCCGGAGGAAAAAAGAAAACAAAACATATGAAGTTTCTCCATCACTCGCACGCCGGCTGCCCCCAGGGCTGGACGGGGCAGCTCTCAGCCCCCTCCTCTGCCCCAGGAGCAGCGAGGGACCAGGGGTAGACCCCCTCCCCGGCTGCCCCCCGGGCCGCGGCAGAGCGAGACGCCCGGGAGGCGGCGGTGGCTCCCGGGACGAGCCGGTGCCGCGGCCCCGGGGGGAGCGGAGCGGGGAGGGCCCGGGAGAAGCGGCCGAGTCCCCGCGGGGCGCCGGGCTACTCACCTTCTCCTTCTCCACGAAGCCCACGAAGGCGGTGCGCTCGATCTCCACGGGCTGCCCCTGCCGGTCGTACAGAGCCAGGACGAAGTGGAAAAAGTTGGACTTCCTCAGGTTGGAGGGAGGCTGCTTCTCGAAGTGAGCCCGGGCCAGACCCACTCCGCTGGGACCAGAAAGACGCGGGTTAGCGGCAGCCCCGACGACGCGGCCTCACGCCGCCCTTTCCCCCCCCCACCCCCCAACCCCCCCAGCCGGCTCCCGGGGCCGTGTCTTCCCCCGCCGGGACCCGGCTGGGCTCCCCCGGGGATGCGCATCCCCCGAGTCGCCCCGGGGCTCTTCCCTTCGGGCCAGGCGTGATCGAGCGCGGCCCCGTCGAAACCCCGCAGAGCCGGGAGCACCGCACAGACCCGACCCCATCCCTGCGGCGAGACCGAAGCACCAAGCAACACCCCCCCTCCCCGGCACCCACCAACCCTCCCCGCGGGCCGCGGCCGCTCGCAGCCGGCCCTGCATGGCGGAGAAACCGCGCTCAGCCCCGCCGGCGCGTTGCCCCGCGGAGCGGCATCGGTCCTGCCACTTCTCAAACTCGGCTGGAAGCTGTCACCCCAGCGCTCATGTGCCTTATCTTTCAGTTTCAGTCCTGCCAGCCTTTCCTCCCCTCGCCGGAGTGGTGGGTAAACACCGCGACGGCAGCCCAGGAGACAACTTGAAATATTTCAGGGTTGTCCCTGCAGAAACTTTCCCTTCCTTAGAGGGCTCCAAAGGGAGGGGTGCGGGGCGAGGTGGGAGACACCGGGATATGTCAACATTAAACTTCTTAGCTGATGCCGGCTCCAGGGCTCAGGCTGCGAATCCGGCATCAGTTATTTTGGGTTTCTTTTTTCGCGGGGAAGAGGATGGGGAGAAGGAGAAGTAAGAGAGAAAGCGAGGCTGCGCGCAGCTTCGCCGAAATACACCTCCTATTTGAAGGGATTTCTTTTTTAAAAAAAATCTAAGATAAGTGGCAGTGGTTTTACAGAGGGGCTTCGAATTAAATTTCTCCTCGAGAAAGCTTTGCAAAACTCCCTGCTTATCGGAGGAGAAGAAGGGAGGCTGCTGATCCTGACAAGGATAAGAAAGCGAGGTAGAGAAATATATTTTGGATACATCCGTGCACAACTCGCTGCTTATCGGAGGAGGAAAGTGTCATTTGGGGATCTTAAGACTAAATCAGCAGCAAACATAGTTTTGAAAAGTCCTTCCTCTGCGCGAACACAAGGGGCTAGAGAGATTAAAACCCACCTATTCCTACCTAGCGAAACTCGCCGCTTCCTTGATTATTATTATTATTGTTGTTTAATAAAAAAAAAAATCATTTCTACGGGACAAGAGGAATAAATATTTAACTGGCGACATCTACGCGAAACTCACTGCTGTTAGCAGAGCTTCAGAGCCGGCATTTTTGTTGGCGCAGGGGGAAAAGGCGCTGCCCGCGGGGAGCAGCGCTGCAGGCGGCGTGTGCGCCCCGGGGCGCGGAGCGGGGCGCGGGCGCGGAGCCTGCCTACCTCTGAGCGGCCGTGCTGGCGTCCAGGACGCCGG
Organism: Larus michahellis; assembly: GCF_964199755.1. Lineage (NCBI taxonomy): Eukaryota > Metazoa > Chordata > Aves > Charadriiformes > Laridae > Larus > Larus michahellis. Next base: position 21,255,256 of record NC_133906.1, read on the forward strand.
CTCCCTGCATCCACGTCCGCACCGCGTTCATCCCCGCGCCGAGGGGCTCTTCCTTCATGCTGCTCCCACTCCGCTGGATGCTTTCCTGAATCCCAAACATGAATCAGAAACAACAGCGCAAATCTTCCTTCTTTACTCAAAAAAAAAAAAAAAAAAAAAAGTGATAAAATCACCAGGAGGACTGTTATATATGGGGGTTTTTTCCTCTCTTTCTCTCTTTTTTCTTTCTCTCTGCAGCTGATCTCTGGAATCAAAGCAAGTCAGAGAAAGCAAACACAGGCACACACATTTAAAAAAAAAAAAATCCAGAGGCAATCAGAGCCCGGTTTTGTCGCTGCTGTTTGCTGCGTGTGCAGTTTGTTTGGGTGCTTGGAGGGGCTGGCGGGGTGCTGGGGGCTGGTCGCAGCGCTCGCAAGCCGGAGGAGTACTTGAAGTCCCTTTTGTATGAAGACACCCCTCGGATGGCAGCAGACAAAAAAAAAAAAAAAAAGAAAAAAAAAGAAAAAATCTCAGATGGCAGTTTAAGAAACAATAGGACGAACGGGAGCTGCGGCAGGCTCTGCTACATCAAGTGTCATTTTCCAGTGACAAGAGAGGCAAGTTTCCCCCCCCTTTTCCCCCCCTCTCTCTTTTCTTTCTTTCTTTTCTCCCTCTTTCTTCTCTCCTCTCCCAGCCGAAGCGCTCTCTCCTCCCTCCTTCAGCCGCGCAGGAAGCGAGTTGCCGGAGCCGGGCGCACGCCGGGAAGGGAGCGAGAGGGGCGCACCCGCGGCGGCGGTGCGGATGGACGGACGGACGGACGGAGGGAGACCCTGGGGCTCCCGGTGCCCGCGCCCCCTCCCTCTCCCGCAGCGCCGGGGCGGACTCGCCGTCTCTCCCTATGGGAGCCACTTTGACTGTCCCCGCCGCCGAACACGAGCCCCGCAGCCCCGGCGGGCGGGGGGCGGGGCCTTCGCCGCCACGCCCCCCTCATTTGCATCGCGTCACCGCTCCCCCCCGCCCTCCACACACACACAGCCCCGCCCCCGCGGCGCGGCCGCAGCCAATGGCAACCCGCGAGTGGCCGCCGCGGGGGCGAGGCCACGCCCCCCTCGTTAGCATAGCCCCGCCCAGGCGCCCCGGCCGGCCCGGGGGAAAGTTGCCCCGAAGCCCCCCCCCGGGGTGGGGATGGGGGGGGCACGGGGGGGGCGTTAATACAGGCACGATCGCGCCTTTGTTCATCAACGAGGCGGCGGCGCCGCTCGCCCGGGCTGCCCCCCGCCAGGTACACGCGTGGGGACAACCGGGGGGGGGGCACGGACCCCCTTCCCCCGGAGGGGCGCCCCGCAGCGGCCCCCCCCCCTCCCTCCCGCACAGCCATAGCCGGCGGGGACAAGCGGCAGCGCTAATTACGAGGGTGGCCGAGCCCTCCCCACTCCCCCGGGGCCAGGCTGCCGCCCCCCAGCCCGGCTGCCCGAAGCCGGGGGTGCCCCCAGCCCGGGAGGGAGAGGCCGCCGCCCGCAGCGGGGTTGTCCCCGCAGCAAACGCCGCTGGAAACGCGCCTGGGGCCGGAACTGCCCCGCGTCCCTCCAACTTCCCCGCTGCACATCCCCAAAGCCCCGCCGAACGCCCACCGCTCGCCCCGGTTCCTGCCCCGTCCCCGGGCAGCGGTACGCTGCTTTGCGGCAAAAGCACGCGATTTCCGAACGGGACAGTTCATGGAGAAAGTCCGATATTTTTTTTCTAGGAAGTCAATTTTTTTTTTTTTTTCCTAAGGAAAAATAATAATAAAACCGATTCCTGCCCTCGCTGGGGAAGCGCGGGGCTGGCTGCGCGGCGGCGGAGCGGGCGCAGTGTCCGCACCTCCCCGCGGGCTCCCCGACCCGCCGCTCTCCCGGCATCAACCCCCATCCTTTCCCCCGCGCAAGTCGCTGCGCTGCCGCGCCCCCACCCCGCACTGCGCCCCGGGCTTTTGCCGTCTGCCTGGGTGACACCTCCCCAAACACAGCCTTGCACATAAAACAAAACCCGGCGGTGCATCCCGGCAAGCCGGGCTACTCGCCCTCCCCAGGGCGATGTCACGCCGCGGAGGCTCGAGGGGGACACCCCCTGACCCCGGTTAACCTCTGAAGCGTCCGAGGTATCTCTGAATTGCTCCCGTGCCCCTCCATCCCCCACCGCGAGGTGCGGAAGGTGCTGCCCCGGGAGCGGCGGGGGACGGCGGGGCGGGCGGCTGCTCCCGCAGCTCCTGTCCGCCCCTTCCAGGGGCTGCGCGGAGCCCCGCGGGGGGCAGCGGAGCCCACCGGGCCGTGCCGAGCCGGCAAACACCCCATCCGGAGCACAGAGAAGGGCCCCGGAGCTGGCCCGGAGAACAGGCATCCCAGGTAGGACACGCTATAGGCAGCGGTACACGGCTCCACAGGCAGCCTAAGGCTGTCCGACAACTCTACAGGACCCTCTTCCAGCCACCTGTACATCACTTTGTGAGCAACGGCCGCCTGAGCACCCAGCTAAACCACGGCTAGAGAGCTCTGCCTCACAAGCAGGCGCACAGCCCGCTGCCAGCACCTCGCTGGCACCGAGAAGCTGCGCCCGATCCTTGGCTTTAGGCAAGTCCACACAGAAAACACCCGCAGCCAAAGTATGCTGCGTTCCCACATAGGAACACAGTTACAGAGAGCAAGTTTTCACATTCCCTGCAGGTGATATTTCAATCTTCACATAATCCTACTGTGTCATATCTCGGGGATAGATGGAAGAACACAGACACGCAGCCATACATGAATATTTACACCATAGGTATTGCATAGGAGTAGTTTGGCCCCTGCAGTGCTCTGGCTTATTGGTCTTCTTCAGGCTGCTGCCGGATCGCTTGTATCATATCCAGCCTAAATGCCTCCATGGTGAGATACATTTTGCAATTAAAAGCTATTTGCACCTGCACTGATCACTCCTTTCCCAGGGCAAGGATCTGCCCAGGGAGGAATAATGCATTTGAATCAATACACCGAGCAGTTGGCAGATTTTGCCCTTCAAATCTGTTCAGGGGATCAGGGGACCGTTTCCATGCCTTTTCCTGGATGCTGAAGGGAACAGCATCCCAGCAGCAGTCTGAGGGCACCTCCACCGGGCGGGGACAGCCAGCCACGACAATAAAAGTGACAAGTTCTCCACTGCTTTGCCCCTTGCACATACACACCTGCGCCCCTGTGCCCAACACACGGGCAAGCTCCTGGGGGCTCCTGTGAGGGCTGGGGGAGATAAGTCCCACCTGGGGCTCGCGGGTTGTCTCAAAGCCACTGGCTAATCGCAGCAAGGACGAAAGAGTTAAACACTGGCTCGACCCCCACAGGAGGAGTGTGAAAGAAAAGCAGAAAAGAAAAGCAGAGCTGAAACAAGGAGGGGGTGAGAAAGTCAGGACTTTGGGAAAAGAGAGAGGGGAAAAGAAAAAAAAAAAAAAAAAAGAGCTGGCGGCAGGCGAAGAGACTTGTGTGATCCATCCAGCCTGCAGAGGCCAACTGTAGCGTACCAGGGCTTTTATTTTAAAGAATTCCCAGTTGCCTTTAGCACTCACTTTCTCCACACCACCTGGGTCTGGTCTCTGGACCAACGCCACCGCACTCCGCCGACTGCCGCTCCTGCACGCCTACCGCCGGGTATGAGGCCGGAGCGTATTCATGCGGAGAGCTGGGTTTGTCCTTTCCCCAGCGCCGCAAACGGAGCTGGAGGACACTCCGCCGCCTGCCACGGGGGAGTCCGCGGTGGGCCGGCTGGGACTCGGCGCTTAAAGGCTTTGCTGCAGAGGGAAACGCGGGCACATTGGAGCGAGGCTTCCCCGCAAGCCCGAGTGAAATGCTCTCAACGTACACTGCAGAATAAAACACACACAGACTTGCAGGCTGTGATTTACTCCCAGGGGTGAGTAAACGCGTCGCTCCCAAAGCGAGCGAGAGCCGCACGGCTGAGCCGTGGATTGCACCCCGCGTAACGCAAACCCATAAGCTGCAACTTTGCAGCGCGGGCAAGGGCAGCTCACAAGCAGGGCCGGGACATGGTCTCAGTGTCCCTGGTCACGACAGATATGAGGGATGGGGCAATGCTGGGATCCAAATGTCAGCGGATGGGAAAGGAGGAAGAAAGGGCTGGGCCTGGCTTACTCATCCTATACAGGAGAAAACAGGGCTCCCGGGGAACGAGTTTTGAGGTCTTTGAACAAGGGGGGCATGGAAGGACTCCTGAGGACCAACGCACACTCTATGAGGCTGCAGACCGAGGTCCCGGAGCGCAGGACTCTCCTGGTGGGGAAAGGCCTCTCCCCTTCCCTGAGGCGGTGTCCAAATGGGCCCAAGGCCCCTCTCGCCTCTGACCTGGAGTTTATCCAGGACAACTCCCTCCTCCTGCCTCCAGTCCCCGCTCACTCTGCCCCGGGGCTCCCGGCACAGGGGGGGACGGTCAGGCCCCGCTTCCCTCCGCCCAGACCCCAAGGGAGGGAAGAAGTGATTGGAAATGGGAATTTTTGAGAGAAAAGCCTTCTGCTCCCTCCTCCCTGACCTTTGCAGCTGGACGAGGCACCCCCAAAGGGACCGTGCTCCTTCCTGCCCTTCTTGGGAGAAAGCAGATGAACACCGGACCCATGCCGATGGGGGGAAAGGGAAAAGCAGCCTCTCCTCTCAAGGTGGGACTGAAAGCAGAGCACTTGGAGTCTGAGCACGTACCTGCGCTTTCTGCTGATGCAGAGGTGGAAGGGGCTTGAGGGTTTGGGAACGGTTCACTCGTATCCTCCCCAGCAAAGACGCTTTTCATGAATATTGTCCTCACAGCCAACAGGCTCCTGTTTCGATCCAAAGACTCTCCATCCACAGATAAATCCAATGCCCGCCCCGGCAGGTGATGACACAGTTCGGCTACTTGGGGTGTTTTATTCCTCCTACCTGGCTTGCTCCTGGGGAGAAGGAGAAGAGGAGAAAAAGGCTCAGGGGACTGAGAATCGGGATACGATGCTGTGCTTGCCCTGTTCAGGAGGAAGAAGCCCAGTTGCCTCTGGGACCAGAGAGAAGGGTCTGCCCCCAGCACGGTGATGACAGGACCCCACTTTTACCCTAGCTGCCATGCAGCAGCAGCAGTCGACCTAGACGGAAATGTTTCATCCAGGAGCTTTCATCCTCCTGCCCCCCCATCCCTTGAGGGCTGGGGACCCCTGGGTTACCCCCTCCCAGGATGACATGGTGGGGGGCTCCCCCCTGGGCAGGGGGAGGCCGCCGGCCCTGGGGCAACGTTAACCCCTGCGGGTCTGGAGCAGCGGGGCATTGAGGGAAGCATTTGCCCGCCTGGCCTGCGAGGTGGGGGGTGGAAGGTGGAGACCTGTGCGGGGGGGAAGGGGGTGTGCAGGGCCCCGGGGCAGGGGGGGCTGTCAGGCAGCAGCGAGAGCCCGGCGGAGCGGACCCTCCCCCGGGGACTCATCGGGAGGAGAAGGTTGGAACGGGAGGGATACGAGGCGCATCCCTTCGAGCTCACCCCGTTACCGCCCGGGGCAGGAGCCGTCCGTCCCCCCCCCCCAGCAACTCCTGGAGGGTGGGGGGCGAGCAGCGCTGTGGAATCACGTCGGGGCGAGCCCCGCACGGGGCCGCACGGCGGGGGAGAGGGGAGGGCTCCCCCGCTCTGCTCTCACGGGCCGGGGGGGGGAGGTAAGGCCAGCCCCCCCCCCCGCCTCCGCGGTGGAGCCGATCGCCCCCGGGGCCGCCGCGGGGGAGGGGGGGCGGGGCCGGGGGCCGCTGCGCCGCGTGGCCACGGCGCCACCTGGCGGCCGCGCGGGGGAACGGCACCCGCCGGCGCCGCCGCTGCATGGCGGGGGGTAGGGATCCCCGTGGGGAGGGGGACACGGGGAACGGACGGGCGACAGGTCCCACGGCCCCCCCTCGACGCCCTTCTGTCCCACGGGGCTCCCCGGGGGACGCGCGTCCCCAAAGTGACAGTGCAGAGGCACCCGGCCGGGCGCCGGGGGGCTGGTTGGGGCACCCCGAACACTCGTGGGTGCCACCGTCCTTCGTGGGTGGGGGGGGGTGGGGGGCGCGGTGTCCTGCCCAGCCGTGAATTGGGCCGTGGGAGCGTCGCTGCTGCCCCGGCTGCCGCTGGACCCCAGCGCTGCCCGGGCCCGGGGCCTGTCGGCCACAGGGACCCCTGGGCTCTGTCCCCTCCTGCCACCCTCCCTGTGCCAAGGCCTCCCGCCGCCCCCCCGGCAGCCCCGCTCACGCCAAAAAGGGCGCAGCGTCCCTGCAAAGGGCACGCACCCTCCGCTCCCACGGAAATCTCTTTGACCAGTGCATCCGTGGAAATGGGCCCGCGCTGTAGACGGCTGCGGATTTCCATTCCCGGCAGCGCTCGCAATAGATTTAAGGCTAGCTTGAAGTTAATTTGTTTATTCTGGCAGCCGCTGGACAGATTACGGTTATTTTATCACACAAAATCTTGCGATGATTTTTACATTGTCAGTTCGGCAAAGCATGTAAACACACAATCAACTGCTATTGGCTTCAGGGAGATGTAAATACACGTCTCCCGTCTAAGAGGGAAGGGAGAAACCCAGAGGCATGCACTCCCTCCCCCTGAGAGCAGGAGTTTAAGCAGATTACATAGAATAGATTTAAACATCTACTAAATTTGTCACACGCTTTGCTGAATCAAGCCTGACTATTATCGGAAGTATTTTAGTGACTCAGGAATCTGTATCTCCTTTTAAACACTTAGACAAACTCCGAGGACTTTGCAGCTTGGGATTTCAGCTTTAGAGGTACACGAGCTCTTTCGAAGGGCGTACTCCAAAATCTCAGGCTCCTTCAAACAGGGGAGTGGTAAGAGAGACACAAAACACTTGCCGACCCGGCGAGTGAAGTTCTCTATGTCCAGGACCTGATTGCTCAGGATTTGGCTGCCCTTTTCGCGCGGACCATTTTGAAACCGATTTTCTCCGGCATTCGTGTTAACATCAGAAAGCTTTATGATTTCAGTGGAAGCCGAATTAAGTTCATCATCTGGGCTCAGACATTTTGCCCGGAGCTGTAGGCACACCATTGACAAGTGAGACTTTGCCAGAACAGCCTAGAAGTGCCCTGGTTGCAATTAAGTTTAAGATATAAAGAGATACTTACTTTAATACACACTTTCCAGAGCTTTGGACAACTCGATGTTCAAGTCCCTGGCTTTGTGCGACCCAGGAGAGGGGATTTCTTTGGTTTTATCTTTGTCCAGGATCTGCGTGACTGGAGGCAGACCAAAGACACCCACCTGGGCTTCTCGTATCCCTTTTCAGGACCTTTCCTCAAAAACGTTCAACCTGCGTGAAAAAGTAACAAAAGTTTTGGTAAAGAGACAACCAGACGGTGCCTGTTAAACAGGAAGAAAGCGCCGTATTTGTTAGGAACTCTGGGTTATCCTGTGCTAAGTTAGGAAGTCTGTACCTGCTTCAAAGTCTGCGTTTTGGGAGAGTTAAAGCGTGTGTAAGCGCTCTTCTGAACAGAAATTTTTTGGGAAGCGTTCTTCACTAGCTAGCGTTTGCGCAGGGAAGGAGACAGCGTAGCTCTCGCTCAAGCACTGACTTTCCCAGGAGAAGGGCAGCCTGTCTGCGCAGGCACCTGTGTGCGTGTTCCCTACGCGCGCACCCCCCCGTTACGGATGATGCACAGACGCTGCTCGTTCTTCCCAAGCAGATGGTGATGGTAAGGCTTCCCACCCCACCGACACCACTGCGGGGCTTAGGAAGCCTTCGGAAGCCTCCCAAAAGGCGTCACAAACGACGTATGGAGGAATTGCTTCCTCCGGCGCTGAAACAGAGTCATTGTCATGGTGTGATGAAGGAACTGTTACGCAGACGCAGCAACAACGCCGGAGCTGGACTCCGGCCAGGGTATTTCAAGCAACTTGTAAAAAAGTTCACCGATTCTTTAATGACTCCACCTGGTTGGAGCAGGACCTCTGTTTTATGTGCCTTCCAGAAGAGGTGTTGCAGGAGAAGCGTGTCTTAGATGATACGAATCAAACGGGTTCCTCTAACATCGTGTTGGTCTGGAATAGCTGTTGACCTGATGGAGTGTTAATGGGAACATTTATTTGTTTCTTTATCACTACAAAGATGTCATATATACTTACCCCGCTGCTGCCACTGTTCCCAAAGGGCTGTCAGCGCAAGAGCCATTATAACATGACTGCCGGAGGTAATTTCCCCAACCCCCCCCCGCTCACACATTATTTCTTCAAATGATTCTGTAAAGAGAGAAAGAACTTGGATACCAAAATTGCTGGTAAAAGAACAGCACGGCGTGACGTGAGCCGAAGACGCTTTTCCAAACGCCTGTCACTCTCCGCTTTTATTGCTTACGGAGAGCAGCGCGCGCAGCCCGGAGCCGGCGTGGCATGGGGAGGACGGGAATCGCTGCCGGGACGCTCCAGCGCTCTCCCCGCTCACGGGAACAAAACGGGGCGAAGTTTGCGTGGCTGCCCCGGACCACGCAACCGCCCTGCGCCGAGGGGCTGCATTCGGGTCACGTGCCCCATCTTCGTGTCTCTTCATGGCTCTGGCTCACGTGCGAGCATGAAGACTTCAACGCAGCGCGTTTTGGTAACGCGGTCATTGGTAAATAAAAATTAGGCAGAAACCCACTGCCTTTACCTGTAGGAAAAAAAAAGATCCCATCGCGTTTCATTTGTGTTATTCAATGACTTGACAGTTTAAGGAAATTGCTAATGGGACCTTTTACTGCTGGGTCACCAGTTCAAACCTGGCTCTGTCAGTAATGACCGAGAGTATCTGATGAATGTTTGATGACGTGAGATTAAAATACGGGTCTCAATCCATTTATCAGGAGAAAAACCCTTCAACAGCCTGAGCCCCTTAAAGCTAATCCCGACAGAAAAGCCTGCGAGGCCGGAGCGCGAACGAGCCCTCCCCAGCCCTACGGTAGATCAAGGTCAGGGTGGGGGCGTGCAGATGGAAAAGCTTAGAGCACCGATGGCTGGGCAGAACCGCTCCGCGCGTAAACAAATCTACCAGCTAATGCACTAAAATACTCCGGTAACAGCACAGTACGAGGGAGCCAAATCCGGTATTGTTCTCACAGGGAAAATGATCCTGGCGTAGGGAGGACGATGCAAACATTAGGAAATCCAGGGTCAAGAACGGGTTTATGCTGGTGCCAAAACTCAGAAATTCACAATTCCGCAAGCTGAAAAGTTCTATTTGAATTTCTCCATATTATAACACTACCATAAAGTTGAAACTCAAATGTCAATGTAAGGGGTAAGGAGTTAGTAAATGTCCTTTCTTATTTTCCTGAGATCAACAGGATAAGAAGTTGTTGGCAAAATTGGTACCTTCCAAACCGTCCCTTGCTCTCAAAGAGCGTAAAGCGTCGCAGGCAGAATTTGGTGGCTGCTGGCAGGTTTCGGAGCCCAGCCTGCCACCGAATCCGCGCCGGGGCCGGGGGCACACGCTGGACGTGGTCGGTGACGCACACGGGCAAGGTCCAGCTCAGCAACGTTTCCAGGACCTGCTCTGCACCCTCCCGACGCCCCTCAGCGCTTCGCCTTCAGGACTCGACCTGCAGACCCCAGAATCCCGGGGGAGCACCGAGGAAGGCGGGGAAGGGGGCATCCACCCCGAACGCTGGCACCATTCAGGAGTCCGCGCTCCCAAAATAAAGCGACGGGAAGACTCGCGTCCCGCGTAAACTCACCGAGCGCTTGCGGAGCGTTTACCAGCCGTTCAGAGTGAAATTAAAAAAAGCGTGAGGGCCATCTGGCGGGAGCGGGGAGGGGGTTTGACTTCACCTCATCGTTCTCGGCGTTTTTGCGATGGGCTAAATCCAGCTGCGCAGACCGCTGGCCGGACGCTGAGAAACTGGGGAGGGCCGGTTTGGGGGGTGGGGTGGGGGGGCTGTGCTGGGGTCGCTTACCGCGGTAACACGCCTCGCGCCCCAAAACGTCCTTTTTAAGGGAATCACCTCTACGATGACTACGTCGCCGCCCAAACGCAACAGGCTTCTGCCAAAGTGCTTCTGTGCAAGTGCTGGGGGCGGCTGCTGGGGCCGGGGCCGGTGCGTGGGGCTGCACCGTACCCGCAAAAACACGCCAGCGCCGGCTGCCGCACCAACACCTGCCGGGGATGGGAAGTCTGGCGCTGCAGGCAGGGAAAGGCTCCTCTGCACCATTTACAGGCTTTTTCTGCCCAGCAAAGCTCAGCACCGACTGGTTGAAATCAGCAGCGCTTACCTGGCTGCTGGAAACCCCGGAAGACTGGGACTCAGCCTACCCCTGCCCGCCGTCTCGGCAGGTACGGCGCGTGCCAGCTGGGCGTGCTGCAGTTACGGATCCCGAACGGCAGCCACAAAGGCCACGCCAACAAGCGCGTTTCTCTGGGAAATGAGAACAGCACCGCCCGCCACCTTTGTCAGGGTGCGCAGAAACGATCCGGTCCCCTCGCTTGCATTTGGTTTTGCTCTCTGGAAATTGAAATTTTTTTCGTCGCACTTCAGCGTCACTTCTCAGAGTAAACACACGCGCTGCCTCGGAGGAATCCGGAGCATTAACCACCACCCGACACCTTCTCGCCAAGCAGAAAGTACCAGTGCCACCCAGGAACGACGCGAACTCTTACCAGTAGCCCCGATCCTGCTCCAGGTGCTCCCTTCGCGCACCGTGCGGTCTTCTCCGGCCACAGGCTCTGCAAACAGAGTTCTTCACTCCGTGCCAGAGCAGGGCCTCATGCTCTAATATTTGGGGTAGTCACTTTTTTTGATACCTTCCGGGTGGAAAAATTAAAAATTAAGGCAAAACATTTTTTCTCATTATTCCAGGAGCCTGAGACATGCTACAGATGCGCTGGACGAAGAGCTACTAGCCATGCAAAGGGCAGCGGGGTGCTGCCCCGTGGGTCCGGCAGACCCACAGCACCTGCCTTGCACGAAGAGCCAGCACACACGCAGAAATCATCGCATCGTATCGTATGCAACGCTCCCGTCGAGCTCCGCAAGGTGCGCTCACCCAAATCCCATCCCACCGGTTTCCCAGCCACAGCTTCAGAACAAACCAAAACCGAGCGAAAAAGGCTGTTAATGGCCCTCCAGCTACACGGCTTTGCTTCACCAGCCTCCAAGGCTTTGGAGTTGCAAGTATAGAGAATTATATTATAATTTTAATATTTTTCCCCATCCACATAATATTTTATAGAGAAGACACTGTTCCTCTGCATCTTTACGCTTTCTGGGATTTGATCCATATCGATCCGCACGCGCTTCTTCTAGGATCTTTTAAGGCTGCAGAAATGACAATTTCCACACTAGTTACAAAATAATTACCCATAATAATTTAATAATGAGCTTTCCCTTTAAATTATTAACATAGGTAGCCGAGAAAATTGTCAATTTTAACAAGTTTAAATTCAAATGATAAATGCCAAATCTGTGTTAAATGAGACCAGCAAATTAGCAATTAAAATATTTATGCAAGAAGGCGAAAGATATTGTATTCAAGGAGCCGAAGAGCTGTCTCCCAATTGGAGTGTTTGACAATGGCCTCTGTTTGCATATCTCAGCTTTAAAACCCTGTGCGAAGGGAAGAGGAAAAAAATATCTGGACCCATGATTGAAGCCGGACAGTGTTGATCGGCGCCCAGCGGGATTTCACCAGATCCAAGCAATTCGCAGAATCCCCTTGGGTTATATTGAGCAGAAATCCTGACCCCGATCAAATTATTTCTATCATATAAATCTTTATCTGTGGGAAGCTCCAAAAAAACAAAACAAAACAAAAAAAAACAAAAAAAGGAATAGCTTTGTGGCACCTCATTGCTTTGTCACCGGGAACGGAGTCGACTGTGCTGCCTGGTTTTTAAGAAATGGGGGGGGGGGAAGAAAGTCTTTCAAGCCGAAAGAAAAATACCAGTGTCAGAGCAGATCCCGGATCCCCCGTAAATGTAAATCCCATTTTCCCCAGCAAACTTTGCAGCCACGAACCCGCAGCAGAGCATCGGCATCGCGGGGGATGCGCTGGCGCGCGGCTTCGCTCCGGAGTTCATTGGTGAATTCCAACGTGTTGGGTTGTTTTGTTTTGTTTGGTTTTTTTTTGTTTGTTTGTTTAAATTATTATTATTATTTCCCTGTAAAACTCCCCGGCTACTGCTGAAATTCGCCAAGCCCCCAGGAAAGGCACCCCCGGTGCCTCCCCCCCCGCCCCGGCCGCCGCCGGCTCCCGTCCGCGGAGCGGCACTGCCCCGCCGTGGCCACCGCGGGGGCTGCCCGGCACCCAGCCCCCGCCGCTCCCCGGCATTTCACCCCCTCGCCAGCCTCCCTTCTCCTCCTCGCTCCGTCCGTCACTGAAAAGGAGAAAAGCGAACGCCCTGGAAAGCAACCCCGAGCTTTGGGGAAGCCGGGAGTCCCGTCGCACGGCGCCCTGCGGGGCGCAGCCCGAGCGCGGGGCTTCATTTCATCCAGGTGCTCGTTGGCGCAGGGGCCCGAACGCCTGTTTGCGGGCTGGACCCTCAGGAGGAGCGAAGCACAGGTTGAGTGCCGGTTTTCCGCCCGGGGAAAAGTTTGATCTCACGGTCTGATGGAGAGCAACAGCAGAGGAACGCGGACCTACCACAGCCAGCACCACCAGTTCCCACCACAAAAGCACAGCACGAAGAGATGCAGAGCCCAGTCGCGTCTGAAACCAGCGGGGGACAATTCAGGACCCATCAGTGCCCAGACAGACCCAGCTACTAAAACCCCACGAGGGTCAAAGCTGTGTTTTCCGTTGAGAACAAGCCTGGGAAGAAGATTACGGCAGCCCACCAGCAGCACATCACCCCAAACCTAGTCCCTGCCTCCAGGGCCAGGCAGCTTTCAGAACTCAGTTTACATTCCTTGTCCACACCAAGGGAAAAAGCGACCCTGCAGCTTCCTTGAATTCTCCTCTCCAGCTCCAAACCCTAAGAGAAAAAAACAGGGACCTGGAGGTCAGCAGATCCACCTTACGTGCAGCTGTAACTCTGGTGAGAAATGCCTGCACGGGCCCAGTTTCTGTGAAAATGCCTCTGAGCACCTCCGTCCATCCTCACCGCCATCTCGTCCAGCTGGACACAGGAACATGGCCAGACCAGAACCCCCAGCTGCACCCACCGAGCTCGACAAGGAGCTGACACACTCGGTTGCATCTTCTGCAGCACTTCGGGTCGATGTTAAGCCCATGAAAGCACGATGAAGAATTCTAGTGATACTCAGCAGCTGGGTCTGAGGTTCTCCTGCTGATCGTTCGCTACCACCTGTGCAAATGAAGATCATTACCAGCCTTTTTTATTTTTTTTCCCCAGCAAAATGACCAGTTGAGCTGTACCCAAAACTCAACCGCACGCATGCGACGATTTTTATCTTGTAAACAAGCTGTATCTTAGCAGGTTGCAATTTTTCATTTTTCTTTACTTATCAACACACGCTTTCTAACACGGAGGGGCCTTTGAGAAATTAATTTCCATCTGAAAACAAACAAGGGCTGAAACAGTTTACAAAGGAACCCATCTTTCAAGGACATTTCCTTTTAAATTGCACAATGTGGCTCTTAGCAAGGAAAATAAATAAAACTTAATCCCTCTGCATTCCAGCTGATGTTTTTTCCCCAAGCTAGGAGCGAACAATCAATTTAAAGAAAACTCAGACTACGGCCAATTAAGGAACTGTACATCATTTTAATTTCTAAATACCAGATACCTATTCAATTGATTATTTTGATCCAGTTAAGTCAGTTTCACATTTTAAATTCCTAAGATTTAAGTCATTTTATCCACATCGCAGTCCCAGGCTTTTCACATCTGTTGCTGCAAAATTCTGCAGATCGTCTGGTCTTTGCCTGCTGTATCAGCCCAGAGACTTTCAGCTACCACATTTCTTTAAGGATGTGGATTATAAGCCTCCAGGAAGCGGCAACCACTGGGAAAAATCACGTCTAATTACTTGTAATACATAGAAATATATATTATTTTTTTTTTTTTAATTTGGATTGGTTGCTTATGCATATAAATTGTTTTTCTTTTACATCTGATGTCTTTAACCAGGACGGTCATCGTTGGGTTTACGTGTGCGCCAGAACAGGCTTTTCTTAACGTTGTTTAATACACTCCAAACTGAGAGAGCTCCCCAAGGTTTGCAGGCTCCCTTCTTCACTAAAAGACGGCGTTTGTTTTCAAGAGGATGATCAATACCTTAGAGCCACAGAATACATTTGCCGAGTAGTTTATCGAGTGAATCATAACTTCCTTTATGAAAACAGACGGAATTTCCCTGGCCAGTCTCCACGCCGGCACGGGGTGTTCCCAGGCTCGGCCAAACTGCCCTGAGGAGAGAAGTCACCAGAAGTCACCCTGGCAGGGTGCGAGTAGGTAAAATAGCCCTAGTTAAAAAAAAAAAAATAAAAAAATAGGCGTTGTCAAAAAGAAAACTGCTGTCTTCGGGCTGGGGGGGAGCAAACGGTGATCCTTAATGTGATCAAACACACATATCACAAAAACGGGGACCAGCTGATTCCTACACTCAGCATTGTAGCACTACGGAAAACCGGGTATAAAACTGCGTTTCCGCACACCTTTCTCAGGGCAAGCAAAGCCGGAGAGATGCCCAGGGAGCTGCGTTTGCCCGTCTTTCCCGCTAACGTTTTTGCGGGGCGAGAGCTGGAGTGAGCAATCCTTACGGGACGGACTTCGCCAACGCGCAATGGCTCCAGACGCTGCAGAGGCTGAAAAGTAGCGCTGGAAAACTACTTAAAGGCCTCTCCATACAAATTTGACCAGCGGGAGGAAAAAAAAGCCAGCACCAATCCACCAGCGGCCCCCGCAGCCCTCCCCGGAGCTGCACAAGGCAGCAGCGGTCCATGGACCATCCCTTCTGGAGAACTTCCAACACAGCGACCGCCGCGCTGACGTACAGCCCGCTTCAGACCAAGGGGGCTTCCTGCCCCCGCTTCTCCTGACCCCCCCAAAAAATCCAGCAACGTCGGGTTCCCTCCGACTCGGTTACTTTAATTCCAAACGCAGCTGGCTTCCCAACAACACAACGTGCTTCCAGCAGCCAGTCCCACCTTCCCAAGCGTGGTTTTTCTTTTTTTTAGACACCGCTATTGGCTTTCCCATGTTTTCTATCTTATTTGCTAGGGATAATTTGAATTTTGAACCGACTGAAATCAAACTCCTCAACCGTCCCTGCCAGTTAGGAAAAAACATTAGGAGCTGGTTCTCAAACATTCAGATGGTTTAAGCCCAAACTCTCGTCTATTTTAGAAAAATGATTGAGGTAACTTAGAAATTGAATTTAAAACTAATCAGGGAAGAAGGGGACTCAGAATGAAGAGGTTTTCCCACGCGGTACATTTCAGGAACTCTCTGCCTTGGCATAAAATGAAGCGCTTCCCTAGGAACAAGGAAGGAAACAGATCCTTCTGCTGCAAAACAGCCAAAAGCCAAGGCAGCCGGGGGCGGCACAATTCCAACCAAGGCTTTCCACTCAAATTCCGAGCCACAGACTTGTTTGCTCTTCTCATGGAGCCATCTCACCTTATGCAAATACATTCCCCTGAGCCCAGAGCGATGGAGTCTGGGAATCGGCAGTGCTGGGACACTCGATAGGACTGACTAGGCACACGCCGTCGCTCCACGTTATCAGTGCTCCCGTTTCCAACAAAAAAAAAAAAAAAAAAGCCCCAACCAAACAAAACCAACAAACAACCAGCCATAAAATTCCCAACTGTCCTATTATATCACCTAGCTGGAAGCAACTTTTGGGAGTCCAAACGTTTGTCAATCACGCCACCATCAGGCGTCCACATGAAGATGATTTCAAGCCTCAGCCTACAGTTATACCCTGATCATAAACACTCAAAAAGCATTTTTTCCCATTTACTCATGCACAGCTGCAGAGAAAATCAACCCAAAGCAAGCAGTGTCCAAGAGGGAGTTCTGTACCAGACAACGCCGAGAGGTCAGGAGCGTTCGCCCAGATGCTCTACAGAGCAGAGACAGAAGGTCCAGCTCATTCCTTACCTCCCCGCTCCCCCATAGCAGCCTTCTCCCTTTTCCTCCTGTTCCCCCTCAAGTTACACAGTTTATTTCTACAAGATCTAATTTGGCCTGAGTTTTGGCAGTTCTCGCTTCATCCCTGAACTTCCTGACCCGTAAGATACGGCCTGCTTGGCTTATCGGTATTTATTCCCTGACCCCGGCCCCCGCCAGCCCTTGCAGGCTTATTTCTGAGTTCCGTCTAGAGCTGGCTGTCCCGAGTTTTTCAGAAAATGGCTATTTTCTCAGCGTTTTTGAGTTGGAAAAAACAAAACCAAAAATGAACACACAGCCCCCCCCCACGCCCCGCCTTGAACGTTCTCCTCCAGCAGATTTCGCTAACCCCTGAGCTCTGCCGCACGAACCCTGCGGCAATGCACACGCTCCACCTCGGCTTGCTCTTACAAACAACTCTCTGTAGTGGGGTTGGCACCTAATGAAGGTAACTTCCACCTTTCAAGAAAAGCCCTGTTCCTAGGAACTCTCCAAGCCAGCAGCCTCCCCTCCTTCCTCTCCTCTCCCTCTTGAAAATACTCCTCTTACAGTAAGGAAGGTGCACCAGAGCCGTTTTCATCTCATCGCGCCCCCTTGCAGAACCCTTGCCCGAGTCTCCACGCCTTTCAGCACCTTTTCCAGCACAGAATAGTTGCTTTTGGTTCACTCCGGTGGGAACGTTGCAGCATCATTTCTCCTGAAAGACAGCACATACCTTCCTAGGCCACCGGGCTCCTTTCCAGCGCCACATCCACGTTCCCGATCCGCAGTCCTGGCAGACAGCGCGTTTCTTGAATCTGCCGTGGGCCTGTTGATTCTTAATGAGCCGTCTCCAGCCGCACTTACCTCTTACTGGTATCGGTGCAAATCCATAGTCCTTTCCTCTAGCTTTTGCATTACCGATTAGCTATGAATAATTTAGAGTAGAAATTAAAAGGTTCGTTGCCAAGAGATCAGTCAGGCTGAGAAACAGCTTCTCAGCACGAGCAGCGATGCCAAGTCTTATTTTTTTGTTACTTTTTCAACACCACTTCCTATGCTTATGAAAGTGATGATGTGACATACCACGCGCGATAGCAACGAACTGGAGTTGATGACCCCCACGGTTCCCTTCTGCCCTGGCGTGACCACTGCAGAGCAGCACAAGTTCCTCTCCTCCCCTCCTCGCGCTCACCCTGGGCTATTTGCACAGCCGTCACGACCCCTCCCACCCTCGCTTCACAAGACTGACCAAGCCTCGCTCTTCTCATTCTCCTCTTCCCAGTCACTTGGGGTACCGCCGCTTGCTCCCTCCCATGGAAGTGAGGTGATCCCACACCATGGAAAAACATCCCATCGCT
Organism: Larus michahellis; assembly: GCF_964199755.1. Taxonomy (NCBI): domain Eukaryota; kingdom Metazoa; phylum Chordata; class Aves; order Charadriiformes; family Laridae; genus Larus; species Larus michahellis. The sequence continues at coordinate 21,272,635 of NC_133906.1, forward strand.
GGTGTCAGGATGGGGTCACCTTTCCACACCCAGGGACAGCACGAAGGGTCTACCAGAGTGTCCTTTAAGAACGTATTCTGTGATTTGAGGGAAAGTCTTTGTTTCACAATAGTAAAGAGTTCCCCACTAAAGCGCTGCCCAGAAATGCCCCATTTCCTGCCTCCACAGACTTTTAAGTGTGGCTAGAATGGAAACAGTCTAAATTATGTAGGTTGAAAGCTTTGACACATACAAAACATCTTTCTGAGAAAGATTCAATTCCGCAGAAACGCGGGTGTGGAAGAGCAGGACCCAGACCACTGATCAAAAGGAGTGAAAAAGAAGAGTTCGAGAAAAAAAATTCTCACAATTTTTCCCCCCTCATACACATCCAGCTGTTAATAATAGATTTGCAACGATCAGTGAAGCACGTGGTAAACCTAAATTTCTGCTCAACATGCAAGAAAACAAAACTGAGACACAGAACGAAAAGGTGGTGCAACTCATAATGCCATCCTGCCAGGTGAGACAGGAATAGCTTTGGGTTTTGCTTGGGGCTCCGCAGCAGCCTCTGGGAGCAAACGTGCCTCCGTGCCCTGCCGTTGTCCTGGCCGTACTGGCGAAGATGGGGTGGCAGGGACCGGAGGAGGCCAGGAGGTACCACCAGGACACACAGCACTGAAATGGGAATGGGAGAGGGCATCAGAAGTTCCGCTGATCTCCAAGGGGAACAGAGAGCTACCGCTGCAGAAGAGCCTCTCAATCCATACGTAATTCATGGAATTTCGGGACAAGAATCACATAACCAGGTGTAAAAATCTTCAAATGTAATTTATTAAGACATTCAGCTATGTCTGTCAGTCTACATCCAAATTTACTACTAAAAATAAAATAGTATCACATTTCACATTAGGAATACCGACTTTGAAAAACACTTGAGTCAAGCCTATCGTATAAATAAGTGACTAGTTTCTCTTCATATCAAAATTCACATAAAAAAATTGCCTGCCCCCTACTCCCACCTATTTCCCCACCCCAGTCCCTAGTTCTACTTGAAGCCATGATGCATGTAAAAATTTAAGTATGGACATGTCCTTGTCAAAGAAAAAAAGGTGCAAACCTATTAACAGCTTTAGAAGTGGCATTTGCGGAGTCTGATCATACACGATAATGTACTCATTCCCAAAGTGCAAATATCGCCAGAGTTTAATACTGTTTTAATTCAGCTGCAAGAATTAAACATTACACAGCACAGTACTGCAAGGCCTCTATCTGTGCCCTAAAACTCATCCCACTTTCCTCCTGCACACGACAGCAGAGGTCAAAGTGTTCACTAGAGCTTTAGTTTACTTCATGCAGCCCAGACTGTGCCCATTATTAGCAAAAGTTTCATATACATCAAAATATTGAAGACTCCGTCATAAGAGTCAAGAGTCACTATAGATTACATGAATTCAAATGCAATTGCCCCACCAAGAACACCCAAAGCATACACATGACATATTAAGAGTGCTTCCATCTTCCAGTACAATCACTGCTGTTGGATCTTTGATTTTTTGCTTACGTGCCATAAAAACTATTGTCAGTGACCAAAGCCGCACCTCAGCCAGAGACGAGCGAGTCGCGGCATTTAACGCCTCTCAGGTCCCCATGGACATGGCTTGTATGCGATACCCTCTTCCTGACCGAAACAAAAGCTAGCGCTCCGTCCGTCTGTCTACAACCTCTCGCAGACCTCTCGTTCCTCTTATCCCTCACCTACGTCTTGAAAACACTCTTTCACTGCAGTTTACTTCCAGACATCCTTCCTATGCCCGCAGTTCAGAGAGCTTCTGGAGTCATTTCTACTACATCTCACTGGAGTTACCACTACCAAGCGGCCCACAGAAATCAGCATGGGAGATTACATTTTGACCAGCATTAATAGCTAAACTTCTTTCACAGCTGTGGAAGGATAGGTTTTTCTTCTGAGTCAAACTTGGATCTCTGAAATGTGTTTGTTCCCACGTCATCCTTTGTCACCTTAGACCTGGACGCAAACCCTCGGGTCTTGAGCAGGGCACCCCTCCAGGGCTGCGATTAGTTCTGCAGCACAAGCTGCTCCCTGGGTGGCCTCACAGCGGCTTGTGTCACTGTCCGTGCCCCGAGACCCCTCTGCCCCAGCAGCAGCCTCCAGGCTGTCCTGTCCTTCAGCAACCCGTCCATCGCTCTTGCTGGGGCTGCCTTTCGTATTTGGCCCATTGTCACGTTCAGCACCCGGGGGCTCAGCTGCATCTCCAGGTCTGGTGTTTTGCTCTGCACCAGGATTTGGCTGTTGAACTGGCTCTGGTCCCTGTCCCGGTAGCTGCAAAGGGCTCTTAAGTTGGCAGTGGCACAGAGGGCAGGTTTCTTGCACATACAGCCATTTCTTAAGACAACCCGCATGAAAGAAATGGCTACATGGTGTGATTACAGCAGTTTTCATATCCTGAAAGACAAACACACACAAAAAAGAAAGATCGTATATTATTTGCAATGCAATTCCTCTCCTCTCACCCCACACATGTCATGAGTTCAACAGAGGCAGTCCGCAGGCAAGTAAGAGAACATTCCTTCCTTCCTACCAACAAGCCTCCACATCCACACACACGCACAATTCAAACGCAGGGCAGGTCCGGCTGTTTATATTACAGGGATTAGAAATTAGGCAAAAAGCTTTGTTTATAAGGTATTACTACGCTTCAATAAAAGCTTGTGTAGGACGAGAGCCACAGGATTAGTTGGCTTAAGAAACAACTGTGCAAGTCAAAACGAGCAGACTTACAGGTACCGCACGTAACAGCAAACCAGCAATGAAGCAACACCCTAACTCTGTCAGCTGAGACCCACATATTGCCAGGCCGGTGTTTTAAACATTGTCGTTCAAGCCGGCACTGGTCCTTTTACTCTATGAGGAATTTGTATCAAGTTTGGAGTCAATCCAAGTGCATTCCAACTGCACGCTACTAACCTTAGCGTGGTTCTTTCACTTTCATACACAACTACAGTTTCTATCCAAGAGAAAGAGACTTTGCGGCTGCAGGCGTGATAAAGATACTACTTTCAGTACTAATTTTTAAGTTCCTTACATCTGCTGGCTTGCATTAGAAAGACCCTTAACCTTTTCACAATGAGGTTTCTGTTTATAAAACTGACATTGTGCATGAAATGATGTCTGTAGAGACCGAGCTGCTTCTATGAAATAACAACAAATCAGCTACTGAGTACACACCGTCTTTCAGTAACCAAATCTTCCACTAATGAAGAAAGAGCACATTCAGTGTTACTATCAAGAACAGCTCAACCCACACACAAGAGGTTTCAAAGCTGAAGTTTTGTTTGTTGGTAACTGGAGAAAAAAGAACGAAAGTTTAAACACATCCAAACTATCTCTTTCTTCATAAAAACTCTCAGTGACTGCACTCCAAATCAATTTACACAAAGCAGAAAACTGAGTAATTCCAGTAACTTATTCAGCACAACATTACTCGTTAAAAGTAATTCAACTAACTTATTTTACCGGTTGCAGACTGAATTTGACAATCTAGAGGTATTTAAATTCAAGTCACTCTTCTGACACTTCCATTCTTACCTGGTAGCAGATGGCACAGATGTCATTGTGTTGCTCCAACTGCTCTTTTGTGGCAACGGGCAGTGATTTGATCTTATTCACAGCATCTCTACGAAGAAGGAAACTTTTCCACCCCAGTTGGGCCCGTAACCACACATTGTAATAGGAGTGAATGAAGATGATCACAGAACCCATGACAGTCCATTCCCCAAAGATCGTTTCTGAGACACCATATGCCACCACACAGAGAGCGACGAGGAATTCCAGCAGCCGGTACGTGCCATTTACATAATAAATCACATCATCCATATTTTCTACTGGCTCTTTCCTGAACTCCTCCACCATAAACAAAACGTAAATGAAGAGCGTCCCAAGCACCTGTAACACAGCGCAAGACCATGAGCTCAGCATTCAGTTCCGAACCGGATCTTAAGTCATTCAGCATCGTCCATAGAGCTCTGCACACACAACGCTCTCCGATCAGACGGAGGGCACGCAAGCCCCAAAGCAGTAAAATTGTTGCTGAACTTCTAGACAAGTGAAAGTCACTCTTCCGTGCAAAGGACTTAAGCTTGTTCCCCAGTACTTCCCCTTCTGTACTCTCCTGAGTCCAGAATGTACCCGAGTTGATTAAACAAAAGTGCTGGGCATCACGAGGGCAGATTTTATAAATTTAATAATAAAAAAGAGCAAGTTATAACAAATAGACATAGTACAAACCATTTCCTGTATTTACACTACTTGTTTTGAACATTAAATTACTTTCAAAGAGCCATAGCTAAGTAACAATACATAAATGAGTGTTCTGGAAAAAACCCTTTTTACTGCGATAGTGAAGTCCTCAAAAGCCTTCTGGCTTTACAATTTGAAATAGACTTTCACTCATCTATGTTCTCAACCCACTCCCAGGAGCTCCTTAGCCTCAGATACCGGATAAAGAAAGAGATTTTATATCATATCTTGTACTTCTGCCCTTCTATCATCCCTGTTCTTTTCTCATCATGTACTTCTCCCCCTGGAGTAACAGGATCACAGTTAATGCCAGGCTTCCCAGTTACTACAAGGCTAACATTCTTACCTGAAGAGAGGTTAGAATACTGCTGGAGATAATGATCAACAGCCAGAAATCCATGTGGAAAAACTGACAAATCATGTAGGCCATGTACGCAGGGAACACAAGTAAGAACAAACAGAGACTGACTGCTCGGAAGTGCTTCCACAGACTCCTGCAAACAACACAATAGGTTTTTATTTTTTAAGTCAGATTTGAGTGTCAGAGTAAGAATAGGCTGACTGCTGGATGTAGGCACGTTAGATGTTTGCTCAAGGCTTTAACTTGTTGAAAGGAGTTTCTGGTTTACTTGGGCACAGTCTCATTCCCAGCATTCGCGCCTACAACACACGCAGTAGGAAAAGTTCCCTCTCATTTGACCTTCACTGCTTTCAATACGAAGACAAAGATTATAGGTAAAAATTCACCTACTGTAATTGTCATAATGGGTCAAGTCAGTGATTAGACAAATTAAGCACGTGAGATACTAAATGTTTCAGATGAAAGTCCATTAAAATAAAGACAATTATTAAATACGCATGGAACTGTTTGTACACTTTCCTATACAAACAGAATTCTCCCCAATTATATACTTATTATAACTCTTCTGTGTCTTTTTGCTAACACGCATGGGGCAAAGGTATTTCCTTTCCTTGCCAGATTTAACCCTGCTGCCTTTAGAAGTACATTCCCCAATTCAGAGATCATAAAAGAAGAAACGTAACGGGACTTGAACATTCACCTCTGCCAATCCTTACTCTGCTCCTATCATTTACTTCTTCCTCATCTCCTCCCCAACCTAAGCACACCATTGATCTTTTCACATCCCCCCGTTTGTGAAGGCTTTCAGAATATCTCCTGTAATTTACTATCCTAATGTTCCTCAGGTTGTTTAACCTCATTTAGCTCTGGAAATGAAGGTACAGAAAAAGTGAAAGTACTGGGGGGACAGGACGGCAGCAGGAACCGGCCAATTTAATACAGTCTGAAGAAACATCAGAACGCTACTGTGAGGTCTGCAATTCTGTGTCTGTGGGTGAAGGAGAAAGGGACAGCTGAAGTGGAATTTATCCTGATCCTAGCGGATTTAAAACTACCCAAGAGATTTGGCAGAAGAGAGTTAAAACTCGCTGTCACCACGGACTGCTTGGTTAAGCTGGGCAGATGCTCATATGCTGCCTCTACTCCCTTTCCCTGCGTTACTATATTTGAACTTAACATTGCTGCAGGCAGAACACACTGGCTACAAGTAGCCTCTAAGCTAAACAAACTCTCTACACATAAATAAACCTTCTCTTTTATTTCCTCACAGGTTACAGAAAGGGAAAAGACACAAGCAATTAACAAAGATATAAACAGATGAATACAAGAAGACCAGATATCAATACAGCTCTTCAAAACCCAACTTAGCAGCAATCCCACATGATCAGAACATCTGGTACACTAATGCAAGCCTTCCACCTCTTATTTTCTGCCAGTAAACCCGATCATTTTGGGATCACAGCCTCACAAAAAAAATAGGTTTTACAATATCTAACACAAGGTCACTCCTAGAAACTTCCCAGTCTCAGTAGCTGTCTGAGACCGCTGCATCAGAAGGAAAACCTACCCAAGTGCAGAGGAGGTTAAGCAAAACCAATCTGCAAATCCACACAATGGAGTGTGGCTGGGGAGAGCACAGGCACCGGAGTCCTGGACTTGGTTAACTGAGTCCAGTGCACTGACACCCTTGTTAGGGAGAAAAATCCACTGAACGGTGTCATACTCAGAGTGGGCAGCCAGCGCCTGCAGAACAGCATGGTCTCGCACAGGCTGGATGGACTCAGTCCCGAGCAGGTGACCAAAGCCACCCCTGTTTGCCAGCAACGGCATGGTGAGAAGCATTCCTGTGTGCCCTGAGGGAGGAGGATAGAGAAGGGGAAAAACTAGAGAATTTAGACAAGAAAAGAAAACTGCATACAGAAAAGACACAGGGTAACTTTACAAGCTACTAAAAATCCAAATCAGTCCATCAATTACTCATTTACCACCTCCTAAAAGAGCATTGAGTAACTTTCAGTTTAGGAAACCAGTCTCTTACTTGTCCCTTGAGGCTCCCAAAGCCAGGACAATGGGATCAGCAATTTCCAGCATGGACTGAAGAATGGATGCCACCACAATGAAAAGAATAATACTGAGCAGGAACGCCCGATGCACAACTTGGAGCTCAATCAAACCTGTCTGCACAGCCAGGATCAGGAGTGTGACTCCTTCAGTCATTCCCCTGCAGATCAACACAGTCAAAAGAACAAACAATCACATCTTTTTCTGTGTCGTTGTTGGTTCAAAAACACATCTAGAAACACCAGGAAACAAGCTGTCTGTTTCTGCCACAACCCTTCAAATGTCACTGGTTTTAGCTTTTATTGATGTCCGTGCTAAGGCTTTAACTGTAGAGGAATGTTTTCAAAAATGCTGAAGTGTTGGGGATTAGCAACTAGCAGATTTAAGAGCCCTGCTCCCGACCAGCAGCGTGTGGGCTGCATCCAGCCCAGGAGACACCACCCAGTGACAGAGTCCCCCCCCAGCACAAAGCATTTCAAGGACCCAGGCTGCGTCTTAAGAGGAGGAACCCACCAGCCTCAGTGTTGCCTACACAAGCCCGAAGCAGCCCTGCTACGTCTACACCTGGGCACCACTCAGCCTTCTTCCCAGATCCCCATGAAGGCCCTCTTCACCTGTTGTACTTCCCCACCACCACCCTCCTGTCTGTCCTCTGGCCCTGGGGAAATATCCGTGACTCAACACCCCCCTGGTGCCCAGTTTAGACAAATTCAGCCATTTTTCAATTTATTCTCTCTGTACCTATACCAAATACAGCTGTCCACTTCTTTTTGGCTCAGAACCTTAGGCTGAATTTAGTATCTCTGAGGACCACAATTTAGCACCAGTATCTGACTCGGGTAAAGTACAGACCACCCAGAACCGCATGCTTCACCACAAGATGCTTTTAGGTAGACTACTCCTGGGCAACCCCGATTTATACCGGTTTTGCTTCCACATCTTGGAATCCAAAATATTAAAACATTCTTTTGCACATAGCCTGAACTTTCTACAGAGCTAAGGGCTGAATAACTGATAGTGTCACGCCCAGGATCCCAATTTCATATTAGACAAGTTGGGACAAGCATTAGCAAAAGGCAGCTTCTATATTTTGGTTATTTCCCATAGTAACTTACAGACAATCCATACAATGCTGTGTTTTAAGCCTCAAAGTTAGTAAAGTTTCACACATGACTACAGGGTAAGTGAGGAAATGGAAATGTGTTTATATTATCCAAGCATGTGAAAATTTTCCAGTGACTCATGTATGTGAAAGCACTTACACAATCAAACTGTGCAATTATAAATCCCAAGTAACAGCCCTGAATTTGTTACAGAAATGAACCATCTCCCAAGAAGTCTGGGACAAGCTGCTTTTTCACCTCAAATCCCTCCAATGTACACACAGACTGGCATACAAAAAGCCTGTCAAGGATAACTAAGAGTTCATAAGCTAAAAAATTGTAACACAACATATATTTCTATATAAATCCCTTTTTGTCTGCTTCTTTTTAGACTCTAGGCACAACGAGGCACTTACCTGTTCATAGCAGGGTCATTCATGAATGCTCGGTAACCCTGCAAGTAAAACTTGCAGAGAGTCAGAACTCCCAAAGCAACAAAAGAGACTGTGAAGACCAAGCCCAGCAGCGAGTACGGAGTGCTACAGCATTCGGCAATACTGGGAGGAGAGAGTGGAAAAGAAAAAAAAAAAAAAACAAAAAAAACAACACAACAAAAACCAGAAAAGGTCCATCAATTAAAAGCAACATTATGAGCTCTCCCCTCATCCTGTTAACAGTGCAAGCTGGTTTTAAAGCAAAATTGGATTGGTTTGATGAAAATATCAAAAGCCCTACGCTGCCATGAAGTCCTCCTATGAAAAGAAAAATTCTGTCAGTTCTTCCCAAGACACAGCTTCACCTCAGCTCCCTTGCTAACGCTGCCGTCAGGCTGGAGCTAGGGCTGGGCCATGGTACCTTCCAGTCCCTCGCCAGCGCTGTGCCACACGGTGGCACTCTCCTGCTTGCGTAGGGTTTCCGCAACCAAAAGCCAGTTTGACAGCCACAAGGCACCCAGGGTACTTGCTGGAATTTCAGGGGGCTACCAGAAACACAGAGTTAAAGCAGACGGATGCACGAAGGCTGTCTCCACTCAGATCCACAATAGAGCAAACAAACATCAATCTGATAAATGCTGCTGGGAGACCGGGGACTGCTGGTAGCATTCACATCAGGTTCAGGTAGGTAACAACCCACCCGTCCTTCAAACGGCTGAGCCGGAAGCAGCAGAACAAAACAGAGAAGAATATTCTCCCTCAGCAGGCATCTCCCTCTCTTTTGCTACAGCAGTGAAGTCCCAAAGGCTGAGACGCCAGAATACGTTTGTTGATGCCAAGAATAGCTCTGCTTTATTTCAGCTCCCTCACCTTGGGGCCGCTCTTCTGCTGATCCTGGCACTGCAATATTTGGAGCAGCCTAAGCCCCGCAGCGTACTTGGGGTTCTGAAAGAGGACGCCGGCAGAACCAGGGCAGCGCAGTGCAGCGCACTGTATGCCCCAACACTTGGCGAAGAGCCAGCTGTCAGCCAGGGATTACACACCTGGAAATCCTCACATACGTAATCCAGGGTAATATACTGACACCCCCAGTAGTTTAAAAAAAAAAAAAATTAAAAAAGGGGAAAAAAAAAATATTCACTTGTTCACCAGGATAGTAGTCTTGTGAGAGAAGTTATGGTGGTCAAAACCACGTCATGCCAATTAACCGACTAAAGAGCAAACTAGTCCAGCGCTCCAACAAGACAAAAGAGTTTTGAGGAAACATATGCTTCAAAAATAAACAAAGCTTGTCCAAGGAGACATTTACTTTGTCTCTTTTAATGACTACTTTTAACAGGAAATCTCCTTTGAAAGCAATTCACAGCAGAAAATGTTGATGTGTTTACATATGCTATTTGCAGTGCTTCTGGTAAGCCTTCAAATTCCACCTGTTTACAAAGCCAAGCAGGGCTGAAAAAGCTTTACATCTCCCTGCCAGTCAAGGCACTGAGAAACATCATATTTAAAGCAGCTACTTCTGTAGGATATCTGAGGAACTCTTTAAGTTCTGCTTCAAAATACTTTAACAGAAATCAAGAATCCTGGCTTTTCTGCCTGATGCCCAATCCTTTTTTTGTCAGAGTAATTTTAGTACCCTTCTTAAACTTATTTCCAGATGATCTACTATACGAGGGTCTCAGAGGAGCTTAAGAGCTCAGAGAGAAGCCTGGGGAGCTTTCACTGTTATGTTTATGTGTCAAGCACAAGTTTATAAATTGTCCCAAAGAGATGAACTCTGCAAAGTTTCTCAAAAATCACTGCAGTCACACACCCATGGAAAAGATTTTGAAAGGAACAACAAGGACAATGGAAGGTACAGAACAGCTTTTAAGCAGCAAGCATGCAAGCAAGAACTTTCCAGTCTGGGAAGTACAGACCTAGGCTACTCTCAATTTTAAAGAAGAACAGAACTGTTTGTTCTTGCCCTCCCCCAGTACATGAACTGAGGGGCATGGAATGAAACTATATGGATTCAAATGATCAAAATGGATTTTTTTCCCCATCATACAGACCAAGCTCAGCTGTGAAACCCCTTGCCTCAGGACCTTTCAAATGACACAAGTGTACACAAGTTCAAGGGCAGAAAGCACAAACTGACAGAATAGAAGTCTTTTGAGGGTTACTGAATACATAGGAACATGAAGTTGGATGCAGGACTGGAGGAAGATCAGGAAGCCTTCTGTTTGTCAGTTAATGGGTGGGTGTCTTTCCAGGTACCCACTTGCAGGCAGTGCTGGCGACAGGATCAGGATCCTAGGCTAGATCAGTACCTGGTCTGACCCAGCACAGCCACTCTGACGTTCTTACGAAGATCAGACACCGCTATTCTGCACACCCCAGTTGTGCTCACCTGAATTCCAGTTGCACTATTTTAGGCATTTAAAGGGCACGGATGCAGAATTCACTCACTTTCATGGAATAGTGCATTTTTCCTTCCATTTTATTAAATAGCCAGCACTACATTATTAACCAGCCTGACAAGGTATTTCATCTCCCTCCTAAGGGGTAAGGGGCTGTTAGGGGTAATACCTGAGTTTGTGTTTGTAAGATGAATAAGTGGTTATAATTTTTCTACTGTGACGGACCTGAGAACACTGAGAACATTTGCATAGTTTTTCCTGTATTTTTCCGATTGCAGGGAGAACTTCACAGAGACCAACAGGCATTCATTCACCCAAAGATCAAGCCAATGCAAGTCTGCAAAGCGAGTTCCCTGTTTTGCCATGAATAGAAGTCTCACAATTTGGGGTAGGAACCAATTCAACTTATTTACAAGGAAAAGGATTGCTCCCCCCCACCTCTGCTAACTGCTAAATGCAGTATTCTATTGTAGCAAACCTACAATTGCAGCAGAGATGAACAGAAGGAAAAACTTCAGACACCAATGGTTTAGTTAATGAACAGGTAACATAGTCAGTGCTTCTACATAACGCAGTGTGACACCGTAAACAATTTTAATACTACATGCAATAAAATCCCCAGAATTTCTCCTTAATGATAATGAATTTTGACAGCTTACACTATGGCACCATAGATAAATATACACACACAGAGGCAAGAAAAAGCTAAGGAATTGGAAAGTCTGATTGGGAAACTGTAGTGATGAGCAACTAACTCAAACAAGTTGCATTAGCAGAACTAACGATGTGTGGTCTCTAAAGAATATATCTTATGTTACCTGTATGTTTAGACAGCTATTACCTCTTTTCTCCCCATCCCACTATTACGCTATCTGATTTGCCTAACCCACCTTCTGCAACTCACCCAGCTCCTCTCTGCCCCACGCTCCCGCTCCCTTTTGTACGCTGTAATTTCTAGTTAAACAGCAGCCAACAATGGCACATAGGTTCCAGCCAGAAGAATCCCTCAAATGCTGCGTTTCTCACTAACAGCACTAGCACAGGCTTCTCTCCTTTATCTTACAACCAGTTTTTACAAAGCTTTTAGGAATTTGGCATCTTTAAGATCTTTACACCTCGGCCAAAACAACCACAAATTACTTTGGGAGTTGGGTACTTCGGCTGCTTGGATGAACTCAAGAACGTGTCCCATACCAGAATGATGAAACAAGACATACAGGGCTCAGAAAGCAGCACAATCATGAATTCAGATACCAGTTGGACTGAAGTTCATCTGAAATCTCAGGCTTACAATCAATTTGCATACTGAAAACAACTTCTGGACCAAAGCTCTAATTACAACTCTTCCCTCATCAAAAGCATATTTTGCTTTCTTTGGGAACTCTCCCACAGTTCTACTAACGCTGTCTGTTCTGAATGGGATCCATGTCTCTGAAGGACAAGTTTAACAGGGTTTACACACTTGGTTTCTGCAATAAGGACAAATATTTGTTGGGTATCCAAATGCAATAAAATCAATCTACACATATAGTCTTTAAGAGAGCAGAAACATTCATTTCAGAAGATAGTCAACACAGAAAACTAACTATTTGCAGACTAGTTAATTACCTTGTCAAGAAGAGGAAGAGGAGCCTCTCTCTTGAGGCAGGCTGGTCCCGTGTACTGAAATAGGAATAGATCTGAAGAGCAAATAAGACAAGCCAAAACACCATGAAAAGAACTGGGACGACCAGCTGGTTCCACAGAGACATCCCCAACGCCAGGAGACCATACACCTCCACCACCTGCGACAGACAGAAAAATGCAGTTTGTTATTGGTTCACAGCACCTGTGATTTGATAACAAAACGATAGACAATAACACAGCCACAAGGGAACTAAGCATAATTCACATGGCATTAGCCATTCCCAAGGAAAAGAAGAGGTCCATCAAACTACAGTTTGACAAAGGGAGAGGCCAGGTTCAGCAGTGACACGTTACCACTGTCTGTCTTGAAGGAGGGAGAAGTACCCGACCGTGCAAACAATCAGACCAGCTGAATGCCCCTTCCTACGAATGACTGGCTCAAAGCTGCCGACAGCAGCCCGGTCACAGCCAGAGAGGGCGCGGACACGTGCCTCCAGCTCATGCACAACCCTCTCCGACCTTTTTGCCCAGCTTAAGTCACAGCAATGGTGTTTTCTCTGTAGCTACTGCCAAGCCACTGCACACAATAGATACTGAAATACGAGCCACATCACTTCAGCAAAATAAATCTGCTTTGCTGACCTGTTTTTAAGGGAAAAATTAATACCTCAGACATTTTATGTTTAAGTATCTCAAAAAAGAACACGTGTCAGATTTCTGACTGCTCCTAATTCACCAAGTGTTCTGAAACTCATGCTTAAGAGTTATTTCATAAAACTCTGAAGGTCAAATTATTTCTTTTGTATTGCAAAGACTACGTTACAATGCAGTCATTTCCAAGCAGCTGGAACTTCATAGAGCTGGACTTCATACAAAAGGTCAAAAGGAAATCATTCCTAACAACTATTTCCTCATCATCTGCTTCCCACAATGGCATACAATCCATAACGGCTAGCAAATTTTAGCAAATGCTAAAAAAGCTGCCTGTTTAGTCTTTGATGACAAGCATGTTGGTATGTTACGTCCACGGGACCTGCTGCAGTATGTGCTGTGGCTGATGGACAAGCAATACACCGCTGGCAGGGACACAGTGCCAAGCTCCCCCTTTTGGCTTCGCACACAGAGCTGTGAAGGAAGCGCATCTGCCCTCGGGAGACTCCCGTGGTGGCCTCTCCCTTGGCCTGGGACCAAGGCAAGCAATCCCGCGCAGCTCCTGGCAGAGCACTCCACCACATCGGAAGAGGGTCATGCTATGCTTATAATGTAGATTCATAACCCTGAGGTATTTCTGGCATCTTCTGCTGCAAGCAGATGGCCAAGGTTCTGGACCTGCTTTTAAATGACATCATTAGCCACAGTCTGAAACACACACACAGAAGCAGCTCTTAGGGCTGTCTCTCCTATGGTGCTGCATTTGGGAAATGCTCGCAGTGTTTAGCATCCCAAGGATTTTTTGCCACTGATATCAAAACAGCCCGTCTAAAATAATAGTAAACTCACAAACACCAGGATGAAGGCTTCACTGACAACTAACTACTACACAAAGTTATAGCAATGGAAATAGAAATAGGAAAATATTCAAGACAAAGCAGCAATATCCGTCTCTGGAATAAGCACACTGAGCTTGATTTGTAGCGGAGTTGCAGCCAGTTAGTTATATGAACACACTACGAGTCAATTTTTTTTCTGTTCTGTTTCCGGAACATAGGCAAAGAGCAGCAAGCTCTTTAAAAACAAAAATCCCGGTTTCCCATATTGTCAATACAATGCAAAAACCATTCACACATAACTTTTCATTCCAACCCGCTCTCTACTGCATTTAGAAAAGCAGCACACAACACTACTACAAACCCACTGCCACATTATAGAGTTTCTACCATTTTCCCTGTATTCCCAAGGAAGAGACTTTCTGCCTTCTGCATAAAATGTCAGGAGAAAGAATATGATCAGTGCCCAAAGGCCACGTACAAGGAATACTTCTACCTCCTGATTGTAACACTGTAATACAGCCTGGCATGCAAAGATCTGAAATACTGAAGAAGGGGAAGAGACAAGCAGTCCCACAGATGAGGAGATTTGTGTAGCGTCTGTGTTTAGAACACAACTCTGACCAAAAAAAAGAAGAAAAAAAAAACAACAACAAACCACCAAACCTCACAAAAAAACCCAGCAAGAAACAACTATTTCCCTGCTCAGCTTGGAATGTATTTGCAATTGAAACATTTGTAAGATGTTGAGGTGTTTTAAACATAAGAGCCTAATAAAAAAAAAAATATATACATGACTCTCAAATCTGTATCCAATTTGAATTTGACTTCAGGAACAGTCTGCATGTGTTCACGCACATGGAAAATGGAAGTGTTGGTTTCAAACTGTTGTAAGTCTTAGAGCTGTACAAAGAGGTGCATCCGTTTTGCCTCAAATGTTACCACTCTACGTAAACTGTTAGTATGATTTTCCTGCTCTCCCTGGAAAACAAGGATATTGAAGTTTTGCCAGGTAGCTCCCAAATTAGTTTTTAATCAGCAAATCTACAAGCCCATTACAGACAAGATCAGACCATGCTAGGTGCTGCACAAGCACAGAAGGATAATCCTGCTACAAAGACCAATTACATACAAAACAAATAACGAGATGGTACCCATCAACATGACAGGCTGACACCTTGGCACACCAGACACCTACTGCTGCCAAGTTTTTGTTTGTGTATGACAGATATGACAGCAAAGAAGAGCTTTAAAGAGGGCTTTGAAGGAGCTTAACCAAGTTAGTTTTCAGATTGCTCCTGCACTGAAGAGCAGAAGGCAGAAAACCAACGCCTTGGTTTGAAAAAAATCCAGCAAGTGGCAAGAGCTGAAAGAGCAGGTCAGTCAGAAGCCAAGTGCGCATCAATCTTTTTATATTGAAATATACAGATGGATGCATATATACATATAGTTTATTTTTATACAAATAATGTGAGGTGTGATGTTTCTGTGCCACTAAAAAACGTGTCTTTTCAGCCAAATATGTATCTGATGTCAAAGCGTTAACAAAATGGAAACCTGTCAGATCAGTCTTCTCTGTTTCCACTCTGTTGTTAGAGGTCTCAGCAATGCTGCTGCTCTAAAGAAAATACTACAGACCTTTCAAATCACCGCCTGCGAGTTACAAGTCACCAACTCTAAGTTACAAATCACTGACTGTAGGTCAGTGATTATTACAGTCAAAATCAGCTTTAGTGTTACTCCCAATTTAACACTACTAAATTATAAATATTTTTCATACAGAAAGCATTTCTTGAAATGAACAGCTGCTACAATTCACATATGGGGATTACCTTGCTCACTTCATGAGGCTGTAAATAAATGCCGTTCTGCCACAATCTTGTCTCTTAGCCTGCATTTTGGGAAGGGCTAAGCAAAGTCCAAGCAAAGGGGACATGCTCAGCTGGCCAGCAGCATCGTTCAGGCTAATGTCTTAACTGCTCAAATTATCAGCTACCATAAATTAAAGACGACGCTATGGATAGGAACACATTTTACTAAGAAAGCACGAGTTAAGTCACACACACAGTCGCACAGAAGACAGCCAGAGTACATTTTTGTTATGTCTTTCCTGCAAAAAAAAAGCTCAGGCCAAAGAAAATAAAGCCGTTACGTTCTCTCTTACCTGGACAAGCTCCCTGTATGCAGATTTTGCCAGGTTATAGGGCACCAGAAGATTTGATGCCAGGAAGTAGAGAACTTCCAAACCAGTGAAAATCATGGCAAATTTGTTGATGACGACGATGGTTTCCAAAGGGACCAGGCAAAGCCGTGCCAGCAGAGGGAGCATGTGAGCAGAGAAAAGCCAGATCTGTTTTGTTTTCATGACGCAGGAGCAGAGCGTACATACCACCAGCTGACCTGAAAAGGCGACACAGTATTTTATAATCAAGCTGATTATCCCCTTCAGGAAAAAACGAATTTTAATACGTTATCTTTCCATAATACAGTTATCAACATCCAGCATATTATGACAGTTCTAACTAGGACATAATCTGTTACGAAACCAGGCTCCTCCGCATCTTTTGCTGGGTCACGAAAGTTACCATTCTCAAACTACGCAAAGTGCACGCTTTCACTTCACAGATTAGTGAGATGTAAACCCAAAACACATGCAGAATCATACTCAGATTAATATGAAGTCCCAGGAATAAATCACGCAGAGGATAACCCAACAAATCATCTCCTCTTTTTCCTTAACATCCCCAGCTCAACCTAAATCCCATCAGTATCTGCATACACAGCAGTAGCTTTTCCGAAGCCCAGCTATACTACTATTTCATCCCGATCTATGCAAAAAAAGTAATCAGAGGTCCCAAACAGCTTTTAGAGCAACAGTATTTATACTGTCAAGAGGAATTACTGGCCAAGAACAGCAACAGGAGAACAGCCAGGTCAGCAGCTGGGACTTCAATAATTTCATAATGCCCTGAGGCAGTTGCTCAAAATTATCACTGAAGCTTGCAAGTGACAGATAATTAACAACTAAATTCTCTTTAACAGTAGGCGAGGACACAAGCACATCTCTCCCACACACCAAGAGAGCTGGAGGGTGGTATCTCTTGAACAGACCACTCCAGTGCAGCTGCTCCATCAGAGTCACTGGAAGCTGTACCCCTTCTCTCAGAGGAACTGGAATGGGGTGAAATGCACACTGTCTGGATAAGAACAATTCTCACTCATCATTTTGCAGCAAGGAGAAATGTTTATTGCATGTTATTTAAAAGCAGAACCTTGTTCACCATTTATGTCAGCCTACCTCCGAAAGCCACAATACGTGGTACTAAACCCCAGTACTTACGTGTGGTTTGGGAGCTACCTCCACTAGTGTTTGCATTTCACAACTCTTACCAAAACCATGAGTTAGCCGTAGCAAAACACAGAGTAACAAAATCAAGGCCTTTAATATCTCTAGGTCAGCACTAACTCTGTGTGTTCACATAAGCTTACTGACCTTGTAAGCCCTTCTGGATGGGCTGGGGAGAGACGCTGCGAGAGGAGAAACAGCAGCACCAGGGTTTTGCTTTCATTCTGCCTCGCTTCCCTACCTAGGGAAGGGCTTCTGCTTTCAAAATAACTCCAACTGAACTGAAAGCACTCTCTAATCTCCACTAAAGCAAAGTTCTTCCTCCTTCATACTGTATTCTTTCAAGTTTAAGTCCTACTGTCAATTTGCTAGATGTATTTTTGAATTAGCAGGTGTCTTTTCAGAAGAAGCACCCTTGCTCTCAGCACGGCACTATCAGCATCCTGGGCGGTATAAGCCTCGGAGAAAGTTACTCTACTCGTCTTTTTAGAAGTTCAACAGACTCCAGGTCTGAAGCATTCTCCCTCTGCTTTGTTGTTCTCTGCCCACACACACATTGCTACAACCCTATTTAGGATACCACCAGCACGCTGCCGTGCCGTAATATTCAGGAGCCTGGCACAGTCAGCTTGCGAGGATTTCTGCGACTCATGGTAACTAAGGCAACCCAGCTCCACACACAAAGGGATGCAAACACCAGCATCCAATATGTTCTTCAGGATCTAGTAAGAATGTCGTCACCCAAAACAAAACATTGCGACAACATCACGCTAAACAATCCAGTGCCCTTTGGGATGACTCTGGAGCTCTCCGATCACAAAACAGGACCTCTCCGAGTCCAGCCTCACCTCATGCAACAGCAAAACCTGCTTTCCTCCAACGGTGATGTGCCGAGTACGCTGGTAATCCCTGCTGAACTCTCTAACCCTCCCACCTTTTTCATCTAAACACCGATCAAAGATTACTTGTCACGGGAAGGAGAGCTGTACACCATCAAAGGAAATCAATCCATGGAGCACCTTCTCTGGAGGCCCCAGTCTCCTTCCTGAAGTCTGCACCTTGTCAATTCTCAACCCCTTCAGGAAGGGCCTGAAAATGTCTCCAATGGATATTTTAGTGACTGGTACTTGCCATTTTAAACCGGGGTAGCAGCATCTCAGTTCAGGACAGACAATCCCTCTCTGGAGTGAATCAGTTTATCTCCAAGTGGGACTGTACACTGTCAGTCACCACGGAGAACACAGCAGGATCAGTCAGAAAAAATTAGTATGTGCCTTGTATCAAATCATAAAAAGATTTTAACCCTCTGCTAAGACCAGCAAATCCAGCTGAATGTTTGCACTCTGTAAACTTAAATGCCGTGGACTGAAAACTGCCAGACACAGCTAATGAACCCGACAGCTGGAATCCTCCTGCAGGACACCAGGCTCCTCTGTTAGGGAATGAGGCAATAAGGAAGAAACCTACGGCCTTAAGTTCCTGCCCATTCTTCTCCCTTCCCAAAACCTCCACAAATGTATTAACCGTTGCTGACAGGTAGCCAAAGCCTCCCAGCTCATTAGCTAATGGACGATGTGCAGCAAGAAAGCCTATGCAGCACAGCTGCTGTTTGAGCCACTTTGAGTAGGGAATCGTCTTTATTTCATTTCCAGTTTTAAAAAGCTGATTTTAACAAATTCCCTGGCTGTGTCATTAACTGTTATGCGAAAAAGCCGGATGTCTTAAAGTTAGTATATAATCCCATTATTGCGTACTAAGAAAAAGCAAGTCTTGATGGTAGCACCGCTTCCAAAACCACACAGCTTTGGACCCTCCAAAGCTGACGTGCTCACAAAGCGGCACACTCATCCCAGGGGCAGTCTGCAAAGACATCTATTTCTTCCATCCAGCATATTAGTAGCATTAGTCAACAGTCATCAGACTGAATTAGATCCAAGGGAAGAAATGCCTGTGACAATCCACTGAAAAAGCACTAATGAATAAAAGCATTAAAAAAGGTCAAACTTGTGAACCAGCTGAGGTACTGTACATCATCCCCTTAGTTCTGACCAGAACTTTTAGGAACCAGAGCTGTATTAAGTAGCACGTTATGGCCCCATGCGCCTGCCTCAGTGCCTTTGTCAGCAGTGCTGCGGCACAACACTGGCAGAACATGGAAGGACAAAAATGGAGCAAATCACCTGTACATTCATTTTGCTGTGACGATGGCACAGTTCAGTGCAGTACAATCCTGTGATGTGGCAGATTGCGCTGGATACACACCTTTGTATGGAACCGATTTGAGAATGTATTCCATATTTATACAGAACACTGTCAAGCCTCATAGCCTGCTTTCACAGGTCTTCACCAAAGACGACCGTTTGCTATGAAGACTAAAATTATGCTTTCAAGTTGGATTTAAGAGAACAGGGGAAATTAATAATGGGGATATTAAGTATGTTAACATACACACATTTGCTAGCACAGTCGAGCACCTGCTTATGAAAAACAATTATAACAAGGGGACACTTTAGTCTAACACGCAGTAAAACCCAAAACTGTACTGGACATAAACAGTGCTATCTTTTTCTCAATTATTTTTAATCCATATTAAAACCTGGATGAAGCATAAAGGGTTTGACTCTCGGTTTAGTTTCTGTCTAAATGTTCCTTAATGACACAATGCCTCCTGATCTCTTCCTGCCACTTTGGGAAGCTCTCTGAGGGATTCTGCTTTATCATGGGACCCTGCGTTGCACCTGAGAGAGATTCAAAGAACTAATTCCAAATGTTTTCTCACAGAAACAAACTAAAGGCATTAGTTGTATTTGTTGTCATTTGACAAGACAGCAAAATATATCACATCTAGAAATTCAGAAGAGAGAAGAAATGATATCTAAAGAACATTTCCTTTCCTTGAAAAACACCAATGTTATTTCTATTAAAAAAAAAAAAAAGCAAAGACAAAATGCCACATTTGAAAGTAAGGATGCAGGCAAACGGGAGACATGTATATTCTGGTAGACCTAACATACTGTAAAGAAGTAAACCCATTTAAATCTGCCAGTAGCAGCCGCAAGTAAACAGAAGCAGCTGAATTTTGCCAACAGTACATGGCTGACTAAATCTGTCGATAATCTGATGAAAACCACAGATCTTAGTGAAAGGAATTAAGGAAGATTTTACTTTCAAGCTTGTCTAAAGCTTAATTTTAAAATACACATGGTATGTGTGTACTCCAATATCCTCTCAGAAGAGCATATGGTATGGTGTAGCAACCTTAACGCTGAATTTATTCTCTTCCAGTCAAAGTTCAAAGGGTAAGGGAGCAATCTACAAAGTCCAATTCTTCAGGATTTTTAAGTAGAGAAGTCATCACTGCCAGTAATCAAACACAATTTAAATGTAGTTTTGACTTGTTACTCCTTAACTCTTTCATTTTTCTAACGAAATATCCCTGGGACTCTTTAAAAAAAAAAAAAAGATACCCTGTAGTCCCATGCACACACCCACTAATCTATTTCACCATTATTTTTTTTCCCCAAGAGAATGATAGTGTTCATCTATTAAGCCAATAAAGAATAAATACTTGTACAACACTTTCATTAACAAAAGCACTACAAATACATATTATTATTGAAATTTCTACAGTACTTTCCACCTAAAGACTATTACAGACAATCCAGTCCTTCTGAATTGAATCAGACTGCAGGTCTGAGAAGAGCACAGGGGCACAGCATGACAGACAGCCACAGAAAATACTTCAGAACTGCAAATACAAGAGCAGTGGTAAATCAGTGGCACAGAAGCAGCCAGGCAGGATACACCTAGACTCCCATGCCTCTTGCATATTAATGAGAATCACAGCTACTAAAAGCAGTAAGAGAAATTTGAAACCAAGAGGTAAAACGTGCATAGGTTTCAATGAAGAGAATTAGGCAGAGGACTGTCCTGCATCACAAATATTTAAGGCACTTACCTACTAAAGCAGTCATGAAACGATTCATAGAGAGAGGTTCCAAGTACATTGGCCCTTCGTATCCTGATTCCAATTCGCTCCTCACATAATCCCTAAAAAAAGAAACCCACAAACTATTAAGATCCATCTGATCAGACAAAAAGCAATTTATTCATTCCACACGTACGTAACTTCAGTGTATGTCACAGCCAATTAACTAGATTACAAAAAGCAATATTAACACTACCGTTACAGCAGCCTCACTGATGTAAGGATCTAACTGAGGCATGACTTAAGCGAGAGAAGTATTATCTGTAATTAGACTCACTGGCATAGCTGTAAAAATCCTTTGGGACATCCAAGCTGTTCTTCAGAGCATGGCCTGAAACTGCCTATTGACAAAGCCTCTTAAGCACCATTCCATTTTTAAGTATCCTTATTAAGTGTTGTTATTCATAATAATAATAATAATTTCTTTTTGCACCAGCTCCATGGGAAAAAAAAAATTGAGAGCTTGACAGAGAGGTCTTCCAGTTTAATGGCTATAGTATTTTGCACCTAACAATCCCTTTGCACTGAATTAAAAAATAGTACCTATTGAAGGAAAAGTGACAACGATGGACTAGAGTCAGGAACAGAGTTGCTTCATAATCTTTTTATTCAACATGATTTAAAATTTTAGCTCTATCCTGGGAAAGTTGGGAGACCAACCAAATACCCTCAAACTGACAGATCACTATTGACAGATACAGTAAAACTGTCTGAAAATCTGAAAAGATATTTGTAATTTCTCTGAGAAAAGGCTGGCTAAGAGCGTGGGCTCAGGCAACCAAAGGAAAAGGTAAGAAACTGAGAAGACCAGGCATTTTTCTGCACTTGGTGATCATCCATCAGCTCTGCCTTCAAGCAGATACATAACAGCAACATAACTCAAACATGAACGTCACGCTAAGAGCAAGGATGCTGCACTTTCAGAAGGTGATCCTGGAACAGCACGGCAGTAATTCTCCAGCGGCTCCTTAATCCCCTGCCACGAGACAGCAGGCAACACTCATGACCCTCTGCATCCAGATCTCCAGCCCCTTCTTCTGCCTTTTTCTCCTCCATGCCCAGGTCGGCTGCTGCCCCCCACCCTTGCTAGGGCACTACCCGCTGCCAGCAGCAGCACAGCCCAGCCCGTGCTCCCATCTGGCCGATGCTCTCCAGTCATCCGTGTCGAGCTGCATCACATCCTAGGAATGCCAGACAGACACACTCCATCTGACCCCGCGCGGAGCTGGAGGAGTCTGCTTGCTTGAGGGGCATGGCACCTCCTTTATTACGTATTTATTTATATCGGTGAGGCAAGCCACACTTGCTGGGAACAGATGCAGTCAAAGCAAGGCAAACGGTAGCAGAAACCACAATACAAGACTTGCTCTTTTTATTTCAGTGCAGAAAAATATGCAACTCGGTGCTACTGGAAGCGTTCAGTTTTCCCCAGAAATGTGGAAATGCGCCCTCCTTCTAGTATTAGCTTGCTACTGGAAGCATTCACTTCTCCCCAGAAATGTGGAAATATACCCTTCCAGTATTAGCTTGCTACCCCGAGATAAAGCATTCACGTTTTCATTTGCAAAAAATCTCTGGAATTCAAGACATAAATCTCAAAGTATTAAAACAAACACTTCAAAGCCTGTTCTTCATAGCTGACAGCCCTGCCTACTCACTGCAGCTTTTCAAGTGTCATAGTACGTGCGAGGTATGCTGAAATGGGTTCTTTAGACTGTAACACACAATCAAAACCACATGAGGATTGAAAAGGCACCTAAGATGACTGATTCTAGATAGAACTTTCCCCCTTATTATCAAGGTATGGTTAAGCATAAAGTTTTCCCCACCTTCCAACATCCATATGGATGTAATCTTTGGGATAAAGTTGGGGTTTTTTATTACTTATTTAATATGAACCTGCAGAAAGCACTTTCTGAAAGCATTAGTAACACAAACAGGGTAATCCATCAAAGTTACAAACGGAGAAAAAAAAACAAACATCATTTGCTATATGCTGAAGATGGCTTTTTGTATTAGCAGCATCATGCTCCATCCTCAAATTTAGGGTGAAAACACTGGTAAATTCTAAACTGATAGAAGGAAAGCAGTGAAGACATCAAATTTCTTCTATACCTGTTAGGAAACAGGGTACAAAATCATCCAGGACACCAACTGTAGCAAGGTGACCTTAGACAACTTCGCTAAGAAGTACCAACAAAGATGCACTTACAGTTGCTTCCTCAACACCAGGAACGTGCCTGGAAATCATCCAAAGTCCTTCAAGCTACATTTCTTGCTATTGTCTGTCTGATTCGGTCATCTGCACAGAGGTCTGTACTTGGCTTAATTCTGTAAGTAGCTCTCATTAATTGAGTTTTAGGCCTACCAGCTTGAAGAAGCAATGTTTTGAGATCTCCTAAATTTTTTAAACAGTATTTGTAGATGATGTCTGAATAAGGAAAGTCAAAGCAATGATTCTCTTATTACCAGTACAAACACAAGGATCTTTTGGCACAGACACCAATTAGAAGATGCCTCGAACAGCTGCAGTGCCATACAAGATGCTGAGAAGAGCAAGTGCCTGCACTCAATTTTGATCAATTAAAGCTGTATTAAGCTGCAGCTTTTACATTTGAGAATTGTTCACTTTACTGCAGCAGTCTAAGAAAACAAGAATGCTAAAATCATTATTTACTAGTTAATCAAATGGCTGAACTACATTATTACTTTAGAAAATTAGGATATGAGAATAAAGCTTAGATCAGATTGCCTGCTGTTCATTCTGTAGACGCACTCCCAGCCTCATTTAATCAAACTGCTGGACTGTTAACATACACTCACCATGACTAACGTTGCTCTAAAAAGGTAGAGACACAGTGCTTCACACATGACTGTTTCTGATACTGAAAGTGCAGAAAAGTCTTCTGTTGTTAAAAATATGCTTTGTAATTGACTGATATAAGGCACAGCGGTTATCTGACCTAATTGACTCATATTGCTGACATTTACTTTACTTTGGCTGATTAATCTCCGCCATCAACATCAAACACACACTCTCATAGGTTTTAAATGTCTACAGACAACCTTAAAATTAAGTGTATTTTAAGATTATCCATAAGAAACAATTCAGTCTCTTGCCATCTCCCTCCCCATCTTCTCATTCCAAGCTCTGCGAGGCTCAACACTTGGAATACAATCATAACAAAACTGCAAAATGTGAAACAAGATAATGATGTAGATTTAGATTTTCTGCACTAACGGTGTGTTTAATTGCATCATTTCTTTTCTGCATAACTGCATCATTTATTTTCCCAAGTTTTAAGCTACATATAAAATAAAACCAGCATCCATTTTCCTTGTCAGGAGCAGCAGGATTTTGTTTTTCAAAGCTAACTTCTCCTTTTTCCATAAACAGATGGTGTACTATCACCACCCAAATTACCCAGTAATACAAATGTAGCATCTTCTTGGACTCTCCAAGTGTTTACAAACATTAGCTAATCAATCTTTACACATTAAGGTAATTCTCCGTCTTGCAGATACAGAAACAAACGCTTCAGAAGTTAAGTGACTTGTCAAGGTCACACAGACCTGGAAGTTTGAAGTCAGAGCTTAACTATAAAATTCAGATGATCTTATTCCCAGACTTGCAGCTGAACCACAAGCTATTTCTGGGGTGGAAAAAAAAAAAGCCACTGAAGGCTGAAGTCTTTCAACAGCTCAGAATTTCCAGGACACTGCAGAGTCACAAGTGCCAGATGACTTTGGTCTTGTTCTATAATTTGCATTAACCAAACTGGCCTCAATATGAGACCTCTTCATCTTTCTTAAATAGCATCCCAACTGGTAGTGCATGCAAGCAATTCGCTGGAAGTTTTCTGCTCTAAGCAGAATTATCATCAACAACCACTCAGGAGCAGTTTGCAGACGTGGCTGCTGTATGTCTAGTTGTGATCAGGCTGCTCAATAGAAACATCAGTTGGAAGTGGATAGCTTTGGCAACAGAAGGAATAGCCCCACTGACACTATATTTGTGCGTTACACTTTACTCTCTTCAATACGAAACATTATACAAAGGCTGCTGCTGAGACCCCCTTGCACTGCGCTTCCTTCCAAATCAAGTCAGTCTTATATCTAGGGAATGGGTAAACTCACTCAAAAGTGTTAGCAACTACTTTTGCTTTGCAAAATAGCTAGGGAATACCGCTGGACTAGTTGAATCCAAGACATCTTTTAATTAAGTATATTTTTTTGTGCCAGTTGATGCAAGATTTAATTAAAGTCTTTATTAACTCACTGCAGAAGCATCAAGTAGAGACAGCTTAGCAGGAACATGCCGAACAGCCCAAGCAGTAGTTATCTAACATGTTTCAGTGAAGCCTGTAAAGTCTCAAACCTCACAATGCAACAGAAGTCACCATTCACATTACATAGAAACACAAACAAAAAAGGTATTAAAAGCAAACACAGTGCTATCCTTTAATGTATCAACCAAAATCCATACCATCTCCCTTTCTTTTAAAAAATTTAAAGATCCAGAATGGCATAAAGATCTCTATCTGTAAATGTGCTGAACCCTGATGGGTATTTGTTACTAGCTTTATTTTTATTTCAATACAAGTTCTTAACAAATGTTTAGGTTGCTTTTTCTAATAAGCAAGCCTTCAGCCCTATAAGAAACACCCAAACTCTATCTATAAAAACTCAGGACTCCCCTGAAGATGATAAAACCCCCTCTTTTTCCTTCCTACCCAGGCAGCAAGAGGCCGTAATTCCTCTTTTTCACCCTCATCCATTCAGGAAATCATTCACTGTGACTCTGCCAGCCACAACAGTGACATGTCAAGTCATCACAAAACCTTCATTAACGCTCTCCTGAACTTCAGCATACCGAGTGAGAGATATTCCAGCAAATGCTTTAGAACAACAACTTTGATGCAGAAATAACAAACCTATCACTTCACTTAAATCAATCATAAGCATTTTTAAGTGTTTCCCATCAGTAGGCACTAAAATAAATCAGGCTCAAGTCCGTATTTTCAAAACTTCCCATGTAAAGCCGTTACTGTGATGGCCACTCTCTTTGGTTCCGATTAAACTTCTTGTAGGTATGGCAGTTTACAGCGGCTTTCAACAGATTTAGCTGGAGCCAAACAAATGAAGAAGATTGACTCTGCCTTGTCCAACTCAAAAGATCTTCAGCTTCTTGCTCTGCGTTTTAGATCCAAAATGTCCCGTCTTTTCGTTTTCATTGTAAAATATATTACATAAACAAAGATGAATTTAAGAATAAATTTCAGTATTACTTTATTTTTATCATCTTCCATATGTCTATTTTCTCTCTCATCGTAGGTGCCAGGAAACTAAAAGTAACGTCCTGTCTGCTGTGCAGAATTCACGTTAGCCAAGCCATTGAGTAACTCAGATTACTGCATCACGGGCCATATTTAGTCTCGTGGTGTTTTCTCTCGTCAGATTAATGGACGTAACACTCTACAGAAATGTAGCTCGAAATTCCTTTTAAGTCAATGAAAATACACCAGCACTACCTGACTGCATATTTAATTCTGTAGACTTTTTCAAGGCAAAGAACAGCAACGTGTATTGAGGAGCCCAGCACAGAAAAAAAGGCCTCCACAAGACCTATCCCATTCATACAAGATACTAACAAAATATCGGTCTTTTTTTCTCATTCCCAAACCAAGCTAGAAAAATTAATCCATTTGTTCTTACCTGGAAATTTGGTGCCCAGCATAAAGCAGCAGTGCAGTCAAGAAGTACAGGTAAAGCTGAACCAGGTGTTGCCTTGGCAAAGTCAGGAGCACAACACTTAAGATGTAACCTGTAACAAAAAGCAGACAATGAAATTTAAAAAAAAAAAAAAAAAAGACTATCTAATGCCTAATTTCTTAATATGAATTAACATTCAATTAACATTCGAGTTATTCAGATCTCTTTAACCACCTTTGTTTTCATTTGGTTTTAAAATCCATGTACCTACATTCTCCTCTCACCAAAACACAAAGCACACAAAAACCTGACACTTTTTTGTTTGTTTGTTGTTGTTTTTTTCCCTCATGAACAGAAATAGATTTACCAGCTTCTGTAAGATTACACCTAGATGTCAAGAAATGGACTCGATTCACAGTATTTTAACAAGACTTAATTAACATAACCTACGTAACAAAAGGAAAACAGGCCTACGTCTTCCTCTTCTTCCAGGTCAAAGCCAGTTTCAGCATTGCAGGGGAAAAAAGCCTTGCAACCAATAAACTCAGTCAAACTGATGTAAAAAAAAATCATTTTCCTCAAGCAAAGGACACACAGAACACCTTTCCATACTGATTAGCATTGCACATTTTAATTCTTCCAGCATATCTTTATGGTTTAAAGAGGCTTTGCGTGCCCATATTTTGAGATAGGGACACGCAGGCTGTTCTCCATACTAGCAATATTAAAGCACACTGAAGCTACCGGTGTTGCATAAATCAAGGCAAAGACTCAGCACAGCCAAGCATTTGTAGGCATTTACACCGGCAGTTCCTTCACTTCTTGTTAGCATTTGCTAAGGCCGTGGAAAAAGACCCAGTGCAGGTACAGCTTCACTCTTCAAGAACATAGCCTGGCTCAGCAGCCTCTACAAGAAGCAGAACACTGATACCTTCCCCCCCCCCATATTTGCTCTCATTGGGATACCTAAATAAAGCGGTACTTTCAAGTCCACTTCACAACTGGGTGGTTCAGCACATGCCCATCCTCTTCTCCTTCCCAGACTATGCAGGTCAAAAACCCAGCGGACGGTGCCCTTACTAATCCCTATTGCCGAGCTCTCCATCCCAATGCAGTGCACTCATGCTCTTTCTGAAGGTCAGCTTAAGTGCCTGGCACTGAAATCCGTTTAGGAAAAAACCACAGCAACAGCAAACAACTTCCCTGCAGCTAAGACCAAACACTATAGAAGAACTTATCCTGACACTTACAGCTCTACTAGTCACCTTACATTTAAAGTTTCATCCACCTACTCAGCAACACTGGGCACAGTCTTTTTAACTGAGTTAATTTATACTTTGAGCTTTTTACATTAGTTTCTTAAGTATTTTTAACTCTAGATTAAACACTCCTAAGCAGTGGGACAACCAGATACTATAGAACAGCTTGGGAACACAGTATGTTCCAATATTTGAAAAGGACACAATTTCAGAGTCACTCGGTATTTATGTAGAAGTATTTCAAGGCTACTTAATGTCTGCCACCTTCAACAAGCCACCTCTGTAAAATTCTACCAATGATTAGGTCTTCAAGAAGGTAACAGAAGGTAACTCGCAACATGCTCCTAGGAAAGGCATCAGACCCACAGCATGCCAAGCAAAGTCAAGTCAGATACAATAGATGATACAAGTGATGACAGACGGAGCCTATTCACTTACCTTTTAAAAAATATAAATATACAATTCATGTATTTAACATTAAAGATAAGTTTTCAAGTACTTTCATAAAGTAGATGTGACAAGTTGCACATTTGTCTGAGGATACACCTTTTCAAAAGCTGAAATTATTGATAGTTTGAGTACAATGAGGTATCGTACAAGTCACTGTCACTAGTTTCTGCACAGTATCCACTTGATCATGGACAAAAATGATCTGAGGGCTGGAGCACCTCTCCTGCGAGGACAGGCTGAGAGAGTTGGGGTTCTTTAGCCTGGAGAAGAGGAGGCTCCATGGAGACCTTATTGCGGTCTTTCAGTACTTAAAGGGGGCTTATAAGAAAGACGGGGACAGACTTTTTAATAGGGCTGGTAGCAATACAACACGGGCTAACGGTTTTAAACTAAAAGAGGGTAGATTCAGACTACATAGAAGGAATACTCCCCCCCGCCCCAATGAGGGTGGTGAGACATTGGAACAGGTTAACCAGAGAGGCAGCAGATGCCCCATCCCTGGAAACATTCAAGGTCAGGCTGGATGGGGCTATGCACAACACGATCTAGTTGAAGATATCCCTGCTCACTGTAGGGGAGTTGGACTAGATGATCTTTAAAGGTCCTGTCCAACCCAAACCATTCTATGATTTTTATTTTGAGCTTTTTAAAGGGGCCTGAAACCCAGCACTACAAGAGTTTCTTTCTGGCAACTGTTTTACGTAGAATAATACGCTTCCAGTTAACACAACACAGCAGATGTTTTACATCATCAGTTTTCTTAGCAAACACCTTTATTATATGGAATTCACCTTCTCTGTTCACCACCTTCCTTGTACCAAACACACAAATGACAAGAGCAGCAACTCCTCAGCAGAATCTCCATGAAGACACCTAACTAGCTTGCACCACACAGCACCATGAGCCATCTCCAGCAGCTCTCACACCATCTGCAGACGTTCTTCACACCTCGTCTCTGCTGTATTCACCACCTTCCCTTGATTGCTTAGTTAGGGACAATTCTCTCTGCGGAACAGCCCACGTGGCACCGCCATGTATCATTCTAGCACTTGGGTAGAATCTCTCTAAACCCTTCCTTCTCTCTGTAGCCCATGACTCACCTTCAGGTGGGGAACTAAACGGAGTTTATTATGCAGTCTTTTATTCCTCTATTACTCTATAAATAGTCTAAGAATACCTGTTTACTTTATCTGCATTTAAGCTCTGCCATCTTCTTTACCTTATTCTATCACATGAAAGTCTGCTCCTTGGCCACATGATGATGTACTTGAGCGGTGCTAGGATAGTTTCTGGAAAAGGGAGACATTTTACAGGGCAGTAACTGCACTTCAACACAGCCATGTTACACAGGAGTATTTCAGAAGTGATTGAAGTTCATTCTTCTTTATGTGATGACAACTTTAACTAAAATATAGCAGGATATACTGAAGGAGTGAAAAAAAAAAAGTCTAAATACAAATCAAAAGATGAGAAGATTACTTTCAAATACGTGCTTTTTAAACAGAGGGCTTCCAAACAGCACAGCTGCTTGTAACACTGCACAGGGAAGCAGCACAAGACAGCCAAGGTTACTGCAGAAGGTTGAGCAATGAACTCCACCGCTCATGACTTTGGGCTGGAATTTAAATGTTCACTTTGAAGCAGCTGTTTGCTCTAATTGATAGATGTTGAAGAGGGGGAGAGTGAGAGACATTTAAAGTAGTTCCCTTTCACTCTTATTTACCATTTCCTCTTGTGACTTGATAAGAGAGAGATTTCAACACACTTCATACTGCCATATTTGCATTTTTGCTGCAGAGGCCCTATTCCCAAAGTGGTACCAACCTCATTTTTATCGACAAAGCCTCTGCCAAAAAAGGCAAATAATTCATTACCAAGCTGTCTCATTGCAGAAGAAAAGGAAGACAAGCTCAAATTCAGACATAGTAGCAGTAATATTCTATTCCCTTTGTTCTCGCCCGGACAAATGATGTAATTAGTGTATGGTGTAAACGAGATTCTACTTCAAAACTAAGAGCCAGGAAATGAAATTTCTCACAGCAGCTTTCTCATCTAAATCATTACATTTGTTTTCATTTGCACCTCCTCTGTCTGAAAAAACCATGATGCTGAGAACACATACCCCTTTGGAGAGATTCTCCACGCACAGGGATTTACAGTTTGAGAAACAGTCATCTTACTGGGTAACCTTCAGACGTGGGTTAAGAGTAACGAACGCCCACTTCACCCAAAGCTTTTTGAGTCTGCAGTGAGCACTCCCCTCCCGTGATTTAGGCCATGCATACTATTTTCACTTTTGGGATTGGTGTATTGTCCCTTTTAACTCACTAATTACATTTCTGTTTAAGCAGCAGGCTCAGTGAAGCCCAGTTCCTGCCCTGGTAAAGAAACCGTTCTAATGCATGTTAAAAAAAAAAAAAAAAAAAGATAAAGACAAGAGACAATAAACTTTCCCGAATACAGTAGTTCCCCCCTAGTGCTAGGCCACCAAGAAACAGAACTGCACCCTTAGGCTTCCAGCTATAAGGAGCACTACAGAAGACCTGTCCTACCAAGTTTATCAATACACAGACGCCCCACTCAGTGGCTATTCAGGAGCACAAGGAAGCAGAGAACTTCTGCCTCTCGTGCAAGACAATACAGATCTAAGCCCCGCTGGAGAAAATAAACTGTGAAAACAATAATAAGCAGAAAAGCCAAGTTCAACATCGCCAGACAAGCACACATGTATTAACCAGCTCGTGACCTCATTTACAACATGTTGATTCAGCTAGATGAAAACCTCTCTGCGTGCAACGCGCATTGTTACAGCAAGCAGCAGCTCACAGACTGCCTTTCAGCAATCTCTGTTTCTGTACCACCAAGGTGCTTCCCAGCTTCTCTCACCCCATATTGCCTCTTCGCCGACTCAGGTGTCTGAGTTTTATTGACATGCTGCATACAAGGGAGGCTTCTGGAGCACGATCAAAGTTGCAATCCAACCTCTTTAAGAAACATTTTAGTGCTCATTTGCATGATTACAGATCCCTTGTGTCCACTTCACGTTATTACTCAAAGTTTCCTGCAGGTTTAGTCTAAAAATGAGAACTTTACACATGAAACAGTTCATAACATCTCTTAATAAAACAACAGCATCTCTTGGATACTGCTTCTGTAGAGGCTTGCCAAGGGAACGCTGCAAGAAAAGCAGCTGTTTATTCTGTATACTACAGAGTGAGGAATTCAAATCTCTGAGTGCCAGAAAGTAACAGCACAATTGCTTGGATTCTACCAGGAAATTAATCTGGGGGGCCCTACCTTCCCACTCACCCATATACCCTGAGGGTAAAAGGCGCATCTTACAATGACTTGCAATTCGTTGTGAAGCAGCAAGTCGTGAGCCACAGAGTATCGTCAAACTCGTGGCTCTCCTCACACGATGCAGGATCAGAGCGCTACCGAGTTAGTCATTTCATTTCAGCCTAATCCTTGACTGTTCTCATTCCGGTTTATTCAGAAGACTATCTGGCCACAATACAGAAGTACCAATAACACAGCACAGACTTCAGAAAGACTGTACTTGATAGGGCAGAAGTAGCGTAACCACAATTGGCACCTTTATTTTCAGCGTGTTTAATTCTCAGGATAAGCAGTCACTAGACTGGTTACACAACAATTTACACAGAGATTTAATAAAATGTCTATGTCTAAAGCATCTGTCTCAAAAGTGGATGATTTTCAGAAGATACACTTTTCAGCTTACAGTAGTTCAAGGCATGATGCAGAAGTTACCAGGAGGATTCTGTAGCTTCTTCACTGGAGGCCAGCTCAAGCCCATAAGGAACCCTAATAGCCACCTATTTTTACATCACATAAAAGGAGAGGCAAAAAGCTCTTGTACATCCTCAATTCATATTGAGCATCCTTTGAAGGATAACTCAGCCAAATGGGATCATCTGAGTTGACCAGGACAGCTATGCTGGCCTTCTGAGAGCAAGATCAGCTCTTCATCTGCTCTGTTACAAAAGGCAATGTCACACAGAACCTCCACCACCACGCAGAATGACCTCTCCTGCATAATAGGTGGCTCCAACCAATGGCTCATGCAAAATTCACTCCACCGAAACCAATCTACAAGCCAAGCCATTCAGAGAGCACTTAATGCCAAAATCCCCATCAGTCTCAAGCAGCCACGGAGGCACCAGGCACTGCAAAGGGCTGCTTTCATCCAGCCTGTCTCACCACTGCTAACTGAATACCTGTTCAAAGCAGCATAAGCCTAATGGGTTTTAAGAAGCATTGCATTTTGGGGGAGTGATGTTTTTCCACGGCAATGCCAAGGCACACCTCTTCCTCGCTCCCCCACTCAGCCAGAGCTCCCCAAACAAACGTTACTCACTCCAAGATGTTTTGTACTTTGAGCTAACGTGGTAAATATTTTACCCTTCAGAAAATAAGTTGAAAAATGAGTTCTAAACTGAGAAAGCACACATCTAAACACACTTGCACACAAGGAAATAAGTATTTACCCGGTCACAGCACCACATAACTACAAACAGAGATCAGAAATCCTGTTATCAACATCTGCGCATCTCAGTGAAAATAATGCCAGCAAAACAATTTACTCATTACTGTGGTACTACCACCAGTTTCAACAGCTGTTTCTTGAATTTTTAAATGCATGACAGATTGGGCACGCTAACTATAGATAATCCAAGAACCAAGTTCCTTATAGAGATTTGCAGTATTGTCTGAACAAATAAAATGGACTTTTGATTCTAGTTTTACTGTATGATTCAGAGGCTGTTTCTATAATACAACATACCTAATGATCAGAGCTCTGGGCCTAATTACAATCACGGAGAACCTGGAGAGTACTGGAAAGAACATAGAAGTGGAACTGTAAAAATATAAACACTCACAATGTATTCTAAATTACGAACACAAATTGCTGTTATCACGAGACTGGTACTCAGAGAGAAGCAAACCTCAAAATTTTAAGTGTCTGCTTTCAAGCCTGCTGCTATTGGCTTTTTTTTTTTTTTAATAAAAATTGATTCAGGTTGCCAAAAAGAGATACCAGCTTTGTACAGAAAAGTTACCGGAATCCATACGCTGAGAAAGCTGCTTAGTAAAAGCCTGTGACACTAAGGAAGCAGTGTAGGAATCAGCAGTCTCTAGAGGGGGAAAGAGAAAAAAGGGTATGCTGTATTTTGAGCATGAAATACTCTCTACCCTCTTCTGTGTCTACCAACTGCAGCACACACTGCCTTTTATGCAAGAAGAGAATAGGAAGACATAGCAAGTAATTTTTTTTAAGAAATAAAGACCAAGTCCGAGTCACAGAATTGCGTTTGGTTAAAATTAGCTACAGTTTAAAATAGTGACACTCAGAAAATAGTTCCACTACCCATTTATCTAAATGCTGCTGGCAGGAGAGAGACAGAGACATGGGACAGCAAACCCAGAGACACTGAACCTGCACAGCATTTCATCTTTGTATGCATTAAGTGTATTTACGCATTTAGTCACGCATCCTCTTCTCACAATTTTGGGAAATTTCTTTCTGGAATGAACCGACTGCTTCTTTCTTCTCACACTGAAGCTTCACATAGCACTTTTTACTGTGTTTGTATCAGAGTACTGTACCTTTCCTCTTAAGAGAAAAACCACCACAAAAAAAAAGCAATCCAAATAAAAGATCTTCTAAATAACGCACATGAGCTTAAAGAAAAGTGAGCAGACCAAAGTAGAGAGCAGTCAGCAAACACAGGATGGCAGGAAGTGCAGCAGGTTTCTCCTCCCTCAAGCCTCTTTTTTAAGGGCAGCTTTCCTAACAAGTTCTTCACACCTTGCAAGTGATGTGACCAAGCGATCAAGGCAATAACCACACAGTTCAAGAAAGTGCGATTGCAAACAGGGTTGTGAAAGATGACAGGCCTTCCACTTATTCAAAGTACTTAAAACAGTCTCCTTACAAATTAGAAAAGATATTATTGGGAAAAACGTAACAACAAAGAATACAGTTTAACACAGAAAACTGTTATTTTTATTTGCAGGTAAGAAAACACTGTGTATTTAGTGCCGTTCTGGGCCTCTATGGTGACAGCGACTTGAATTCCAAGTCTGACTATGGTTACAGGTTAAGCTCATGACTGACTCTCCTCTTCCCAGCCAGCTCGGAGTATTTACCAGTTAGCACAAGCAGCACTGCTTTGACCTTCGTAGGAGGAAATTACGTGGGTTCAACTGTTTCCACCTTCTTCATCAAAAGAATGAAAAAAGAAGCGACTGTCTTTCCAGAGCTACTCTGCAGCGCAGAAGAAAACACTGAAGCCCGGCAGTAGCAGAGAGTGCCTGTCTACCCTACGTCGAGGTCTGAGAAAGAAAGCCATTTTAGCTAGCACAGTTCTTTCCTGAAGGAGAGGCTACTTAAATTTATAGCAAATAATTTTAATGAAATCTTAATGAAACCACATTATACCTGTAACAGTTGTGGACAAAAAAGGTGTGCTTTCTAAACTTATTTCTGCCCCAGATCCTTATACCTGGTAACAGACGGCGTATCAACTGTCAGAATTTTATCTGGTAATACAGCACCTTCCACACAAATTTATCACATGCTACTCCTCAGCCAGACTGTCTGGATGGGTCATCAAAAAGAAAAAAAAATATTAAATAGGATGACTTGGAGTATTTGGGAAAGTCCTGGGACAGAGAGGACAATAATGCTTATTGCCAAGGTACTCCTCAACACTCCAGGAAGAACTACAAAAGGCACTTTGACTCACAGGTCACATTTGCAAATAAGGCTTATAATTCAGGATTATAAAAGAAGGCTCATAAAAGAAAAAAAAAAGCATATGTGCATTTTATTGTATTTAAAAAGATGGCATGAAAGGGCCAGATTCTAAAACCAAACCTTCCATGTGACTACTTTGCGAGGACAGAAGAATTTTTACTGGTTTTGATATAATTTCTCATTGAATATCATTCGTACACTTGAATTCAGTTTGCAACCCCATTTTATCTGATTTTTGTCTGTTTTTACACGTATCCAGCAGATATGGCAAACTAAAAAAAATAAAAATCAAGTACACAGGTCAACTCCTCGTAACCCCAAGCATTTCTAATAATTTTAAATTAAGTTTTCAACAAATTATCTGGCAAATGTCCCATAAGATGTACCAAAAGCGCTTCCAGAAAGATACTACCTGTGACAAATCAAGTTTTAAGCGTGAGGTGATCCTGTGATCATCAAGTATGAATTTTCGCACACACAGAGCAAAAAAATTCTCAGCCAGAGACATTCCTGAATCATTGCTTAACTAAGTTTAAAGTTTGCCTTTTTAAGCACACTTGACAAACCTAGGAAAGCTTTCAGAAGTGAAAAATAGTTTTAGTGGTGATTCTAGAAGATAATCCATTTGCAGTAAGACAGTATTATGAAATAAAACAACACAGCACAAACTTTATACACAAGAGCTAAAGTGCAGGTTGAGGACTGCTGTGGGCCGTTCACAGCCCTTTTTACGCCTGCTGAAACAGTAACCACAGTGCCATTTGACAGATGAAGTGCATAAACAAAACTACTTTGCAACTTTTCCTGTATGAAATTAATCTGTTTACATTCACCAATTCTAACTAGAAATTTATCTCTGCTGTTTGCATGGCTTTATACGCACTTAGGTAAAGTTCATGCAGTTGAACTTGTGGTTGGGTGGTTATCAGGACTGAGTATTTTCCTTCACTAAAGCAGATAAAGGCTGTTTCATGAAAAGATATGAAATGGAAAAGCAGTATCAAAGGACCAACTGCATCCTAGAGGCTTTTATTATATTCCCAGTACTGCTAACTGGAACATGAATCACACTGTAACATACATCACTTTATTTTATCAAAAACAACTGGTGTTTCAAACTTTGGCAAATGGATGGACGAAAATGAGTGGATTTAAACAGAAAAGATATTCCTGGTAACCTCCAGTTCTGAGCAAATTTCCAACTTTGGATCCTTAGTTCTGGAAAAAGGTTCACTATATCAAGATTGGTAGAGTTTATTGATTTTTATGGCTCTCTAATCAAATTGTTCCTTGAGCATTTGCCTGAGATAGATGCACCTGATTTCCTAAGCTACTGGAAGCACTTCTGTGATACGGTATCTCACACTGCCTACGTAAGAAATTCAGTGATTGTTTGATACTGCAAAGATGCCACAGCATTTGCTGATGCTGTGTTTCCTAACTGCAAATATGAACAGTGGAAATTTTTTTTTCCTAAATAAAACAGATTAGCATGTTGAAACATATCCACAGTATGTTGTTATTTAAATTACACACTGGTAGTTAATTTCCCCCAAAACATCTTCAAAAGAAGCTTAATTTCCCAAACTGGTGGAAAAGTACTTTGGTTTCCTTACAATTTATATATTTTGATACATTATTTTAATTAAGGTTATACTGTAAACTGATGCAATTAAATCTATATAAAATCTTGTGTAAGCATGCAAATTGATTTAGCCCAGCCTCACACTGACACAGCTTAAAAAGACCCAAGGAATTGAAACAAATGAACTTTATTTGAAAAGTACTAGCGAAGTTTTGTCACTGAAAATTGTCTGAAA
The DNA here is from genome assembly GCF_964199755.1 of Larus michahellis. Classification (NCBI taxonomy): domain Eukaryota; kingdom Metazoa; phylum Chordata; class Aves; order Charadriiformes; family Laridae; genus Larus; species Larus michahellis. Next base: position 21,309,765 of record NC_133906.1, read on the forward strand.
ATCTTTTAAAACGAGCAACTTGTTGGATGATTTAGAAGCCCTTCTTGATCAGCAACTACCAGTTGGAGCAGTAAAAGTACAGACACTCAAATAATGTAAAAGCAAAAAGTGAAAGAACTGCTGAGTGATTGTGCACGAGCACAAAAGCTCCACTCGTATGAGGAGCACAAAGTCAGAATCCACTGGTTTAGTACTAAAACAGCATCCAGGTGAGAAATACTTTGGTGACAATACCTACCCTCTCTGTAGCACTTTTTATTGGTATATCACAAGGTACTTAAGCAAGGACAAGGTTATCAAGTGACTACAAAGAGGGGCTATGTCACTGCTGGGAATTGCGCACTAACATCTTGATAGCCTACTGCACAACTGTTAGTTCTGTATTAGAAACTGATCTGATAAACTAACTCCTAAAAGGTACTTGTGTGCGTACAAGTGCCTGAGAAAGCCAGCCATAGTTACATGCCACCATGGTCCTGTGTCACATTCACCAGCAACAAACAAGTACTCTCTCCCACAAACACATGAAAAGGGCATAGAACTGTAACAGCAGCTTTTTGCACTAAAAGTACCTTGCTATCCCTGCATGAGTATAGTCGAGCCGTAACAAAGAAAGACACGTGTGTTTTTAATGGCAGTAAATAACTTCCAGAGAACAGACATTTAATAGATTAGAAAAGAAATGTCACATGCCAACACTTTTGCAGTCAGGATTAAAGACCTGGACATGCTACTTCAAAAAAACCCACAGTCCTCTAACTACTTAACTAAAGGGTGTTTCCTTTAGCTGACTGCGGTACTTCTTTATCCTCCAAAGACATCTACAAGGAAGAAACACTACAGAGTGGAAAAATTACATGCTAGCCGTTTCTCTCCAAGCTAGGCTGTACTCACACAGATCACTGGTTACCAACCTCAACAGCCTGGATCCGATCCCTAATTAACCCCATGTGCAGTCACTAGATGAATCACATACCCACCTGGAGAGCCGGTCACAGAATATCAATCCTTTCATCTCCTAAAAACAGACATCTAGCATTCCAGAATTAAACTTGCAGGCCAAGGTTCAAACCTCAGCTCCCTGGGCTGTGTTAGTAATTTTGTCCATTTATCTGCAACACAAGGACTTGTTACCTGCTCTCATACACTCACAGCATATATACGGTCCACAAGGTTATAAACTGAAGAGCTGTACCCATCCAGCAGTGAAAGGTTAACCCTCTGGTGCTCTGGTCACAGTCCAAATGAGGCAACCTTCTCCCTAGTCTCTTGTTTAATGCCAACGATATACCTTACGACGCTTCTTGTTTGCACAACATTTCACAGCAACTTTCTCATCAGTCAGACACAGGCCAAAGCCACCGAGCTGTTCTTTCAGGGCATCAATCCTGTTTCCAGACACCAGGTTTACTCTATTTGCATATCAAGCCTAAATAACAAAGTTCAGTCGAAGACCCAAGACAGGATTTCTTTACTGCTAACATAAACAGTCCCTTAAGCAGAACTGTGATGAATATATTATTGTACTATTTGTTGTAATCAATGTATTATCATGGTATGACCAAATTCTTGAAATCCTTGTAGTAAGCAAAACAGTATTTACCACAGTAGTGTTTTCTCTTGAATCCATGCACACTTACCCACATAATGCATATTAAGGGCCAAGTACTTGTACTGGAAGAGAGGGTTGTTGTGCAGGCTACTTCTTTGGATCTGCTGGAAGAATGAGCTGACATCCCATCTGTACAAGACATCCAACAGCATGATGCTGGGGACCCTTAGGGCCACATTTAATACTGCCTCCAACTTCTCCTTTGCAGCCATTCTCTTCCCTTTCTGTGAACTGGCAGCAGACTGTAAATAGCACAAGACAGAGAAGAGTAATCAGATCAATCTCACTGTACAAACAGCTATTAGGCTTTGTGATCATATGAATGGGGCTTCCTGTGTGGCCACAAATGACTGAATGAATCAACTGAGTTAAATTCAAATGCAGACAGGACAGCTTCTATTTTTGCTATATAAAGGTCAATTTGCTAGCAATTTTTCCATGGTGATACCGTAAAATGGGGAACTGGGGGGACAGGTTAATGACATAATAAAAACGGTCAAAGAGTGTGCACTGAATAAACCTTCATTCTTATTGGCACTGATTTAGCATCCAAGATCCTGGTCAAAAGACCTGGATGCACTAGGTACTACGTAAACATTAACACGGTAAGCTTTAGAAAGCAAACACTAACAAAATCAGAGACCATCTCCACTTAGCTTAACACTATTTCTACGCTTCTCCAGCAATATAACCATCACCTAAACCCCTTCTTAAAACAGGTTAGATCCACTTCCTCAATGCAAATTGAAATAAATAATTTTCCATATCTAAACTTTTAAAAAATCATTTACGACATTCATTAACCTCTACAATTGTATACATACAATTGTATGTATACAATTTGAGTGTTGTGGAAGATTAGGACCAATAATGCAGCTATTCTACTCATTTTAACGTAATTCACCACAAGGAATCATACAAACAGAAGATCATATCCTCAATCCAGAGTACTAGAAGGTAATTTAATTTTAGAATTTAAGATCAGAGAAGATTAATGATTTAAGACAACGAAAGGCTTTTTTTTTTTTTTAAACACGAAAAAACATGCTGGTCTACAACAGGATCTCAAAAGAGATCTAGTCACCAACAGGACCATTTTAAAGAGCAAAAGGATCAGTTTCCCCTTCCTGTCAGAGCACTGCCTTCAGCTGAGACTGACAGTTGTTCCTAAATGAAAGATGCCACCTGCCCACCCTAGGAACAGCATTCACCCCAAGCTGTATTTGTGAGCCACCGATTATATACACTGCATTAGAGAAGTGCAGCTGAAGTATTCAAGGCCAAGGTGGGGATGATCCAGCAAGTTTTTAATCCATGAGCAGCTATTCAAACAAGTAAAAACAATCACCTGCAGCACTATCATTCCCGTGATGAGGTCAGATTTAATCCCAATCCCAATTATCAGGGGGACAACTGGAAAGAACTGCATCCTGACCAAAGAAACAGAAAAATCTGCACTTGGAATTGCACTTTTTAAATAAAGTTTTACAGGACTATATTCATATTGTCCTTATGTGAGTTTTAAAAGTTTTTGCAGTTGTGGAAGTTTTATACTACCAAGCCAACATGGAACTACAGCATGAAATGAAACTATGCTAATATACAGAAACCAAAAAAAAAAGAAAATCTTCATTCTTGTATGGGGACACACACAGTCCTCAAGTGAAGTTTTATTTGTGTTGCCATGGCCAAGGCGCTACCATAGTTCATGTGCACACCTAAAACCACACTGACACTTGTCAAGGCATGATGACATAAAATTAATTCAGCTCAAGAAGTGAGGACAGATCAAAACTGAGATCTGGCTTAGTAAACCACAGGTTACAGGGCTGCTGCCTGTCACCGTCTAGCCCACAGTCTAACTTTTCAAATTATGTAAATGTGGTCACTTTTTACAGAGTCTTGCGACAGCTCTGCAAACCCCAAAGACAGCAGCACATCCTTCCCCTCACACAGGAAGCGTCTCCCCACTACATCGGACATCCCCCACAATACCAGCATTTCACAATGCTTCCCAAAAGCAATTAAAAGGTCAGACAGAAGACTACAAATATTTAGAATGAACAACCAAAACCATTGCCCAAGCAGCTCCTACAGAATACTAGCGTTCAACATCTAGCGTGAATAAAAGATGGAGTTTAATCATATGGTACCATACAAACAGAAGTTGGGAGATACATAGATTGTATACACAGAGTTTTGCCAGTCTGCATACTGAAATACAATGCTGTAAGTAATTTATATCAAAACATTTTAAATGTCCTGGTATTTTCAATAAAATCTTTGGTTTTGCCAAATTCGCAAAATTAATTAAAACTTTGAAATTAAGCTGCCTCCTGGGTTTTTTTTGCTAGGTTACTTTTCCAAGTAGATCAAGGCTTAGGGGTGGGCGGGAACTGACTTACAGGTTTACACTCTGTCATAAAAATACCCATGTAAAGTGACAACAAGCACCTGATTTCAGATTACATTCTCGTAACTGCCAAACCTTCTCCAGACATCGTCAACCACCAAACACGTAGGACAATACGGAAATTTTCACTTGCGCTTTCACTTAATTACTCCAAATTATGCATTCCATGGACTTCTCCTAATCCTGAAACTTAATTGAGGTTCAGCTCAAATTAGGCTGAAAAATTTTGCCTCCCAAATTCATACACGCATACTTGAGAATGTCATAGAGCTGAAAAGAAAGCTTTTGTATTAACTAAGAAAATAATCTAAATTTCAAACCCTGTTAAAACAAAAGCAAAACAAACTTTGAAAACCACATTATGTGGCAGTGCATAGGCTATGAGAAGCAGCCACCGTAACTCTGCAGCATATTCTGTCACTGACTGAGAAAGCATCCAATACTAATAAGAAACCTTTAAAATTAACTCCACGAGAAATGCGGATGTGTTAAATAAAGCCCCAGTTGTAATTGCTGCCAAGTTCTAACAGAACGTAGTACAGGCAAGCAACAAAGTCCATTGCTCTAAGCTCATTATATTGTAAAGAGCTCTCACAATACATTATTTTGATTGGTGTAAAAACAAACAAAAAACAAAAAAACCCACCACAACATTAAACCTCTAAAACCTTTAGATAAACGATGACGACAAGAGTTGCTGAATGCTCAGACATTAGAAAAAAATAGGTCACTGTTGTATACATAGCCAAAAAATGGACTTAAGAACAGGACTGGGAAGCTACTAGTTTGTGTTTCAAATTTTTTTTCCCATGATTTCAAGCATTTCCCTGTTCCAAATCAGGATAAGAAAAAGAACAGTCTTAGGGAGAACTTCAGACTTGACAACCTAAGCGAGTGCAAGCACAGTTGTGCTATTTGACAAAAACCACCTTTTAAATATTTCCTATAACTGATTAATGTCCACGGAAACAGTTTTGTTTTCTAAACACACAGTAGTTGTAAAAAATCCCTCCCTCGCCCGACATACCGATTTTGTGAAAAGCATATTCCTGGTTAGCTTTAAAGAAAACAGCAGAATTAGCAAAACACGTTTAAAAAAAAGAAAGGAGGGGGACTATCCCAAGTCTGTCCCAGTTCATTCCATTAGCTTCTGCTAACGGAGATTAGCAGTAAACTCAGAAAAACCTCAAGGATAACACACATTTTCCTTTTAATAGAATTTTCTTTCTGAGATTCTGTCATCACATAAAATTCTACCATTTCAGCTGAAGCTGTGAATTATGCCACTTAAATCAGCGTAACTGTTGTTTATGCACCAACATAAATATAAAGCTATCACATCACAGGCAGAAAATACTCACTGGTAAGCAGTACAAGAGGCTGCACAAAATCTGCACCCATTTATCCAAGCAGGTGCAAAGTTACATTAACAGAGCAGGATTTCTAAACTTAGAAAAGCATCAATTATAAAGTTACTTAATAGTTACAGAAATACACTAGAATATCTGCAAATTTAAGAGTTATTAAAAATCACCATACGGTAATTCCAGCCAGGATCAGAACTTCCAAACCAGACTCGATCCCGCAACATTCAGCCTTACATCTGTGAACAAGATGCTCATTCTCCTACAGAACTATGGCCTAAAAAACTTGTGAAAAGATTGACTAGAAACCAAAAGAGACAATTTCAACTTCTGTTCCTCACATCTACAAAATTCTAGTTACTTTGGATACATCCATTAACAAGCAGATTTTGATCTGTAGTGTAGCTTCCACTTCAAATTATTTTTCAATGATACATTCTGAAACTAAAAAAGTGACCAGGAAAAGCTTTTAATTTCCTATGAGTAAACTTTGCTAGATAGATCTTGAAGGGGGGGGGGGGGGGAAATAATCCAAAACAAAATATACAACTCCTATTGGTAACTCCAGAAAAGCTCAATGTCACAGTTCGAAAACTAACATAAGATACATCAGTTGGGTTGCATTCACACACTCCCCAGAACCTCTCCCTTCTATATGCTTGTCCTGTTCTTGGGAACAAAAAGAAAGGAATTTGAAGTACAGAAGAATCCCTTACTTCAGAGATTTAGATCTTTATATCATCAGCCTGGGAGGGAGAAAACAAAGAGATGAAAAGGTTTATCAGATATGCACTTCGAAAAGAATTTCCCTGTGTGAGTCCGTAGGAAAAAAAAACCCCTAGAACTCCAGAGAGCGCGTGAGTCACCAATCCATCAAAACAGCTCTTCCCCATGCCGTCAGCAGCAAGGAAAGCAAAAGATGTCTTGGGCCCATACAATTTACATGAGGCCGAGTTCAGTGTTGGCTAACAAGGACAGCACTCAGAAATTTCTGCTGAGAAAGCCAGATACAGCGAGCATACCAAGTGTACTAATAGAGCAGTGAAACATTGCAGTTCTGTACGGTAACACTGTCATTAGGATCCAGTCAGCATTTCCAATAATACCCAGTTTTTGTAGCTCACTAGAGTAGTTGGGTAATTGCAAGTAATAACCAGAGAGTATTAGCCTTCAATTTTAAGGTTTAGAGAGAGTCAGTTGGCAGACAGACTACTCGATCTTGCTATGTAAGAAGTTAACAAGAACAAATGAATTTTTTCCTCCTTTTTTCCCCCCGTCTGGTCTAACAATATGGATTGCTATAGAGCTGCTGCAGTGGTGTAACTGGATAACTGTTATTTCTACCTAGAAAACAAATTAATTCCTAAATTCCTACTCACCCAAGACTCATTCAGTTGTGAGCTGAGGCACAGCTAAGGTTAATCATCCCAAACAAATACATAACATACTTTGCGAAAAACAACTTTTACTGCAAAACAAATTAGGTCAACCTCTTATCTGTTCATAAGGACTTACGTGAACACGCGTTCACATTAAAGGCATATTAAAAATGGACAAAACCAACTAGAGGCAGTTAGCTGTATAGAAGACAAATGAAACCCTACATTTATAACTTTCATTAATTCTAGCGAGTCTTATATGAGGGAGAAGAAAATCAATTCAGGAAATGAGGATACATATCACAGAGCTCTGAAGTTAAAGTTTTCTTTAAAGATTTATTCCTGGAGCACACCGATACACTATGAGCAGTTCCAGTATACTCTCAATTATATAGCGAGTGTATTATTTATAGGCAGCCTGTAAAACATCCTATGCCTTTTATTTTTCATAATGAGCACGTAAGAACAGGGAACCGAACTCAGCGACTAACTAACACATGTTAACAAAGGTTAACAAATCCAGCAGGTATGCAGAAAAATCTTCCTGTGGATTCCTTCGGGATCAGAGCTCTGCTTTAATATGATCAGTTCAAATCCGGTCACATTAAAAGGGGCTGCTTGGTTTTCAGATCGCAGAGCTGCTGAGTTCAGTTTAGGCACCTGAAAGACAGGAATCTAAGTCACTAAAATAAAAATAAAACTAATACTATCTTTAAGTAAAATCACCAGGAAAAAAATCTAGCTTGAATAACAAACCAAACTGCTCTGAGGTCTTTTTTGACTCCACAGTTTCTTGCCAGTCCAAGGTTTGGTTTATTAACTAGTTATTCAGCAATCTTTTTTGCCGTCACAGCCATGTTTGCAAGCCTACACCTACAAGCCTGCCTAACCACGTTTGTATCAGCACATTCTGAGAAAATCTGGGCAGCAATCCCAAAGCGCCTCTGCAGAGGATAGAATACCCAGAGGACCTGCACACAGAGCATTAATGACAGCCCGAGATGATGCAGTCTGGGCAGCCCACCTCAGAGAGCCGCATCATGGCAAGACCAGCCACGCAAGTGAAGCTGGCGTACCCCATCAGCCCCACGGATAAAAACCACACCTGCAACCCAAGTGTGTTACCAGGAAGAAATCACATGACAGGATGAAATATATTTCATCCTCCACAGTTGCTCATTTAGTTGTTAGCCATTCCAGATACAGGCACCGCTTATGTCTAGAGCCTGCAATGCCAAGAACTGAGCTACCTGACTGGTTAGAAGTTGAAATATAAAATAGGACTTCCAAGATCTCTCTAGGTCAGTATTGATAAAGTTTCCATTGCTGCTGCTGCCTTAGCTATTTGAGTCCTGTAAATAAAGAGCATCAGTTTCCAGGCCTGTCAAATCGGCAGCTTAGCTTCCTGCAGTACCAGACTTGCGTGACAGAAAGATCAAACAAATGGTGAAAATGCTTAAGAAAAGTCCCTTTTAAAACATGTTCAAACCCAAGACGTGCAACCAAGAAATTTTTCCAGAAGAACTCCACAAGATGAAGTACCCACTTCTGAACATTCCTTTCAAGTACGCAACTAATTACAAAGCAGTAGGGCTTCTCTAAAATGAAAGGCAATCTTATAAAAGTAAAGGCAGGGAACCTAGCACAAGCGTCTGAATCGTACTGAAGGCGCTAGACACAACTGTGCACTTAAAAAGCAAAACGACAGTGAACTGTCCACTCTGTAACCACATCAAACGCGGTCAGGTGTATTTGGAGCTAAAAATGGATTCACAGAGTAAATCACCAGACAAATATAAAAAGTTCCAGAGGACTGAAAGAAGCTAACCCGCGTGTCTGTGTGAAGGGGAAGGAACCAACTCAGGTTTAGCAAACAGCTTAAGAGAATGTTTTTGAGAGTGCAACATGAAACACTAAGCAGGCTTACAGAGTTTTCCATGGCACACCCATCCGCTCACATCTTATTTCTGCATCTGCACCATGGGCTCCGGCTGCTGAACCTGACTGAGATACTCATCTCTCTCCGTCACCTCCAAAGGAAGGAATTCCCCCTTATTCCTTCCAACACACCTTGCTCAGCTTCCGTCTCCATCAGAATTAGGCTCAGATCTCACACCCGTAGCTCCTCGTAAGGCTGATATAAACAAGGTGAATCCTGCATTTTGTCGCACAATTAAGCTTTATGTTGCTCTGTAAGATTTTTGACGATCCTTCCACATAATGGCAGTCAAAGACAACTATTTCCTAGCGTTAATGAGTTTTAATTAAGTCCTTTCATGACATTATAGCTCAAAAAAACATTTTTAATAACTATGGTAATCAGCTGCTAACTAGAAACAAGATACAGTTTCTCATGCACGGGCAGCTCGTTATTTAAGATAAGTGGCAAAAATAAGCCAAGGTTACAAAGTGCAGTAGCTTAACAGCTCTCACCTTAAAAAAAAATATTCTTTTCAATATTTGAATCTATCTTCATTAACCTACAAGCAAAAGCAATCAAAGAGAGTAATTAAAAATTATTTCTTTCTTCCCCTCCCCAGCTTGATCTCTAGGGGTGCATAACACACAAAAAAACCCCTAACAAAAATTTAACTAAGTGTATCCAACTCCCAAGCCCGCAAAACAAGTTAACAGAAACTCTTGTACTAAAAATTGCAGAAGAAACACCTACGGACTTTAAAACAAAAAAAGATTTTGAATGAGATCACAAATGGGTAATATTTATGAGTCAAACATGTTACAGAAATATCCTTTTTCAGAAGTCTCATTTTTTGCATGTCTACTATTCTCCCTCACTTACTGACACTTACGTGCACTAAACAACCACCAAAAAAAACCCTAAACAACAAAAAAAAGCTTTTTTTCCACTTTATTCTCCCAATCACATTATTTATGCACCAGGTTCCCCCCACACACACCCCCAAAAAGATAGCACAACCAAAAGACACGCATGGCTCTGAGAGCGACCATCTGTCACAAGCGTACTTAGCGCACAGAGCTACTCTCGAGCACAGAAAATAAACTGTAAATTCTCATCACATACCTTATTTTAAATGACTACAGAAGGTCTTAAAAATCGACTAACGTGACATTAATCAGGGAAGAGAGAAAAAAAATCCCTGTTCTTCGCCTTACGGAGAGGCTGCTTCTTACATAAGCATTACCATATGCCTCAGGGCCGGTCTCCAGGAGGGAATAACCGCCCCCCCCCTCGCCTTCCCACCTGGATCCAGGGACACACCGCTCGGCTCTCCCCCCTAACGGCCCGCGGCGTCCGGCCACCAGAAAAATAAGGGAAAACCTGCGGAAACCAGGCGGTGGAGCCAGACCCCGGCGAGGGCGGGGAGCCCCGCAACCCCCCCCTCTCCAGCGCAGCCAGCCCCTGGCCGAGGGCTGCGGGCCCGAGCCCGGCTCCGCCGCCGGGTAGACTCTACCACCCCCTCTCCGTGCTCGCTCCCCAAACCGGCGACTGATTTCCTGCCGCGTTCGCCCACGGGGCTGCTGAAAACCAACCCCCCCCCACCCCCGCCGCCTCCTTCCCTGGGTCCGGCGCGGCTCCGCCGCCTCTGAACTCTAGTAACCCCCCGCCGCGCTCGCGGCGGGCGGAGGGAAGGGAGAGACGGAGGCGGGGTACGGAGAGGCGATGCGCACCGGGAAGGCCGGGGAAGCCCCGCCACATGAACGTGGGGACACGGACACGCGTGGGAGCCGCGGCAGCGCGCCCCGCGTGTCTGAGGCGGCGGGTGGGGAATCACCTGGGCCGGCGGGGTTGCCGCCGCCTCCTCCTCCTCCGACTCTTGCTCCGGCTCCGCGCCTCACAGCAACGGCGGCGGCGGCTGGGTGCCCGGCGGCGGCGGCGGCGGCAGAGCGGCTCCTGGAGGCAGCATGGCCGCGCCGCGCCGCCTCAGGGCGCCGCCGACACCCCACGGCCCCGCGGACGGGCGGCCATGGCCCCGCTGCCTGCGCGCGCGCGCCGCCCCGCTCCGCGCATGCGCCCGCCCCGCCCGCAGCACCGCCCCGCGTGGGGGCGCGAGCGCGCCCCGGAGGCAGCGGGATGCGCGTTTTGAGGGGAAAACGCAGGGTTTCGGGGTGGAAAACGCGGTTTCAGGCGGAGGAATTTGGCTGGGGAGGCTGCGCTCCGCGGAGCTCTGTTCTTAGCCTTGGGGCAGCTCCGCGCTGGGCGCCCTGTCGCCAGACTGTTACCCTTTGCTTCCCTCCCTCCTCCCGAAGAGGCAGAGATTTGGGGTTAAATTCCGATGGGAGAGCAGGGGGTTGGGGTTGGTTTTGGGTCCTCCCGGGACGTGGAGGACCCGTCGGGGCAGCTGCTGCAAGTCTGGAAGGTGACTCACAAGAGTCGTCTGGCAAAATTGGAGGTAGCGTCTGGGCAGATGCTTGAAAGGCAGCTCTGCTATTTTAATAACATTCTGTGGAACACAAAAATGCTGTATTAATTTCAAACACTGAGGTTGAATCTGTTTTTCCCAGTGGTGTGGTGCAGAATCTATAGTCACTTTTGTTGTGAGATCAACCAGAAAAATACCAGACTTTTTGTTCTTCTGCCATTGCCATTTTTCAGCCAGAGACCTGCGCTGGGGACACGCGGCTCCGGGAAGGAGCTGATGCTTCGCACTCTGCACCCACGGCCCTCGCAGGAGAAGTCTCGCTAATATTTACTCACTCTGTAAAGGTTGCACGGCCAGGTCCTAGCACGCATTCCTAAGTGCTAACGAAAAAATTGTGACCCAAAAAAAGTAATGTTTTTTTACCTTAATACTTGAAAAAATACAAAGTCGTGTTGTTTGGGGCGTGAAAAAAACTTCACTGCAGTGAAGAATAAGGGAATACACTGAACTGGAAAATCCTGTAGTTCACAAGGGTTGGGTTAGCCAGCTTCGTAATTGCTTTTTTCCTTCCATCTCTAATGAGAACTAGAGCGTTCACAGACATAGGTATTAACAATGCTTGGCCTTAAATAAGGGGTTAGGGTGTCTGTCCACACTCTGCTTTGCAAAACTACCCTTGTCTGAGAACCCAGAGGTTTTCAAAACACCAGAAGAAAAAGGTAGTTTGAACGTGTCTGTGTTAACTTTTATCAAAACTGTGGCAGGGCTCTGCCTCGCTGCGTACTCGGGTAGTTGTATTTGGTGTTAACCAAACACCCAAATTCCGTCAGCCCAGAGCTCAGCAGGAAGGAGACCAAACGGCACAACTGACGGAGCTCTCCTGCATGGAAGCTTGTGCTCAGGCACCATAGAGTTCAGATTATTGATACAATTTTTCACAAGCTTCAGATTTTAATGCTATTTTAAAAATACCAGGCTTTTTTATTTTAAAGCTTTTAGTTTAAAGCTATCAGTTCGTGCAAGGATTCCTGAACTCAGTAATTCTCCTTTAGAAAGAACGGTACGCATATCCAGCCAAACTAAGGACATGCATATACATGTGATTATTACTCAGAAGCATTTTGTGCTGTGGTCAGTCTTCTAAGGTTTATAGAGACCCTCCTGCACAGGGCTTTTCTTGTCAACTGAGTTTCTCTCCTAAGAAGTTAGTTTCCTCCTTTGTCGCTTAACAGGTCCCTGCATGACAAGTGCTTGCAACTCTTGTTTTATGCATACTTTTATTAATCATGACACCATCACCTAATTCTTTTGTTGTATCTGGGATAAACTCACTGCTCCAAACCCTGGACTCCTGCAGTGAACGTAGGAAAAGAGCAACTTCACGAGACTCCAGCCACCCTGTTGTTCTGCCTGGCTCAGCCTACTCACGACTGCGGCATGGCTCACTACTACTTGCCACAGGGCATCTGAACCAGCTGTCATGTAAGGCATAAGAACTTCAACTTAATTTCTAGGGCCTACTTGTATTTTCATGCCTTACTTGGAAAAAAAAAATAATCATGAGTCACTTCTTTTCTGTTCTTTGTGGGCTTGTTGGTTCAATGCTGACTGAGGTGAGGGGCGATGGTGCAGGACCTATAAGTTCTACTGCCCGTCTTCAGTGCTGCTTGACAAGAAAGATGGCAAGCAGCAGAGAGAGACAAATACATAGTGAGAAATGTAGACAGCGACAGCTATTTATAGGAGATGGAGTGGAAATCTCTAGTATTATTTCAGAAGTATTTATATCATGAAAGTATTGTAGCAAATCACCGAAGTTCTCACTTCAGTTTGCAAGCAAATAACTGAACCCCACCTTTATTTCACAGAATCATAGAATCTTCATGGTTGGAAAGGACCTTTGGAGATCATTGAGTCCAACCATACACACACCAAAAAAAGGCAAAAAAACAAAAAAAAACAAAACCAAAAAAACCCCCACAAACAAACAACCTACAATCTTTGCCACTAGAGCATGCTGTCATCGCTCATTTCATGCTGTCATCGCTCAGCATTTAATTCTGAAAACGTGTTAACTTCACAAAAGCACAGGTTTTCTAATGGGCAGCTCAGGTATGTGGCGTTACCACTGTCTTGTCAGGCATGTCTTTTTAAAAGCATCTCAACTTTCTGCTTCAGTTTTCTGAAATTTTAAAAGCCTTTCCTGCATTTGACACTGGGTGGATAAGAATTCTGAATTCAATGATTGTTTATCTCTCATTATTAACAGAGCAGTTTGGATTCCAAACTTTCAGTGATCAGCAGCTGAGGACTGAAGGGGCCACTATGGTGACATCTCATTAAAACTTTCAAAAGACCTTCTCAGAGTTCGGATAATGTGGAAGCTTGATTTATCCGTGCGGATGGACAAATGCCAGCACCCCAAATTGCTTACAAAGAAAATCCCTCAAAAGAATTCTCAAGAGCAGAAAAATAACACTGACATGGAAGGACATTGCATGCCTAAGGTGGACAATAACATGGGCAGTTTTATTGGAAGCTTTTTACAAGCCTTTGTTTCAAGAAATATTCATACATACATGTGTTAAAGCAAAGGAATGTCTTAACAAGTAGGTCATATTGCATAATGTCAGACAAAAGTTAAATAATGCAAAAATTAATATTGCCTGCAAAACCTAATTTGGTGCCTCGTGTGTATGCCTTATAATACTGATGGCAGACAGCCCCCAAAGCCTGTGTGTTCTCTTCTTGCCATCTCATCCCAGTCACTAAACAAAGGAACACATGAACTTTAATTCCTGCAGAAACATATACCCAGACACAGGAACTGGGAGCATTACTGGGTACAACAGCAACAGAGCCAGTTCATCTGTTTCTCTGAGGTACCTACTCTTACTCTGTAGCCCCATCTCAGAAATTATCCTGCTTTTCCCTATCTGTGACCCCATTTGCTAAATCACTTTGCTTCCCATCAACCCTCATTTTTCCTCTCATTCTCACTGCTTTTCAGAGCTCTTTCTAGCAATTCAGCTAGTTCCAGTTTCTCAATTTCGTATTTATTTTCACTCTCTTCAGGAAACCACTTCTGCAGTATTTCTGATAATTACATATCTCATATGATTACATATATTTTTACCACTTTCATAACACTGGAGAGTGCTGACTCCAAACAAATAAACAGCTGCTGTGATTTACAACTTACCTAAAGGAAAGCCATACCAATCTCTGTGCCGAGAAGCTAGAGAGCTGGGTGGTGATGTAAGGAAAGTGATGAATCAGGTTTTGTTCCGCAAACAAAAGAATCACAGTTCTCTCCCAAGCTCCCTTGCCAGTGGGGCATAATCTAGAATACAAAGAATCGAAGTAAATAAAATAAAAATAATTGGGCTGAATAGTGGCAGAAGAATAACAGTTGCATTCAGAAAGTGAAGAATCATATGGTATACTGGTACAAACCTCTAGTATGTACAGCATCTCACAGTGCCAACATTAATTAAATAATCCTAAAAAAACTCCTGTAAGGAAACTGTATAAACATCATTCTAACCTCCACTTTACTGATAAGGAAGCCGGGACAGAGACTTACTGTATTAGTGATAACTTGAAAATGTGTTTCATTTCAAACTTGAGACATTTCCATGTCTCCAGCTCAGCTGCTAAAGTGCATCACATTATTGAACACTGGAAATTCAGCTCTCAGTGTTTTGCCCAGAGTCACACAGTGCCTCAGAATCAGAGCTCGCATTTAAACGCAGCATTTCTAGGGCACAGTGATGGCAGTGTCCAGTAAACCATGCTGGCTGTTGTATTACGTTGAAGCGGTCATGAACAGCACAGGAGGCTTGCACACACATCTGCATTGGGCTGGCACCACTTGGGGGGTACAGACTTGAGGAGCCGGACATTCTCAGACATCATTGCTTTTACCGCCTGCTTAGAACAAATTATAAAACAGAGAAAAGGGACCGGAGAAAAGTAATAAATGATAATGAATTGCAGGGAATAGTAAAAAGAGTCAAGAGGGGAAACTGAAAAGCATAAATCAGATTAAGAGTAAAATTCACTGGTACCAAGCTGTATTTTAAGGATTCTTCTATTTCTAGTGAAAAATATGAGCTCTGCTCTAGATTTTTTCCTAACGTGGGTTCAATTTAGAAGTGGGGTACAGAGACTGGCACATATTCAAATGAGTTTTCTGAACCAAAAAGCAATTTGTGGAAAAAAAAAAAAGAAGTTGCAAAACCTTGAAATCTGGGATGTTAGCCCATTCATAGCCTGCATCACATTGACATCCACACTGACTCTCCACCATTAAAGACACTGAATATAACAAATATTTAGCATCTCTCAGGCCTGCAATGTCATCACCTTTCGCTAACTCCTTAGATCACCCAGAGATGTGATCTAATCCATCTCTTAATTCTCAAAGCAACCTTTTGAGCTTTCCACACAGTTTTCAGCTTTAAATGATGATTTTACAGGGTTCTTACCTAGCATCCCCGAGTCGCTACTGGGAATTTTGCTCTCTTATATGCAGCATGAACAGCAATTTAGGAAATGAGTGCCTCTGCTTCTGCAGTTATGCACAGGAGTGTATTCCTCAAAATGCTCAGAAATGCTTGCTGTGAACATGAGGCACTGGAAGGGAGCCAGCAGGCATCAATTTGACATGCAGTCACTTTTTTTATTTCACCCTGGAGCATCCCAGGATGAGTGCACATCAAGGTGAAAGGGAACGTGCATTTGCTTCAAAATTTCCCCACTACTTTTCCTTCCTCCTTGCTCTGCTAGTTTACCACAGTGTAAATTCAGAGAGTACCACCATAAAACAAACTCCTCAGTACAAAAAAAAAAAGATTATGCTGTTTGGGCTCTGAATTGTAATTATATGGTCTTAGTCAAATTACTTTACTACTTTGCATTTATTAATGTTAGGATTGAGCACCACCATGCGTTTTCACAGCTAAGTAAAAGGACATATTTATCTGCGCCACATGAAAGTCGTCAGGATCAGAGTATTTTTCAACAGTGCCTAGAACAATGATGTCCTAGTGATAGCTCAGGATACTAAAACACCAGTATCATACCAGAAATGAAATATGCATAAATACTTTTTTTCATATTCCTCATCAAACAGAAAAGAAATCCAACCCAAAACCAAAATCTTACTGCCTCCTCTTCAAGAGAGCTTTTTAAAAGCCAACCAGAAATAAAAAAATATATATATATAAAAGATAACAAATAGAGAAGCAATCACAGTATATATCCTTTTCGTAGCCTGAATTTTTAAACAGGCCTGGAGGGTGCATAGTTTTATGACAGGGTGTGACTTCAATTACTAGTTGCAGCTTTGGAAGTTTTCCAGCACTACTGTAATGCGCTGCCTGGATGTGGAGGACAACTGTGTGTCGTGAAAGGAAAAAGAAACCCCTTCATGACTGGGATACATATACAGTGACTGGTTTTACACGGATTTACCTGCAATCAGAAGCTAAACTCAACACAAACAGACACTACTGTAGTCTCCCATTTGTACTGCTCTTTTGGAAACGGAAGTGCTTTTATGCTAAAACCTGATTACAGAACAGAACTCAAAATACATATCCAGGCAGCAAATACATTAAATTCATATCCGCTCAGGAAAGAAATCAGACTTCTGCATGTTTTTTGTTTATACTGCACTTCTTCACTGAGATTTACTACCGTGGGAACGTCTCTTAAAAGTTATGGCAGGCATTCTGAAGAAACTTGTACTTGGTGCATGGCTGCTTACCTCTGCTCTTTTGTTCTCTTCCCTATTCATCACCAAACAAAAGAGAGAGAAAAAAATTATCTAACTTCTCTGCAGAGCAAGGCCCAAGATGAGGGAGGACTGAAACTCTCATTTCCTCCCCCAAATTTAACAGCGTCTCTGCTGATGCCAAGGTGAATTGCAGTCTGTATCATATATAAGAAATTTCACATATATAAGAAACCAGACTTTACCACTGAACTTTTTTTTTCCTTTAAACTATTTCTGCAAAGCAGAATACCCAACTGTAAAAGGCCACACTTGTGCAAAATACTTATTTTTCATCTGTTGTCCATGCGCAAAACCACTGCAGCTGAAGCCAGTTCCCAAGAATCCCAAGAGCAGCTGAGTAGGGCCCCTCAATTCAACAGACGCAAAAAGATAATATGCCTGTAAGAGTCAGCTTAGAAGCCAAGAAAGTTTTGAGTCAGGATCTCTGAGTACAGAGCAATCTCCCTTCAAGGTTAATAATGAAAAGGGACGCTGGTGGCCTCCATGGGGCCCAGGCTGAGCTCTGGGGGGGCTCCAGTGCCAGTCAGCCTCGCCGCCGGCGACGAGGGGAGCCCGGGGGCCGGGGTAGGACCCTTGCTCCGTGGCTGCCACGAATTTTACCTCGCAAAACCGCCATTTCATGCGTGAAGGCGACAGGAGCAGCCCCGAGGAGCTCCCCTCAGGCGGGCAAAGCTGTTCTCGTTAAAGAGGTGAAACCTCTCCCTCGCCTCACGGCCTGCCCGGTACCAGAACAGGCAGGATCACCCCGCCCTCCCCAACACGGCTCGGTCAGCGGTGACCGGGCCCGCCGGGACAAGCAGCGCCCGCTCCGGGAGGCCGAGGCCGGGGCCGCCGCCGCCGGCCGCCCCGCGCTCCCACGGCGACGCCGCCGCCCGCCGAGCGGGAAACCCGCGGCACTTCCGGGCGGCTGCGGGCGCCGCGCGCTGCCTGCCCCCTCCCGCTTCCTGTTGGGCGCCAGTTCCGCTTCCGGTGCGGCGGATCCCGGGACGGCGCCGGTTCCGTTGCCAGGGTGAGGGGCCGCATCGCGCTGCCGAGGGGCGGGGGAGGGAGGCGGATCGGCGGCACAGTGACGCGGGGGGTAGAGCCGTCGTGTCCCCCCATCGCCGGGGCGGCCAGGTGGGGCTGGATCTGAACCCGTCCGTGTGCGGCGGAGGCCGGGCTTTACCTGGCCGGGATGAGGCAGGGCCGGTCGCGGCGTGGGGGCGCCTGTCTCGGCCGGGTCGGTACCCCCGTAACGCTTGCGGGGCGGGAGCGGGTCCCCAGGCCCGACGGCAGCCTGCGGGCCCTCCCCGGCCTTGTCGCTGCTGGGGCAGCCCCGGCGGGAGACCGGGGAGAGGCGACCCTCGGCTGGTGCTCCTGCGGCGGCTGCCCGGGGACGTGGTTGCAGTGGTGGCCGACACCGAGCAGCTTCTGATTTTAAACCCCGCTCCTCCACCTGTTGCAGCATAATGAAAGTACTGCGGTCCCGTCTGCGCATTAGGGCACTTTCTGTGTTTTGGGGGTTTTATGTGGCTTAGTGAAACTTAAAGGTGCGGATGGCTCTCTTCAGATCTTCCAAGAAAAGTGGGGTAATGTGACAATTTGATTGCAAAACCACAACTTTAACACTTTCTCTGTCCCAGTGACCTTCCAACCCGTTGACTCTGGGTGGTCCAAGGGGCTTGTAAAGGCTCTGAAAATGTAATTAACCAAAGCAGGCTTCGTTTCAGTAAGCTCCACTTTCGCACGGCATCTAGCCCTGGTGGTGGAAACTTTGAAAATGCCTGTGACTTTCTCTGCTCCTATTGTGTTTTCCTGTAATCTTTGATTCTCATGTCCACACTCATTCCCCTTAGCGTTTTGGCATTGAGTAAAGGTGTCTTTTTTCTGCTTGGCATTTCTAATAACCCTTATCTGGACAGGACTGTAATTCAGTAAGGACAGACAGCTGGTCAAGTGCTCAGCTTTGGGAGGGATGATCTTTGCAGTTTAGTGCTGGACAGAGACTTGAGAAATTCCCTTACAGTTCTTGCCCTGTGCATTTTCTTGCAGAATGATTTGAGGTGTACGGCACAGGTGAGAAAACAGACAATAAATTCTTTCTGTAAACTTAGTCTAAGGGTTATGGACAGGGATAATTTATGATAAAGACCCTATGTATCAAGAGTGCCTGATGCTATGCAGCCTCAACCTCAGTTTAATTTCTTGGTGCTTCTAAGACCCCTTTTCCATGAGTCTTTTCCACAGGATAATACCAGGTCCCTGTCTGATTTGGCGGGGGGGAGGAAGAAAATTTCATTTTTCTGTGATACCGGTTTTCCTCTTCAATTTGTTTTTAGGGCTTTTAGAGGGAATAGTGTGGAGGTGTAGCTTCTAGTGTCCTCAGCAAGCAGGTTGTATCTAGCCCTCTATTTCTCACCTGGTCTGAGCTTGGTGGGTATGCCTGAGTAATTTGTTCACTCCTAATTATTCCTTCTTAATTCCTATATAAATGAGAATTATTTTGTCTGAGAGCAGGTAACCTTCGAGAATATGATGCCAGGGAGGAAGAGGAATCAGATTTTGGGATTCTGAGATTTTTCAGAATTACCAGACCTGTATTTCTTGGTGTAATGCATTTCTTGAAGGTGGATAGCCTCAGTTTTTTTCACAGGTCTGCTCCGTCTTCTTTGTGAATATCAAGTCTTTCGAGGACAGTCTTACCATTAGTGGTGCAGAGGCCTTCTCTGCATCTCCTGACAGTCTGTAAACAGCCTTTTCATACCTTTGTATCTCCTTGATTCTCTGTTTCCAAGCTTGAGCAGAAAAAACATGTCTTTCCGTCCACATAAAGCTAAAAATCTTGGTTTTCTGCTGTGTTTAATGTAGGACTAAACTGTTAAATACAATTTTCTATAAGCGATGCTGTGTAAATTAAAGATAGTATAATTATGGTTGTTTTGTCAGCACTTGCAGTGAAAGTGCAGTTCTTACAGTGTAATTGCATTGCGTAGGTGTGTATTTTGGCTTTGTTTTCAAACTCCTACTTTGATATTGCTACAGTGAGACGTGACCTGGGGTGTGTATTACTGCAGGTATTGCACAGATTTTAGTGAAAGTGAAGAGAAATGCAGTGCTAAAAATGAACTGTTGGGTTTGGAACTATTTTTATGGGTTTATGTATTTTAGGTATTTCGTATTTGCCGTTTTGTTGTTACATACGTAAAGATATCCATGGCTGGTTGCGTAATTATTGCAGAGGGCACTTCTGAGATTTGAAATGACTTTTATGATACTGCAGTGCTCTGCTTGGGTGTCGGTTGTGCAGTGAACAGGCTGTACCTGCACAGAACACACGGCAAATGAGCATATGCTGGAGCAAACGGTGAATGTGACATTGCTAAATACATTGGAGTGGAACTCGCAGGCCCGGTTTTAGTGCTGTTCTTTCTCCCTTAGTTCCAACATTTTATCAACATGTTTATCATCTGTTCATGCAAAACAAACAGCTCTGATGTACAATATAATAAAAAAAGTCAAAAATACTTTAAAAATACTGTATGGTTTGATTTCTGGAAGAGTAATTTTCTTATTTCTTCCTTACGTGACCATAGTATTTTCCTCCTGCAGCAGATTTTTCAGAAAATAATACTGAACATATGCTTCAAGGATGTCTCTCTCTCTCATAATAAAATGGGGTGGACAGGAATATACGATAACCTCGCTATCAGAAGAAGACACAGTATTGGATCTGAAGCAGTCTCTTAAAGGCCTTACTGGAGTGTTACCAGAGCGTCAAAAACTACTTGGACTTAAAATGAAGGGTAAATACTCATATTTATTATTTGTGGTGGATGTGCCTGGGATGTATACTAACAGGACATCTGCCTCCCAGATCTAGCTTTTGAATGAACGTAGGAATTTTATGTGTCACTGGATATTGTTTATTATTGATACATCTACCTGGTCAGTTTTTAATGGCTGACATAGAAGTGGAGCAAACATACGTTAAAAAAAGTTAGATTGCTGCTAGCCAGACAAGCAATGTATCTGTATATGGAGAAGGACAATAATAGAGCTTGGGGTGTTCTGGTGTTTGATCGGGAGCTTATTTCAATTAATGCAATGTATTGACAGTTTCCTGAAATCTCTCTACCCAGTAAAAAAATTATCTGCTCGCTTTATAGGCAAACCTGCGGATGATGATGTTAAGCTTGGAGCTCTCAAGTTGAAACCAAATACTAAAATTATGATGATGGGCACTCGTGAAGAGAGTTTGGTAAATATTTTACTTGTTTATTAGCTTAAACAGGAAAAGATGCTTATATGTATGTGTCCTCATTATGATTTTAAATTTTGAATATTATTTGAAAAACAGAAGGTACAGTAGATTTCTGATGGTGTTTATTTTTCTATGTAAAGTAAGCTTTTCTGCAGAACTCTGATAGCAGTGTATTCATTAAACTCCTGTATTGTTCTGGATTTAAAGTACAAACCTATTATTATGATATACACTGACTTCTCAAATCTGAACGGTCATGTACTTTAGTAGGTCTTTCCACTAGTAAAGTGAAATAATTTTGGTTAAGTAGTGTTTTTTTTCCTGTAATGTGCAGGAACAGAAAGTTGATATCCGTTGTTATTTTCCTTCAGTGATCCTAGTTATCTTTTATTATTATTCCTCTAGGAAGATGTCCTTGGGCCACCTCCTGATAATGATGATGTTGTCAATGACTTTGATATTGAAGAGGAAGTTGTGGAAGTAGAAAATAGGTTAGGAGTTTCAGCTATTAAAAACAGTCCTGTTGTTGAATGTACAGTAATGCGTTTTAATTAACTGTAACTTTTTGCACTGTTACATTAGGGAAGAAAACCTACTAAAAATTTCTCGCAGAGTTAAAGAATACAAGGTGGAAATTCTGAACCCTCCTAGAGAAGGAAAAAAGCTGCTGGTGCTAGATGTCGATTATACACTATTTGGTGAGTTTTTATGCAACTTGTGGTTTTTGTTTGTTTGAGAGGCCAGTTTATTTGCCAGTTTACATTTCTTGATTTTTGCTTTACAAATCTACTTTAGTAACTTTGGTATGTGTTGTTCTGCGTGACTTCTGGTTTGTAATATTTTGGGGTCTTCTGCTCACATTTTGAAAAGTGCTGGGCTTTTTAAGTGTTGCACATTATTGATTTTAGTGCAGCAACATAAGAAAGTAGAAATTCAGTATTCTATCCAAAGAATCTTTTCTTGACCAACTTGTGTCTTGGACATCACAGTGGCAGGGCAAGATATTGTAAAATAACAATCTCGGTCTGGACCTGGTTGACTCCCCTTTTGAGGGCTGTGGGAGAATAGCTTCAAATTTTATTTCCAGATTATTACTAAACATGCACAAAAACATGTTTTACTTGAAAATTCTGTCAGACTGGTTTTTTTGGAAGCCCGAATTTTCCTTCTGACTTAATTTTCTGGGACGTAGGTGTGTCATGACAGCTCTAAGCAGTAAATGCCTAATTCCTTTTCCGTAGCTTTCCTTTTTGGTGAGATTAGTTTACAATATGAGATCAAAATTCAACCTATTACTGACTTTCAAATTTTTATTTAGAGGTCTCCTGCTAGCAGAATTTGACAACAGTTTTCTAATTGGAACAGGCAGTGTTTGCGTGCCTGAAATAAGCTTGATATATGTTCACAAAATTAACTGGACTAGGTTTGATGGAATCTGTTTCGTATCTGGGCTGTTACAAATTTGCTAAGGTGCACGGATCAACTATTTGGCCCAACTCTTTAAAGATCTTTAAATCAGATCTCTGATTTAATTATTAGCTAAGCCCTCAAATACCTGTAAGGATCAACAGTTAAATATCCCCTCTGCTGCTTCTCTCCACCTTTAAAATGGGAATGGTAGTTTGCTATGAATTCATTCATGACTTTAAAGTGCCCCAGTGCTTCCCTCATGAAACTCTTCAGGTCTCTGTATAGAGAGGAAAGTCAGATGGAACTTTAATAACTTAACTTAAACTTTAATAATTAATTGCTTATCTCTTATATTCTTTTTAGACCACAGATCATGTGCTGAAACTGGGGTAGAACTGATGAGGCCATACCTCCATGAATTCCTGACATCTGCGTATGAGGATTATGATATTGTAATTTGGTGTAAGTTTTGTACTCAATACCCAAGACTTTCTGGTAAATTGCCATTTGGAGCAGAGACTCCCAAGTGGGAGGTTTTTATATTGCTTTTTAGTGTGAATCACGAGATCTAAAACAATACAGGAATGCTTAGCTGTAATGCATTCAGCAGGAATATTTGCACAGCTATTAGCTGATTTAGAAAAATCTTAATTCTTACGTGAAAAAACACCACATATTGCTCACATGACTGGATCTAATCACAGCATAAAGCTCAACATCACTTTACTGAGTGTTACTTTGTACAAACAAACAAGTGCTTGAAGTAACAGAATTGTATAATAAACATTCAAACACTGTTTGATAGCCATCTTTACAAATAATCTCAATCCAGACAATAAGTCATGAACTGCCAAATGAACCAAACTCTCCTGTCTACAGGGATGGTTGATCGTTTGCCTTTGCGTGCTGTTTCACTTCCTGTCCAACAGCTGGAGAACAGACTTTAGCCAGTGCAGAGTTTAAACCATATTAAAATTGCATTACAAAATTTAGTTTTCATGGGCTGGAACAATGTTTCTACATATTCTTAGATCAGCGGGCAGTGTTGACACCTTGTTCTTTCTAGGCCTTGTGTATTCCTATCATGGCTTCCAGGAGAAAATCCTGCAGAGGCAGCATGGTTCCTCAAACCAAGTGTAGCCCACTACTTATTGTCCTGCAGGCTGTAGTTCAGTAACAGCTGATCTAGAAAATGGTTTAAACACATGCAGTGCTTCGTCTAGTTGTTCATGTGAACAGTAAGCTTTTCCAAATAAAAGTAAACTTCCACGAAGGAAGACTGTCTTCAAGGCAGTGAACCCTAAATGCTGTAACAAGGATGATCTTTCTGCAATTAAATTTTGTCTAAAAATTTGGTATGTTAAGTGAACAGTTTCTTGGCTTGTTACTTTTTTGCCTGTCAATTACTTATTTTGATAAAGTATTCTTTCTGTTTTCTCCCTTTTGTTTCAGCTGCTACTAATATGAAGTGGATTGAAGCTAAAATGAAAGTAAGTTGTTCTGAAAAGGTGTCATTTGTTTCTAGTCTGGCTAGCTGTTCGTATAGTTGGACTCGTGCTCAGCGTTATAGAGAGCGTTAGCAACTGGGGAGGCTGTATGAATCAAAACCTGAGTTTTTTAAATCTTCATAGTCACTTTAAGTTATCTTTGTCACAAAACTAGATTAAATCTAATTTTAGAATTCCACACAAACTATCAGCAGTAGGTGCTAAATTTAGCAGAACTGAACACAAGTCAGTACCTGCTGAAACTTAGATTAGTCACGCAGCCTTCACAGTTGCTTTCATCTTATCTCTAATTATAGAGTTACAGTCGTTAAGTGTAATATAATATTTTTTTTGAAGGAGCAGACAGATGTAGCATGCTGGAGTAGGTTATCAAGAGGAAGCTCTTTTCATATTTACCTTGCACCTCTTGCAGCTGTGTGGTTCTGTTGCTTCCTCTCCCTTATTAAACATCCGTAAGAGCTCTTGTTTCAATCCTAGTTTCTTCCGTACCTAAATCGGGCAACTTGCCAGTTTTGCACAGCTGACCTAGTGGTAAACATATTTACAGTCAGGCTTAGCTGTAAATCCAATGAGCTTACTAAGAATTGGTGTACGGTTGGTTGGTGGGTTGGTTTTTTTATGCTTATAAATCAGAGCTTGTTTCCTTTCCAGGGAAAACTCTTCCAAAGTTAAGCATTTGTATCTCCAGTCTTTGTTATAGACTAACCGTTTTTTCAGTTTTTAACAGAGCAAAGCACCTTTTCCAGTGTTCTTTTCCTCAAAATAATGAATTGCTACAATTTCCCTAAAGAAACAAAAATGTCTCAGAGCGATCTCAGAAACGAGAACCTTTAATCAGAACTATGAAGTGGAGTTAGTGCGAGTAAAATCCGTGTTGAGCCTCGCAAACGTTGCACTTCTTGTGGCAGTGTTAGATCTCTCTTTACATTCTATCTGTCAGTGCAGGGCTAGAACTCAATCTTGTGGAAGACCATTGTTCAAAACTAGGCTGTTTCCCCTGCACCGGTCACAATTTTATGTTTCTAGGTGACCTTTCTAGCCCTTTCATATCTTACTGAATCACAACCTTTCTATGCCCGCTCCAGGATCTTGGTCAGTTAAGATTCTTACCACTAGATGACAACTGCTGTTTCTCCTTAAACTGATAGAACCAGAGGTGCGCTCACCTCTGAAAGTTTCACTTTTTGTCAGGGAACAATGATCCCAGCGATACTTGGTATTAAAGGTTTTGTTTTAAACTACAAAGCAGGAACAGCATTAAAAAGGAGTATCAGGTAACCAAGTTTAATCCCTCATTTACCGTCTGCTTATGCCTGGAATTCAGACTGTCTAGAACAGCTAGCTCTTTTAGTGTAGCAGGACACTGACCCAGGTAGGTAGCGCTTTTCATTTGCAACACTTACTTTTTCATGTAAAAGCAAATCAGTTCAGTGTGGCTGGATATCTGAAAGAGAGCCACTGCAGTGGGTGTTTTCTCTTTGTTGCATTGCTTTGCATATTACTCTTGTTGCACGCGCCAGAAATTAAGTCAGCAATATCTGTGTTATAATCTGTCAGCAGATTTTACTATTACTTTTCAGCTTTGGAAAGTATTTGAAATTGAAATGACACTCTCTCATCTAGTCAAAGTTCTGGTTTCTTCTAAAAACATTGAGTTTTCCTTAGAGTCTTTATTTCAGGAGTTATCAAATCTTTAAAGTGCAAACTGACGGATTTCTGACTAACATTGGCTGTCTTGGACGTGCGTAGGAGGAAAGGGTAGCAATGAGCTGTTACTGTGTATTTCATCTTTGCTTGGGCTGCGATTCGTTGCCACTTACTGGAAGGAATAAATAGCAGATAGTACACAGTTGCTATCCTTGCTATAGATACTGAGGAAAGTCGAGGCATGTAGAACTTGTGCAATGTTCTGCACGAAGGTATGAAGCAAGACCTCTCTATTTTCTCTCTTCTGCAAAGTTGCTTTGATTTTATACTGACATCAGTTGTTCAGTTTCTGATAGTAAACACTGCAAGAATAAATTCCTATCAGCTTTTTCTCTCGTGGTGGAATGGTGTACTTTTATGATTCTCATTAGGTAAAAAAAAATTAATCCCCCCTGATATCTACTTATGGTACGTATCTGGTAATCCCCAGCAGCTCACCCTTTCACAAACAATGTGTTATAATCATGGTTCCAGTTGTGCAGCAGTAAAACTGTCATAATTAGAAGCTTTAATAACAAATCTTTGTGATGCAGGAGCTTGGAGTGAGTACCAATGCAAACTACAAGATAACCTTCATGTTGGACAGTGCTGCCATGATAACGGTGCACACTCCTAGAAGAGGACTAATAGATGTAAGTACCTGGTCTTTTCCTGATCTTTTTCTAAATTCAACTGACTTGTTATTATAGCCCTTTAAAATATTCAACAATAAAGTTGTGCTGGAGTTTTCATGCAAGAAAAGCATGAGAATCTTGGAAGCATAGATAATTTTTTTTTCCTGCTGAAATTATCTATTAACATTAAAAGTTTTAATTTGAATAGTACATTTGGATGACACTGCTTTCAAGTCAAATAGATAACTGTTGCAAGAAAATTTATTACTAACAGAAAGATTTTCTTCAGTAGGGGTTGTATTTAGTGTGTTATACTATTTCACGTCTCTTCCCTTGTTAAAGCCCAGCTACCAGTTTTTCAGCAAAAGACTACAAGTGTCCATTCAAGTTTGGACTCAAGTTCCCATAGACTCGTATTTTTTATCTCCTGCATGCGATCTCATTTATCTCAGTTCCTTTATGTGTGTTACGCTTTTGCAGGTGAAGCCTCTTGGTGTTATCTGGGGAAAGTTTTCAGAATACTACAGCAAAAAAAATACTATTATGTTTGATGATATTGGCCGAAACTTCCTAATGAATCCACAAAATGGACTCAAGGTATTTTTAACTGGAATTTTCATTTATTACTACTTTTTCTTATATTTCAGGTAGTACTTTCTCATACTTTTTTTGCTGTTTCTTAAAGAAAGGCTATTCTTAACTAGCAAAGATGCATATTTTATTGTATTTTTTAATTTAAATGGCCATTTGTCTGGACTAATGTTTCACTAATAGTAGTTTTAAATAAGCTTTGTTTCACTATTAGGTGAGCTTTTAAGAGCCTACCAAAATCAATGAAATTATTGTTTCTGCTTAAATTATACCTGCAAGTCATAACAAAGCTGGGCATTGCTGACAAGCACCATTGAAATATGTGACGTTCAATCTCAAGAGTGGTTATATTCAGAAAATAAGTCAAATGAAGAGCTGCCGTACTTCCTGCTAGTATGCCAATGTAATGCCAAACATTCTGTTCTGGGAATAATAATACCTCGAACCATTTTGACTGCAGAACAGCAAATATTTCGTTTTATAAAATTGTCAACAAGTACCTGCTCCATTATCAGTGCTGGTTCTGAATAAGAAGGATTCAACTTAAATTTCTGCCTATAGATGATGGTACAGCAGTATGGTACTAAACCCTCATAAATTTCTTAACAAAACAAACAAAAAAATGTTTTCAAATACAGAAATCCAAGGTGATGTTTCTTTGAAAGTATCCATGATGTGAGGAGGATAGCAATTGATGAGATCTAGCAAGCTGAGGTTAATTGGAACTGTACACTGTTAGGAGACTCAGGAATAGCAAAGATCTGGCTGGGAGAGGATTATCCAGAGAGCTCCCTCTAGCTCAGATTTAAAAGATGGTTGTCAAAATGTTGCTAACAGAACTGCAGACAAGAATGTTGAATCACTGAAACAAGGCCCAGGTGTAGTGTATTCCGAGCTTAAAGCAGTTGTCAGATAAAGTTTATTTCTGACATCTCTTTTCACAGAAGCTATGATTGTTGTCAAATGCTTTTTGTTGAAAAAAAGCATCTGGTTCCAGTGATGCCACACAACTCATAGAGCTGAAACCCCCTCATGTCTCCTCCAAAACCAGCTGTGAAATCACGTTAGAAAATTGTGGCAGAACATTCCAGATCATTTTATCATTCTGTCTGACTGGGAGGGGAAAGACTGAAGTGCAAGACAAAACAAATCTCTTCCTGGTGGGAATACAAGACAAAAACCCGACAGTCTGGTTTGCATGAATAACAAAATTGGATGTGGCCACTAATGGAAAAGGTTTTTCTTCCTTTTACCTAAGAGAAGTTATAACTTGGTGTAGTACTGAAAATATATTTTAATTAGGTGGTAAATGATAGAGAACTGGAAGCATTTTTCTTACTTTGAGCCAATGGTTATTCCCAGTTTGTTTATTTTGTATAGATAAGGCCATTTATGAAAGCACATTTAAATCGGGATAAAGACAAGGAGCTTCTAAAGCTCACTCAATACCTCAAAGAAATAGCAAAATTAGATGACTTTTTGGAGCTGAATCACAAACATTGGGAAAGGTAAGAACAAAGTCAAAATTCTTTCCTCCTTCTGTCCCTGACCTCGCTGTGTTTTGCTTGATGTTCTCTGCACAAAGACCGTAAACAACTGAGCTGATGAACTTTGACATCGCTTGAAGTTATGAAGGTCCCTTAGTTTGAGTAGAACATTAATAAGGCTATAGTGTTTGGGCTGCTTCCCTAAAATGATAAGATTTTAACGGAATGGACTTTTTTTCATACTTCTCCAGTATTCGGGACCTCTGATTGTTTTCAGTGAAGCAATTATGCTTCCTAAAGGTAAAAGAAATTTTGAAGGAGCCTGGTCCCTGGAGATCTCTCCCTTTCCACCCCTACAAAGTTAGGCTGTCAGTTCAGAGCTCAGGTCCTCTGTTAGGAGACAACTTCTCTGGCAGTTACTTCAGAGGTCTGGGGAGTTCCAGGGTGGTTCTCGGTCACTATCCAAGTTGTGTGCTATTACGGTATTCATCGGCTCTGAAACGTTAGTTATTGTGTTATGAACAAGACTTTTCCAGACGCTTAAGGCACCAGTTAGCATCCTAATTCTTGCTAGAGAATGATTAGCTGAAGTGTTTAGGCAAAATTCTTAATGGTTTTAGGCAACAGCCTGAGGTTTCAATACACGTGAAAAAAAGCACGTGCAATAAATACGCTATTCGAAAAACACTCATTCAGTGCTTAAAAGAACAGCCTTGATACAATTTTCTTTCTTGTTTCTGATTAAAACAGAAAGTCAAATGTTAAGCTTTAAAAGCAGTGAAATTCATTGGCTATCTCACACTGTCAGTGAAATTGGTTGGATTTTTTTTTTTCTAGAGCATTTGCAAAGACTTCAGTGTCACCAGGTGGCTCCAGCTGTAGTGGTAAAAGAACTATGAGATCAGAAAAGAAATATTGTGGAGTAACTGAGATTCTCTAAAGAAGCTAGTGCAGGGCTCTTCTTTTCAGGTTGTGCTGGATGACTGTTCATTGAAGTCTTGAATTCAGTCGAAGGAGTGCCATAGTTAATGGGCCTTTTTATCTTAAAGGATGTAATAGCTACTTTTCCAACTGATGTAATTTTCAACCTCTTTGAATAAAACACGTCTCCATTTCCTTCCTCCCTTTTGTTTAAAAAACCTAATAGAGTAACTAAAAACATGACTTTGAATTACTGTAAGATAACCTATCATGGAATTTAAAGAACGTTGAAATCAAATAAGACCGTAAGTAGTATTGATCACATTTCTAATTTTTGATTATCAATAGGGGGATGCTAGTGAGGAAAGGAAGCAGATTCATACTTTGAGTTTATAAGAGGTACTAGATATATTTGTGCCTACCTCTTATTTTGTGAAAAACTGTGCTTTTGTTTCTTCCAGGTATCTTTCAAAGAAGCAAGGACAATAACGCTAATAAAATTGTGTGGCACTGAATTGAAGGGAACATAACTAAGATCATTGGACTTTTCCTTGCTTTTACGCTAGAGTATAATAGTGCTGGACACTGGATCCAATGCCAGAATGACTGCTATACTTGGTCTTCCAGGTGGTTGGTTGTGGGGTTTTTTTTTTAAAAGATCACAGCAATAAGCTCAAAGTGGGAGAAACAAGTCAGTTACTTTTTCTTGCATTCAATTCTGCTGTTACTACTTAAAATCCTTTCCTCTCCTTTGCTGACGAAGTACAACCATAACCATTAAAGACCAAAACCATTCTGAAACTACAAAAAAGAAATATTTAGACCAAAAACGTTGAGTAAGAAGCCAACTTTGGCAGTGTATGAATTGTATAAGCCCTCTATTCCCTCCATCTTTAGAAACAGTCTCCCTCTCCCATTCCAGTATTTAAGTCTATAAATTACAAGTTGTCTAAGTTTGGTATGTATTAGTATGTCAGTGTTTCTCTGTGCAAGACAGTAAGATGGGAAGGTACCACCTCTGTGGCCAATTTACCCCAGTGTGTGAACTTGTACTATAAAGCAGTGTTTACTGGAAAAGAAAAGATTGAAGTTTTAGGGGAGAGAAACCCACTCCTATTTGGTAAGTGAAAAGCAGTCTGCCTGAAAAATTCTCATACGTCAGATAAAGGGTTTAAATCTCAGATGGGAAAGTCACGTTCCTAACAAAGCATGAACAAAACCCGTGTTCTCTTCTAGCTAAATCTTGTCAAAGTGCAAACACTGTGTTTAAATACAATATTCAGCCATACTGTTCTGAAATATCATTTACTTGCGCTGCTTATGCCTGCACTATAGAAGTGTGATGTGACTGCTGTTCGGCATTACCAACACTTGTGCATTACGCAGTTCATGTATTTGAAAGAAGACTGACCCTTTCAAATAAAAATGGTATATATTGTTCTTAAGGAACTATAGCAGTTGTGTAAATAATAAATACCTTTTTCATAAGTTGTGTCCTGTGCTGTCTGAAACATTTAGCTTGTGTAATAGAGAAGCCATCGATAGTCTTCATTTTCATTTTTTGGGGGTGTTTCTTTGGATTCCAGAGACACTGGAATCCATCCGTAGTTAAGTGAGAGACTGGTGTGTGCCGCTGCAGATGAGGGCAGTGGTGTCGAATAGCGAAGCGCGTAGCTGCCTGGGAAAGGAGCCTTGACAGCAAGTGTCAGAATGTCAGGACAGCAGACACAAATGAGCTGTTAAGATGAGCGTGTTAGGCTCCGGCTCAGTGACCTGTCAGAAAATATACAGTTTTTTCCTGCTGCTCTTTGTGGTTTAGCGCCAACCCAAGCTGTGTTTTAAACCAGTAAACCAGAAACCCGATGCATAAAACTCTTTGTTTTAGCTAAGTATGGAGGGTGAATTTCTGAAGTTTTGTCTCCTAGAGCTGATTTCTGAACGAGAGGGCTGACTCACTCACGTACGTGCAGCGCGGATATAGTCCCTCGGGCCAGAACAGTGATCCTGCAGTAGCATAGATATTGGAATACAGGACTGGTAGCCAGTGTACTAGAAAACCTCTCCATTTAAAGAACTGAAAGAAATCAAGGCATTGCACTTGAATCACCTATGGAGTCTGCTACGCGGCCAGACAGAGAAAACAGAACCAAGGGAAGGTATGTGAACATACGCCAGTATCTGTTTGCTCAAAGTTGCCACACAAACAAGTTTTACAGTGAACGACCAATATTCCTTCTGCTTTGTACGAGGAACATTTAAAAAACAAATTGGATTTTTTTTTTATTTCAGTGACACTGGAATTTCGTCCCAGAATTTGGAAGTATTTGCTGCTCTGAAGTAGATGTGTACTCCCCTTACAAATATTTTATAAGCTGCACTGGAATATGCAAGAGTATGATCTCAGTGTGTTGGTAACACATTGCTGTTGCTGACGGGTCGTTGTGTCTTTTAACTAATGTTGTTTCCCTTATATTTTACTTTTGCAGAATAGTCTTGCGATTTTAATTTTTTTTTTTTCCCCCCTTTTTTTGCAAAAGAAGCCTGTGTATTTTCCTGGCTATTTTCTAGAAATGCTGCAGTGATTTACTTGGCTGAGACATGCCTGAGACTTATAAAATTGTGAAGCTGCGGGTAAGGCAAGCGCAAAACTGACGTTCACGAAATCCCACAGCACTAGAACGAGGGGTCACTCCTACAAATAGGAGAGGGGCTTAGCATCGCTCGGAGCGGCAGGCGGCAATCTGGGACGCGTTGCCACGGTTTGTTGTGGAGGCAGGTGGCATCAGCAGGTCGGAAAGGAGTTGGACAACTTCATGAACAAGTCCCTGGTCAGCTGCTAAAGGGAACGGGCTGGGAAGCTCCGATGTCCTTAATAGGAGAATTGGAGGTTCTCAGGAAGATGGGAGCGGGTCACGCATCGTGGCCAAGCCTGCCTGCTCCTCGTTAACCACTGCTGGGTGGAACCTTGGCCAACGCGGCGCAGCTCTCCTCTTTGTACTACATGAGACTTCTGGGCTATTCATACAACACAACGCTGTGCCAAACTACCAGAATTTCATAAAACTGCAAGGATAAATGGCTACCTTTCAGCTTAGCCCCAAAATAGCGTAGTTACTGCTCACAACTTCAGAGAAAACCACCTCTGCTGACTTTTTGTTTCTCCTTTTCAATAGGGAAGGCAGTTTTGACCTACTTGTACTTCCAAAATCCAGTTAAGGCTCGGGAATAACTATGAATAGCAAAGTTTAAAGCCTTGTTCCCTATTAACATTTAATTTTCTTTTAGATTATATTGAGGTCCCTGAGAAATATTTGATCAATGGCTTTCACAGTCTCTGTTAAAAGAA
The DNA here is from genome assembly GCF_964199755.1 of Larus michahellis. NCBI lineage: Eukaryota > Metazoa > Chordata > Aves > Charadriiformes > Laridae > Larus > Larus michahellis. Next base: position 21,342,503 of record NC_133906.1, read on the forward strand.
ATAGGATTAAAGCACACTCAAAGAGAGGGAGTGTCTGGCTTAATTGTAGGGCTCATAATTTACTGCTCTGCAAAACTCTGTAGAGCATTAAGTGGAGTCTGAAATATTCCAAATATTTTCACATGTCAGAGACTGTACCGGGCTCCCAGTACATGTCAAGTATTTTGTATGTTGTTCTGTCTGATTATTCATACCAAAAGAGACAGTCCATTTAAAAATGAAGTTATTTCTGTAAGCTCTGGCTACCTGACAACTCTAATGCCTCTCTGCGGCATGACTGCTCATCGCTGCCGGTACACGGAGTGACAGCTGAAGCCAAGAACCCAACTGCAAATTCAGCTCCACAAATCCTGCCGCATGACTCTGAAATCTACAGCTAGTTGCCAATTTTTATTCCTGACTTGACATGCGACTGACAGCAAGTGGATGCCAAAGGGTTTAAGACAATTTTCCACTCTGTCTGTTCTGGATGTATTTAAGCCTGATGTGAGAAATGCCGAATACTTTCTTTCCGCCAATGAGGCGAAGCCTAGGTAAAAAACCACGTTTCGGAGGGTAGAGAAAAATAAAGAGTTCTCCTGATTGATTAAAGCTATTTAAAACCAGAAATGCTGGATGAAGAGGTGTTGGAGGGCAGAGCCCTCCGACATTTGGCTATTGACAGTGCAGTCACGGCCAGTATTAGCGTGGGCGACCGCTGCACCCAGCATAGGGGCGCTGATGAAGTGCTTCAGCTGGGATCGATGGAGAAAGATTCCAGTGGAACGGAAACGTTGAGGGAGAGAATAACAGGGCTAGAAGAGAAAAACCCTGATCTATCCTGGAGAAGACAAGGTACATCTTTCAAGTGTTATGAGTTCCTTGTGTAAGTAATATTAGCAATATCTCGTGCCACCCGTAAGTTACCAGGGTGCTGTACTGGCACCTGTGCTTTGAAAGGGCTCCGCACTAATCGGGACGTGTGTTAAGTAGAAGAAATTCGGAAGACTCTGGAAGAGCTGCTCCATGGCAAGAGCTGAATGATTTCAGTTTGGTTTTCCTGGAGAATGGTGAAAAACATCTATGATGCCTTAACAGTGCCTAGTTTGACTCTCCCGGCTTTAGCTGCTGTACAACACTACCTCAGACCTTTATTTCCCAGCCCAGCTGTATTCTCCACTCCAGATCCTTTACACTGCCACCCCCCGTTAGCTTTTAGATCCCCGATAGTCACACCAGGCCTCAACCTCATCATTCGTCCATCATTCCAATGGTGGTTTAGAATAGAGGATTTCAAAATGAACTGTTTATATACTGATGAGCTTTCTCACGCATCCCCGAGCTTCCTTATTTATGTTTATTTATGAAGTTTGCTCATCCCTGGAGATCCTTTGATGCTGCTTTGATAGTGCGAGCACTTGGATGCTCATTTAGTTCTCAGGAGTCTGTGCAGAGCTTGGCGTGTTTCCTTGCCACACATAGACACGCACAATGCCATGCCATTAGTTTTCCCACCGTTTCATTTTCTGTTGGGAAATAACGGGTACAAGTCAAAGGGAGCTGCTCAAATTGCACGATGCTCTTAGCACTACAGGTGGGGTGGTGGGCACAGCAAAGCAAAGTGCATCATTAACACTTAATTGAAAATTGGTTGGTTTTTTTCCTTTCTAGTTGGAATTGCACCCCCACTCTGCTCGCACAACACAATTTTCCAAGGGGTTCAGATATCAGAAAAGAGCAGATTTTATCCTTTGCGCCGTGGCAGGGGCCAGGGTTGGCTGCAGCTCCTGTGTGCGAGGGGACTGGGTGACCTGGAGCAGAACCTGCATGGTTGCTGCTGCCGAGCGATGTCCCCTCCTTCCCTTGCAACACCCCAGAAGATTTTGTCTTTAATGTTATGAAACACAAGGTTATTGCATCAGCTTTTTAGTGACCAACTGTCTTCACCTGTGGCATTAAAGCATTTGGTATTTAACAATGAGAGCCTTGTTCTGCACCATCGATGCTGCTCTGGGGAGGACAGCAAGTCAAACTCTGGATCGGAGCATCAGCCAAAGAAGTCATAGTCCAATAGGAACGCTCGAGCCAAACATCCCAGCCTTCAGATTTGATTGGAATTTTCATCTCCGGCAGTCTGAGCAAATACATCCTTCTACTTGCTGCAAGATCGGCCCCTGGATTTTGAGTTGGACCTGCCATGCATCTTCCTGAACACAGGCCACAGAGCCAGGCAGCTGGGCAGGAGCGGCTGACTCACAGCCTGGTCAGAAAAGTTGTTTAAATTCCTTCATATTGGAGGGAAATGTCCAGATGGATTAAAAAAAGAAATTGAATGAGCTAGGCTTTGATGCCCAGAGTTATATTCCTGAGTATGTTCTCTGTAATTTTGCAGTTAAAAAACCTCCTTCCTGTCTTTGTTTTTTCCCACCCCCGCTGCTCTAGAATTTTTCCTCGTTTCTTAAAAGCTTCTTGGTGCGGATGTACATCACGTCTCTCCATTTGTGCATTACTGGCCCAGTGGACTCTAAACGCGCTGCCGGAGGCAGCGTGCTGGGGTGCTGTAGCAACTGAGCGCTTTGATGAGTTTTGTACATTATTGGTTGTTTACAAGCCAAGACCTCCATTGATAAGCATCAAACTTTCTTTCCTCAGGTGTTTTCCCCTAGTTTGGGTCATAGTGGAAGAGCAAATGGTGGCACAGGAAGAATGACGTTAATAATTTCACAAATTCTGGTAAAACTTTCTGAGACGCCCTCCTTCCTAGGGCGAAGTGAGGTAGGTGGCTTTAGAATTGTATTTTGCAAGGCTCGGCGATTCCTTCCCCTGCGCTCTGTATTCAAGTCCACGTTTTGTGCCCTGGGTGGGTGTGTGACATTTGGGAGCAGGGACAGCTGCAGGCAGCAGTTCCGTAGGTGAGCATGAGCGGAATGTCAAGCACGTGCTTCTAGTGCCACTGGTGCCAGCGGGACTTCGGGGTCCCCCCGCTGTCCTAATGATGGGTATTTCTTGAATCAGGACCAAGACGAGCACGCTTTTGAAAAAGTGTATTAAACTGCCTCCGAGATGAAAGTGATCAAGTGATGTAGTTTTTTTTAAAAAAATCTGGTAGGTCCCTTACAGTGTATCTAGACATAACAGGTATGTTGTAAAGCCTTTCTCGATAACAAAGGGTAACAAATCAAAAACTAAATAATTTGTGTCTAACACCTGAAAATAAAGAAATTCTGAGCTTCAGATACAGGTGGGTTAATAGTTACATCTCAGCAATATCCCTACCCCAAAAATAGTAAATTAGTTGAGATAAAATGGTTTAAGAGCTTCTGATGTGCTTGGTTTTAATTAGTGTGTAGCTGCAGCTGGAAGAAAGCAGGAAAGTAGTTGAAAATTCTGACTTCTTCAAGCGGAATCAAAATACTGCATTTTGTATGTGCATTTCTACTTCCAAGTAGTCTTGGATTTTAAGAATTTAAGTAACCTAAAGTGAATATTTTTTTTTTCCTTAACCTGATATGATTGTTTTGGTTGGTTCACTGAAAAATGACAACCCTCTGAAAAGACATTTACTTTAGGCCGAAACTGAGTAAATTTAGGTAGATTTAGTTGTGCAACTATGTAGTAAAGTATATAACATTGGTTTTATGGAACCGCAATGCAGCCATGCAGCACTGAGAGGGTACAACTGAACCCACGGCTTGTCACTCACTCATTGCAGCGATCCCTGGCCAAGTTATATGGCAGTCGGTCTGGTTTTAACCTTAGAGATGCTATAAAATAATAGTCCAGTTAAACTTACGTCACTGATGCGGAACCGTTGGTTACTCTCCGATGCCTGGAAAGATGCGTTGAAGGGCGCACGCCGAGAGCCCCACAGCTCGGTGCTGGTCCTCAGCTGGGTGCCGGGAGCCTGACTGCACATCTGGGGGTCAGAGATAAGGGTGAGCTGGGGGGAGAGCAGCGGGGAGAAACGCTCGTCCTCAGCTCTGCTCACCCTGCAGTTAACCCAGCACATTGCGTGCAGAGGTTACGGGCAGCCGGCGAGGTGAAAACGTCAAAATAAGCAGTGGATCTTGAGAGATTAACATACAAAATCCCTTAATGGATATGTAGGTGACTCAGATCATTACAGACCCACAGAGCATGACTCAGTCAAGCGCAGGGCACAATTGCAGAAACTATGAAAGGAAAAAAAGCCACAGCGTTACCTCCAAAGCAACTTGAATCAAGCCAGAGAGCAGCAACAGCACGAAGTTATCAGACTATTTCAGCAGTAAGACAGAGACTTATGGGCAGAGTTTCCAGCACTGGTCAATCTTTCAGAAGGATCGGTTGAGCTTTACACCCCGCTCCTGCCTTGCCTTTCCAGAAGGTTGAGCAGAAGCAGAAGCCTCGGGACAAGTACCATAGCAAAGTGCTAAAGGCTGGGAAGGAAACCAGCAGGAGCTTTTCAGATAAAGCTTCTGCCAAAGCCAATTAACACGCAACAGCAGGATTGCACCAGCTTTACAGGGGGGAGATGGCAGAGTGACCTTATCTTACCCAGCAGAGACAGCACAGGGCGGGGTGTTCATGGAGCCAGAGTGTCAGTCGCTCTCTCCTGCCCTACAACAGGGACCTGTCAGCGTGTTTGCCCAAACCGGTCCTTGACCCATGGATCGGTGCTGTGTCTCCTGTTCCCAAGTCACAGTGAAACATGGGCACAATGAGACCTCCTGAAGACAGCACAGATGTGCCCTGAAAGCAACAGAGCGAGGCTGGAGGGGTATCCCCAGATCCATCCTGTCCCGCCTCCCCCCAGCCCCAGCTTATGCCGCAGGGATGCGATAGCTGGGCAGAGAGGTCCATGCCCCCCGTGGAGTCCTAGAGCAGAGTGCCACAGACCCCCACCTCCCCATGGCCACCATGTCTGCCTTCCAGACAGGAGGAACAGGAGCTGCCTTCTCTCACTGACTCTTGAGACAGCTACTTTATTACCTGCTGCCGGGTTTCCAAATAAACACGACTGACTTCCCTACAGCTCCAGGATGAGCTCCCACAGACATCCGCAGCCCTCTGACAAAAACCGTGACTGCGGCCTGTCTGTGGATGGGACATGAACCGTTTCTTCTGCCACCACCCATCTCCTTGCCCTTCTCCATACATCTCATGCCTTATGCCACACACTCGGGAACAGAGACCATTGCCCCCGAGCACGGCACTGGGGCTGGCAAGAAGTTATCACAACAGAGCAGTGAGTAGATATCCAAGCACTTGAAATTTCACGTTAAAAGCAGGCTGTGAACAGTTGCTGCCTGCTCCGGGATGGCGCCAGCAGGGATGGCAGAGCTCAGCCCAACAGGGAGGAACAAGCAAGTGCACCTGCAAAAGCCCCTGCTTTAATTTGTGAGGTTTTCCCCCCACTCAAAAAGCCAAAGAGAAGACGCAGAACCTGTTATGTCAAAGACCCCCGAGCTCCCTGCCGGGCTGATGCCAACGGGAGGGCCGCAATACCAGCACAACTGGAGCAACTGGAGGAGCAGAGCCCTGCCGGGACGGGCGTAAGGGCTGTTATCAGAGCTTGGCAGCGGGATCACATTTTTGCCTCCGCACCTGTGGCATCTGCCAGGCTCCTGGAGCTACCAGGTGAATGTTTGCATGTCATGACCCAGAGCTAATCAGACTTGCAAACAAAACAGGGCCTGGGATTTAGTCCACCGAATTGTTTGCCCCCTGCAATAGAACAGCACGGGGATTTTTCAAACAAATTTGTTTTTCTATCTTAGAGTTTTCTCAGCCTTGCCTCTGAATCATGATTTGACCTCGTATTGCGTATATTTTTAGGAAGGCAAAAGTTGAGATCCTACCTAATCGCTCCAGGAGCTGGGGCTTTACAAAATCCCCGTAGGAAGAATCCCAGCCCGGGGCCAGAAGCGCTCCGAGCTGAACCGCGGACACGGTACCGCTGCGGAAACCAGCCGGTCTGTGGCACCATCCAGTGGCCACCGGCGGTACTGCACCCCCCCCCCCCCCCCCCCCCAATCGCTCTGCAATTTGCTCACAAAAGAATCATAGAACCTTCATGGTTGGAAAGGACCTTTGAGATCATCGAGCCCAACCATACACACACAAAAACCCAAACCCTACAGTCTCTGTCACTACAGCATGCCCTGAAGTGCCACATCTAGGCATTTCTTAAACACCTCTAGGGCTGGTGGCTCAACCCCCTCCCTGGGCAGGCTGTTCAGTGCCTGACCACTCTTTCAGTAAAGTAATTCTTCCTAATATCTACTCTAAACCTCCCCTGCCGCAACTTCAGACCATTTCCTCTGGTCCTGTCATTATTCCCCTGGGAGAAGAGGCCAACACCCACCTCTCTCCACCCTCCTTCCAGGTAGTTGTGGAGGGCAATGAGGTCTCCCCTCAGCCTCCTCTTCTCCAAGCTAAACATGCCCAGCTCCCTCAGCCTCTCCTCATATGCCCTGGTCTCCAGACCCCTCACCAGCCTGGTCGCTCTCCTCTGGACACGCTCCAGCACCTCAACGTCCCTCTTGTACAGCGGGGCCCAGAATTGGACACAGCACTCGAGGTGAGGCCTCACCAGCGCCCAGTACAGAGGCACCATCACTTCCCTGCTCCTGCTGGCCACGCTATTCCTGATACAAGCCAGAATGCTGTTGGCCTTCTGGGCCACCTGGGCACACTGCTGGCTCATGTTAAGCTGGCCGACCACCAGCACCCCCAGGTCCTTTTCTGCTGGGCAGCTTTCCAGCCACTCTGCCCCGAGCATCATCCAAGGAGGAGCATCATCATCCTATCAGGCCTTGGAGAGATAACACCAAGGCCTGGAGCATCCCAGGGGGTCAGCAGGTGCTGGACAGGCCACAAAGACACAACAGCAAACAGCAGAGCACCCTCAGCAGCAGAAAGTCCTCTGAGACCCTGGTAGGGTGGAGGGGACTTGCACCAACTCCGCAGCTGTGCCGTGCCGTAGCTGCTCGGACACAAGGGCAGGCAGCAGCTTTCTCCTTTGTCACAGCATTAACAGAGGGGAAGAGCTCCACAGAGGCAGAGTCCAAGCCTCAGCTGGGTTCAGTGAGAAGTGGAGCGAGTACATCACGCCTGCAGTCCCACCACTGACGCTAAATCTCAATATTTGCATCCGGCAACAGCATAACTGAAGAGCTCTCCCCAAACACCCTGGAGGTGTTTAAAAAAAGGGTAGATGGGGCACTTAGGGACATGGTTTAGAAGTGGCTTTTGTCAGGGTAGGTTAAAGGTTGGACTTGATGATCTTAAAGGTCCCTTCCAACCTCAGCAATTCTATGATATCCTGGAGGCACAAAGCCCAGCTCATCTCAGCTGCGCTTCTCTGCCCCCAAACTTCTTCCTCCAGTGTCTGCAGGAGAGATGAGCAGCGCCCTGGGGAAGACAGCGGTCTGAGCAGTGTCGGGGCCAAGGAAGTCATTGATTAGAGCTCCCTTTCATCTATTACATCAAGGGGACTTTCTGAGACAGCGCCCTGTGCCTGAGCGCTTTGATGGGAGGTGATGGGCCCTGCAGGAGGAGAGGAAACTTGTTCAGAGCACGCTGGCCCGACAGCAGCCTCAGGAGAGGGGGAGACGGCTGCCAGGATGGAGAGCCGAGGCACAAGTGACGATCAGAAACAATTTACTAGGACAACTCACAGTACCAGTGCCTCCTGCCCGCTCCGTCGGTGTAATAACTCATTGCGAGAACAGCTGTTGTGCTCAGCAAACACAGGCTAATTCAGACACCCACCCTGAGAAGAGGAGGGGTGCTGCACTCCCAGGAACCTGGGAGTCTCTGGGCCTGAATAACGTTACCACAGTTCGTGTGCGGCTCTGCCGCCGGCACCTCTAGTTTGAAGCAAGATTTCAACAGGTAGAATCAACTCTTGTAGCTGGGTCGTGCCTCTGCAGAGCCCTGGGACAACAAGATGGCATTTTGCTCGTTTTAGCAGAGCTGCCTTGCTCCCAGAGGCTGGCACAGAGAGGACGTTAGGGCCTCTCTCCAAAATGGGGCCGGCCCGGCCGCACCGGGGCCTCAGCCCCAGCCGGGTGCTCTCCCGGCAGTCGCCAGAGGGAGCCCGAGGCCCGGGAAGGAGCCGCATCCCCACAGCGACCCCCGCCCCGCTGCTCCTGGCGGAGAGGCGCTGGGCACGACTGTCCCCGCCCGGGTGACCTTCTGCGGCCCCTCCTCCCTCCTTTTTTAATGGGTCGTCACCATCATAATCATCAGACAAATTGGGAGCTTCCGCTTGCCGGCAGTAACTGTGAGCGGTGATTAAGGGTACGTCTAGAAACGGAGGATGACAGGAGGGTGCGTTCGCAGGGCAGGGCCCAGGCAGCTGATGGTTTTATCACAGGTGACTCCACAAAACCACCCTCCCCAAGCCAGGCATGGCATTCCTCGGGAAGAAGGCCAGAAGTGTCGCAGCCAGCCCTCGCCGCGGTACTGACGTTTCGGTCCACTCCCAATTAAGCAATTTTAGCTCAGAAACGGAAGCACGGCATTATACAGCAGCACCGCTTTCCTCACACCCCTGGGCAGCCCCAAGCTGGGTTCTAGGTCCAACCCTGCTAGAAGCGCTGAAGCTGTCACTCGGGCCAGGCTCAGGCTGGTCAGGGCACCCCCCGGGCCCAGCAGGGGCTCGGTTCTGACCTTATCTTTCAATCAAGGTTGAGGCCCTGCCAAAGCCCTGCTCGCTCTGGAGACCCAAGGAGCTGACCTTATTGAGGCTCGTGCCCCTCACTGCCTCGCGGGTCTCAAAGCCAAAGAGACGCCTTGGAGTTCCACCCCGGAGCTTTAAAGCAAGCAACTCTTTATGTGGTACCTACCTTTCTGCATGGATATATCTTATGCCTCCCCCGTTCTCCCTTTACGTATTGTGGTAACCCTTGCCTCCCACACGCATTTTATAAGCCTTCCCCAGCACTTTTATAGCAGCCTTCAAGACACCGAGACCAGCCACAATTACTGCAGCTACTCCCATGAGAAGCTCCTAAACCACACTTATTGCAGGGGGAAAAAAACCCCAAACAAACAAACAAACAAACCAAACCACCAAACAAACACCAAAACTCACACCACAAAGCAAACTCCTCACCTTGTCTTCGCTCCAGAATCAGTAAAAACAAGTCAAATGCTTCCCCTGGGCTCCTATTTAAGTCCTTCAACTGTGATGGGATTGGGGGGGAGTGTTGGCTGATTCCCAGCATCTGGGAGCCGTTTCACCCCAGAGCAGGCTCAGCTGCTCTCTCATCCTTAAAGGACCCAGTACTCACTGATATCCTCCTGCTGCTCCTGCAACCGTCACCATCTACGTCTTTTCAGTCCCCTGCAATACTCCCACAGTTCTCCCACCTACTCCCTGAACAAGCCTTTTCTCTCTCCCCATAGCTCAGCCTTTCCTCCCATGTTCAGTTTTGGGCCCCCTTCCAGTACAAGAAAGACATTGAAAAACGGGAGAAAGCTCAGTGGGGAGCCACCAAGAGAGCTGGGGGCTGGAGCATTTGCCCTGTGAGAGGAGGTGGAGGGAGGTGGGCTTATTCGGCCTGGGGAGAAGACTTCATGAGGACGTAAGAGCAGCCTGCCAGTTAACAAGCAGGTTACTGAGCAGACGGAGCCAGGCTCCTGACGGTGGTGCATGGCTTGGAGATGAGGCAGTTGAAAGAAAAGAGGTTGAAACCTGATACAAGGAAAAATTTCTTTACGGTCAAAGCCTGGGACAGCACCACCAGGGAGATCGTACGGTCTCCACCCTTGGAGGTTTTCAATGCTAGACTGGATAAAGCTCTAAGCAACCTGATAGGACCTCAGAATTGACCCTGCCATGAGCTGGAGGTTGGACCAAAGTCCCTTCCAACCTGATCCAGCCTGCCTTCTCTTAGGGAAAAGAGGGTGAAGCAGAATGATCACCAAGTCCGGAGCTTCCTCCACAGTCAGGCTGCGGGAACCCAGCAGTCAGCACCGCCACCCTAGGATCATCCCATGACAGCTAGAAAAGCCTTGTCAAACACTGTGAATATCAAGGGAAAAAAGTAGGACAAAGGATTCAAGTGAGTTGTGACAGTGACACGTGCCTGTGCTGGGGGAGGAGAAGGAAGTGGTGGAGCACAGAAGTTAAATGGGCCGAGGGCCTGGACACAATAATGTATCAGATGCATCACCAGCGGAGTGAAGCTGGGAGATGGAAATACGTCCTTCTCCTCTGCCACGAGCATAGCCCGGTCACGGGAGGGCGCTCAGCTGTGAGCAACCTCTTCCTTTCAGTCAGAGCAGCCATGCACAAATGTAATTCTGCCATTATTTTAACTGCCGAGGGGAACTTAGTGAGACACGGGGAGCACAGGGCCCTTGTTCTGCTGCAAGGGGCAGGTCTTGGCAGTGGCCGAGATGCTGGATCAGCTCCCACCCCAGCCTCTGCCCTGTAGCTGAGGACCCTTCCTCTCCAGCGAGAGAAAAAGCTGTGAAGAAAGATGCTCGTGTTATCTAATAGAGGAAAGATCTCAAATCTCTCATGACTCACCCACCTTTCAAAGCTGTCAAAAAAAATTCCCCCAAACCCAACACATCTTAAAAGGTGGAGGACGGAAATAAAAGGAAAAGCAGTGTCTGAAGGTTTGGTTCGTGGTTTGGTACGTGTGCGGGAAGGCAGCCAGAGACAGGCGGGAGCTCAGTCTGGACAGGCTGTGGCCACGGCCACACTCCTACCCTGTCCCTGGCATCCACCAGCCCTGCCGGGAAGGCGAGCACAGCGCTCTCAAACCAAGAGTGAACGGACCCGGCCACCAGCAAAGCATCACCATCGTCCCGGTTAACGGGAGCGATGTGCGCGCTCAGCTGGAAGGACAGACCGCGACAGAAGCCACTCGCTCGGTGTAGTGCGGCTTCTCTTGGCCTCTCCTGGGGAGGAAGTTTTGTGAAGTTCCCCTGACCGGGGGAAATCATCTCCTCAAAGGAGGTGACTCCCATTCCTCATTCCCCCAGCGCAGGTGGAGATGGTAGTTGGGTCCATAGAGGTACAGAGGTGTTTCTATTTGCCGTTTGCACTGAAAGTTTCTGTTTTATTGTGATCTATCCTTGTTATCTCAGCCTCCAGATGAAAATGGATTAGATACTGGAATATGTAGTGGGATTTTTGGAGTCACTCAGGCATAAAGACATCCCTCGCACTAAAAAGTCGCTTTCCATCTTAAAAAATGGGGTCTTTTTGCTCCTGTGCTCTGAATGTGGTCCAGAGCCACGCAGTGTAATAGGATCACTGCAGGAAAACTTAGGACATGCGGAGGTCATCCTGCTCCGAGCAGGAGGATTGATGAGGAATGTCCTGACCCTTTCCCAACGTGTCCTTCATGACCACTTGTCTTTATGCAGGAGGTGCTTCTTGTTCCCCTCAACCTTGTCCGTGTTCTGGCTGTCTTGCTGTTGAGTATTCTGATATAAAACCTGAATTTGAAACAAAACAAGTTCACTTCCCCTGGCGGCACGACCTGGGACACAGAGAGCATTAGTCTGCTTCCAAGAAGAGGTGGCAGATTTTGCAAGAATTCAGTAAATTGGGATGGGGAAAATGCCAGGATCAAAGACAGCTGGTCCGAGAGAAGCTCCAGTACGAAGTCACTGCAAAGTTTTGCCTGCGTGGTTTAACCACTGGCTGGCTGCCGCCTGTAAAGGCACCAAATGACAAAGGATTTGCCAGAATTGGCGTTGCAAATGTGAATTACCAGACGAGAAGCCGGCATTAGGTGTGCTGAGCACATTGCTAAGGCCTCTCTGTTTAGGCATTGCGCCTCAATTGAGTTCAAAGCATGGATTATGGCATGATAGGCAAACGCTCAAGCTCTGTCCAGACACGGTCCAGAGGTTTAGATGCTCAGCATTTAGGCGCTTGCAAAATGTGTTGACCCCTGAGGCTCATGATAAAATCTAAAGCTGCCTTTGAAAGTTAATCTTGGCACAAAGGAGCTGGTGTCCCATTGATCTGCTGCCAGTGCTTTAACAAGGGGAAGCCACAGGTATTTCCCCGTGTGAATTTTGCCCAGTGAAGGAAGAGAGACTAAAGAATTCATTTTCTCATGTTTGCATAAAGAAGGATCCTCCAGCCAGCATCAAGAAGAGAGAGGGCAGCAGTGTGAAAAGAAAAGTAGGTAATAAAGCCTGTGCACGTTAAAAATTGTAAATAAACACAAACACTTGTGTCTAGAAAATCAAGGTCTTTGTATGATTCAGGGAGAGTTTATCCTGGAGGTGGGGAGAGGAAGCCCACAGCTCTTCTTCTCCAGAGATATTTTTTTTTTTTTTTTTGTAATTATTGACACTTTATACAATCTGGTGCTCTTCTAAATATAATTTTATTAGCATGAGAAGCTACTTGGCAGCAGGAAACTAATGCTGGTGAGTTCACAGCTTTCAAGACAAAGCGTTCTCCTGGAAGGAAGAAGAAAGACTGATTTGGAAAGAAGAGCCTCGCAGCTTCTGCCTAAAACGAGCCTCCACCTGCCATCTTCTTGTTGCAGGCTTAAACGGAGCAATATTTCCCAGCCTCAGCTTGTTTGTCTCTGGTTTCCAAAGGAGATGAGGCATACGCAGTCACGCTGTTCACCAGCTCTCCCGTCACCCTCCCACAATAACCTCCCGGAGAGGAAGGAACATCTCTATGGAGGCTGGGTAAAGAATAAAGGCGCCCGCTGTCACCCACCCCCTGGGACGGGGCGGGCTGGGCAGGAGTCCACGAGCGGTCGCGCTGCTCGTCTGCCCGGCAAGCGTGTGCCGATTTGCCAGGCAGGATGGGACAGAAGAGCTACGGCTGCTGGGGACGGGAGGAGAGAGCCCACGGGAGTGGTGGGAACGGCCGCTCCGGCACAGGGAGCCCCTTCCTTCCCGGGAGGAGAAGGGTGAGGTGATAGCGTGGCAGAACGAAGCCGCGCGTTGGGCCCTAGCACGGCCGTACCAAAGCGCTTTTCTGGGTACTACGGCAAAAGGAATCCAGCCACAGAATCGTGCTGAGTTTTATTTTATTGAGCAGAGGCGGCGGGGGTGAGGGCAAGCGGCTCCCGTCTCCGTGCACAGGCGTCTGCAGCCGCTGCTGACGGGGGCTCAGCTCTTGCTGCTCGGTGACAGCGAGGACTCAGCATTTCCCCAGGTGCTTCAACCTTATTTTCCCTCCACTCCTCCTGTAAAAGGAGCAAGACAGACTTAGACAAAGCAGTGTAAGGCGGACACGGCACTGGGGGACAAGGGGCTCGTCTGTCCGGACGTTTGCCTGACTCGTGCCAGTGTACCCTGGTGTCTCACAGGGAACACCAAGCCATTTTCTCCTCTCCTTGCTCTTCTCTGGTTTCCCCCAGGATAAGGCAGCCTTGAGCGTGCACCAAATGTCAAGGACTGCCAAGGAAAAACCAATGTTTTGCAAGCACGTTCATGCCGGGGGTGCTGGCTCCTATCGCATCTCCTTTCAAAGGTGACACAGCTCAGGAAAAGGAGAAACTCAGGTTCCTCCTCTGAGATTTGGTGTCTTGTTCCACAAAGTCCATTCAGACTTTTCAGGAACACTTCGGCACGGCTCAGCTCCTGCGTTCCTCCAGACAGTTCTCAGCACCCAGGAGTGTGGGCAGTGAGAGCTGCAGCCTGTGGCATACAGCGGGGAATGTGCAGCAACTCCGCGCGTGCAGAAGGCACGGGCAGGATGCAATTGCCTACCAGGCCCCGTGCTGCCTCTCAGCATGGCAACCAGCAGCGCACAAAGCCTAGAAATGAATTTAAATTAACTTGCATTCATGCGGCTCTGTTCCAAGGAGGAAATATTCATTCCACTTGGCACGATGCAGGGGCTGGTCCATACAAGAGGAGCAGCCTGGATGCAGGGCCTCCCCTCCGCGAAGCGCATCGTTACATACGTGGAAATGGAGCCAACTCTCTGTTATTTCGATCCCCTCTGCTTCCACTTACAGCACTGCCTTGCAGAAGACGCACTTGTTTCCGTACGTGATGCCATCCGTGCCGCAGTGAGGGTTGGACTCCCTCGTGCAGTGCACGCTTCTGTTTACAAACTCTCTACAAATCTGCAAAAGGAATAAAAAAAAACAACAAAAACCCCCACAAACAAACCTTTCAGCATTCCCACACTCTTTCTTTCCTTTTTCAAATAAGAGACAAGGTCACGGCAGTGATGACACTGCCCGTTTACTGAAAGAAAAAGCCCTGTCAGAAATGAGCAGAAGCAATGTTTCGGGGGGATTTTTGCCCTGTGTTTGAGGAGGGAAACTGTAGTCGCCTGGGAGGAGTCTTGATCTCCCAAAGACAGCAGTGGATTAGCCTCGGCGTGCAGGAGAGGAGTCAGCACTGATGCTCTTTCAGGCATTTGGCGCCAAGTTAGCTCCCTGCTGCGCGGACTCACGCATCTTGTGAAACCGGGCGCCCGGCTCGGTGCTTGCTGAGCTCTCGGCCTTCCCGGCGGAAGGAGCAGAAACCCATAGACTAGGGGCAACTATAAATGGTGTCCGCAAAATGTACAGCTATTTTGTCTCTGCACCGGTCCCACTGATGGACCTTGTTCGAGGGGATAAAACACTGTCCATAGCCCATTTGTTTCATGAGAAGATTGGACAGTGGAGCAAAGGGGACAAAAGGGGTGCTGGGCACAAAGACAGCCCCGTGCAAGCGCCCTAGAGCTAATCACGGGAAGCATTTGCTAAACCAACCATCTCTTTCCCTGGCCTGCTTGCTGACACGGCCAGACGTAACATCCATAACACACAAAACAGTGAACTCCCCAAAGTGTCGGATCACCTTGGAAGGACCCCCCCGCTCCCAGCAGACATTAAAAACCATTTACCACACACCAAGATCTTGGTTACAAACCCGTTCCTCTAGAAAATGCAGATAAAGTAAGCAGAAACGGCTGCACTAACCTCTTCGATGTCTTGACCTGCTACATCTGGAAGAAGAAAAAACACAACAAAAAACAAACAGAGATTTTACACGTCAGCATTATTTTCTGACACAGGCTGAGCTAAAGTCACAAACCCTTTATGGAAACCACAGTGAAACGCACACCAGGTTTTTCCTACTCCCTCCTCCTGTGCGGCGGCGGAGGGGGCGGGAAATACATTATCTGAATTGCTTTTCAGTATTTTGCTTTTTCGAAAAATGTTACTAAAATACTGTGTACTCAGTCATTCAGCTGTTAACTGCACCTCAGACACATAACCCAATCTGCTGGAAGGCAGCCACTCCCGGGGAAGGGAGCTGCCATATCGGATCTGGAGCCGCGCTCAGCAGAGATTTTAGAGCTATATTGGCGTTCAAGGCTTTTAGGTTCCTGCACCTCTGAACAGCGAAAACGGCTGGTACTGCTGACAAGAGTGTTCTGTGGAGAAGGAGACCCCGCGAGCGGCTTCACAGCCGTCCTCAGCACAGCCCAGAGACTCTCCCAGAACAACTTCATCCCGGGCAAGAGACAGAGAGACGTCGTGGGGTGATCGAGAGCAGAACAGGCAGCGCCGGTCAGTGAGAGCGCAAAAATACCCGCTGTAACCACCGGCTTGAGGATAATCAGTCCGTCCTTTTTGTATTTCTTCACGGCAAAGACTGCAGACGGGCGCGTAGGTTGAGTCGGAGCTGCGGGACAGGGCGACCCTGCGACGTCTCTAAGGGGGAGCCTGGCGCTCACGGGTGGATCGAATGCAGATTTGCAGAATCTGGGTCACAGCGCTCTGGGAGAAATACCCAGCATCTCGCGGAGCAGCAGGGGTTCGGGTGGGCGGCTGCTCCCGCTGGGTCGGTGGGATCTCCGGTGGTGGTGCTGCTCAGGTGGTTCTGGGCAGGAGGGAACCTGGGGCAGGGGACGGGAGGACCTGGTCCTACGCTCCGGTGGAAGTCCCAGCCAAGCCTCAGTCAGCTAGACCATCACCCATTAACCCGCCCTCCTTCCGCCAACTTTATTGCCCTTCAGTGTTTTATCCCTGGCGCTGGTGTATTTATTATATCCTCAGGTTAGGCTGGGCTGCCTTAATTGTAAAGTCTCTATTAAGGCTATCTGCATGTTATTTACAAAATAGCTCACTCCATAGCTTTTATAAATATTACATGCGGCTACACAAGACTTTGTGATGATGTCTCTTGACATTTATTTATTTTATAGGAGATCACAGGGTTTGCTGCTATTCTGCCTGGCCTTGGAAGGAAGCTTCAGCACGCTGACAGAACCCAGTCCCAATTAAGACTCAATTAGAGACAGATGAATATTTCATCATGAATAATGTGTACAAAGCAATTCACCTCTTTTCTCCATGCACAGCTTGCCATTTTCTCAAGTGAATTCTTTATTCAAATTATTCACAGAAAACCAAGTATAAATAATTCTTGTTCTGCACGTTCTTCAGTAACTGTCACCACAAACCTTCCCGAGGCGGGTCAGCTGGACACAAGCAATTGATAACACTGATGTGACCTGTATGTTCCAAAAGTCATCACTCAGCTTCCCCAGATCATCAGAGAGATATGTAAATCTCCAGATAAATAAATTCTGGATCCTTTTAATTTGCCCTCTTTGTTCTGACTCCTCCAGGACATTTGAATTTAATTTTCAAGCTTTTCTCTGCAACATAAACGAAAGCTGAAACTTTCATCTAATTACGTTTCCACATCTCCAAGGAAAACACCAAATACCAAGATGCTTAGGATCAAAACAAGAGCTGATGACCCTGAGGTGAATGAGTTTCTTCTCTAACTGGTTCAGCAAAACTCTCCAGCGAGCATTTGTACCAAAAAAATTCATAATTACACTCTGCTCCGGTACATTTGCTGAAAGAGCCGTTTAGAATTTGCTCGCTCTGTCTCCCAGCGACACCTCCGCTGCGCTATTCACTGCGGAGGCACACGAGGAGTGGAAATATGTCATACGAGCGAGCAAGTCCCACAGACATTTTCTACTTGCTCAGCTTTATCTTCAAGCCTGTCATCCGGTGATCAAGGCGCTCTGAAGTTTGCTGTTGTCAAGAAAGGTTTGGGTTGGTTTTTTTCCTAGGCGAGGGAAAGGATCACTTACCCGAGAAGAAAGAGAGCAGCAGGAGGCTGAGAAGCACCAAGGCACCTGTTGCCTTCATGCTGCAGGTAGGTCTTTAGTCCAAGGCAAGCGATGTGTGCGGGAGGTGTCGTCTCAGCACCAGAGCCCACAGCGCACACACAGACCTGCCTTTCTGTGTATTTATGCTCCCATCCGTAGCCGTCCTCATTCCCCACCTTAATTGTGAGAACTTCTCCACTTCGTTTCTAAAGCCATTATTGGTCCTGGCCATGTTTATGGTGCTTTAGGAATGCTGCCCTGTCCACATCAAACCTAGAAAGGGCTAATTATATGAGTGATAGACTCAGGCTTGTAATACCTTGTTGTTTTTTTTTTTTCTCTTTTCTAAATAGTCACAGGATTCTCACAAGGGTGAATTTTCAAAGTGGTGATTCATCAGGGAAGCTGGTAATTTTCATTCTCCGGGCCCTCGCTGAATGCCAGCTCCGAGGCTTTGAGCGCGGCGTGATGACACTCACTAGACATTACGAAATAAATCACAGCATGAGAATATGTTGTCTGTGAAACCAATTATACGTTGTTCCCTGGCTATTTTTGAGGATGGTTCTAAATTTGTTGGGTTGGGGTGGAGGAGCGCTCTGATGCGACACGCTCTCATAGCCGTGTGCACAGTCCCAGATAGGGCTGCTGACTCTCCTCCCTGAACTATTTAAACTCTAGCTGTCAACGTTTTCCAGTTTTTTCGCATTCACAAACATATGCTGGGGCTCCGCTCCCGCAGCAAGTGGCAATGAAGGGAATTTGACGGGCAATCGGGAGACTTGAGCTCCATTTCCAGCTGAGTCTGTGCAGGGATTTGTGTTCAGCTGCACCATTTGCAAACTATCCGTTCAGATTAAGAATAATAAAATTTTCGCGTGCTTTCCTAGGGAGACAAGGCTCATGAGAGCACCGTGTGTAGATATATCTGTTTATTAGTTCCCCCTGTAAATTTTGACTCTACTAGTTCTAACCAAATTTGACACAGGAGTGAAAAAAAAATAATTAAGTAAACCCAAATATTTTTGTACATTTTTCTAGCAACAGAGGGAAGATGCTACTAACGTGCTCAGCCAGCAAGGGAGAGAGATTCTGCAGGAGAGCAATGTTATGAATGCCCTACATCTGTGAAAGCATTACACTGTGTAGCTCGCCAGACATCTTAAAATCCACACAGCAGAGGAACCGTGACTGACAGGTGAATTCTCAGATGTCTATTAAGGGTGAGCTCACGACACAGCGTCTCATATAATTTAGTTATCAAGTCAGTCAGCCGCAGCGCCGTTCAGAATCACGCTCAGTTCTGCCACTCGCAGCACTACTTGTCTGCCTTTTCTAGTTTCGTACGTCACCGCTCCCGGCCACAGCCTTAACGCCTCAGCCCTTTATCTACCCAAACGTTTCGGTTGCTGCAGCACAACTGACTGGCTAAAGCCCCAGCAAACGTACCGCAGGGACCAATCCCTTCCGGGCTGAGGAGAGGAAGAGGCTAAATTACCAACCAGGTGATGATCGTTATTACCCCTTTCGACTTCTTTATAACATCTGAAACAGTCCACCTGCTGGCCTGGGTGAGGAAATTCTTCTGTTCCTCTGACTTCTCTGACAATCAGGTTTAGAAGAAGGGCACCTGGGCCTCTCTTCGCAGTCTAATGGGTGTAGTTGGGCAGAGTCTTGCTGATCTCAAGCCAAGTACAAAACAGACTGCTGGACCAGTCTCTAGTCTTCTGTGATCCAAACCTTTCCATCTTCTAAAGAGTTCTTGCTTAGAGGCTCGCAAGGCATGTAGGATACAGCCATATACCCAAATCTCCCTTTCCCTGGAGCTGAGCAGCTCTTCTTTGGGCTTTCCCGAAGCCTCTTGAGCTCCTAAGCAAGTATCTGGCTTCCTCTGGCAGAAACTGCCCCTGCAGAGGAGGCTCACGGTAGGATCTTGCTGTTGAAGACAATTTCCTGCTATGGCCAAAACTCCGCTAGTCTGCGGACACTCTATAAACCTCTTGGCCAACAAGAAATTATAGCAAAGCTTAGTCCTGTGCTGACAGGTCTCTGTTCACATCCAGTGACCACTTAGACTGTTACTTAATTATTTTTCACACACACACAGGTGTGTAGTGAAGACTCTCATGACTCCACAGCTTATCTTTTCTTAAGAGTAGACACAAAGGCATGATGAGACCTATATTGCCTGTGCTAACAGAAAAAAACCCAAAAAAGAAGTTCCATCCCTGTCCCTAGGACAGAACATTGCTCTGTGCTAGTACTAGGGGATGGACCTACAAAATTCCTGGTGAAGAAACGATCTGCTTCAGGAAACAAGATCCAAAGAAAAAGCTTGGAAGTCAGAGATTTTGTCCTAAATATCAGCCTTAGCAGCAGATATTCTTGATCCATGACAAGAGAACGGGAGGTGGACGAAGGAAGAGGAGGGGAGTGTGAGAGCCATGGCACTGGGGACTTTTTGCCTTTGTTTGCATATTAACTCCTTGACTCACACAAAAAGAAGGTACGTCATCATGAACGTTCATATATATCATTGCTCCTCCAGTGCACGCTTTAGGCTACCACAAAGATGTTATCTCCATACCTTTTTTTCAAGATAGAAACCATCTTGGAGCTACCAGCGCATCTTCTGGGCCTTCTTAGCTAGTGCTAGAAAATCCAAGACCTTTT
This sequence comes from Larus michahellis, assembly GCF_964199755.1. Classification (NCBI taxonomy): domain Eukaryota; kingdom Metazoa; phylum Chordata; class Aves; order Charadriiformes; family Laridae; genus Larus; species Larus michahellis. The sequence goes on from NC_133906.1 coordinate 21,362,220, forward strand.
CCGGTAGGGTCTGTTGTCCCACCTCTGCCTCAGATAGCCCAGGTGCAACTTTTCACATCTCTTCTCCAAGAAGCTGAAAGCCTGAGCCCAGACTAATTTCTCCTTGGGTCCCCATTAGGCTGGTTATTACAGCCTTGCCTAGCCTGCTGCAATTTTCTGCTGATCAGCACAGTCTCGATGGGCACACCCTTCAGGGAAGCAGCAGTTCCTAATTTTCTTCCCTATGAGATAGCCTCCTCCCTTCGCCATAAGCCTCCTTTTTGTAAGGCACTGCCAGACCTGCCCCTTGCCCAGGGGTGACCACGGCCACCTTTCTCTTCCACGCTTCCCCAGGGCCCTCCCCCCATGCCAGGGCCCCTAAAAGGACCAGTTCCTCCAAGACTCAGCGCTGTTACAAAGAGGAATCCATTTACACTCTATAAGATGCTGAAATTAGGAAAGTGGTGGTATTTTATAGCAGCTTGGTTTCTCTTCTGATGGTTTGGTATGGAGTGACGTGCTCTCGTGAGGGTTTGGGCTGGTGTGTGATGGGCGTTACGCTTTGCTCTTTATTGTGGTTTATTTCACAACTTCTCCTGCCTGACAGATAAGTACCTAAAAGCCTGAAGACCATTACCCCTGCCCTGAAAAAAAATCCCCAAAAACCAGTCTGCGGCAAAGAGAGTGGTTGCATTTCATTTATTGATCAATCGAAGCGGAGAGCAATACGCAGTAGTCGAGGGAGCAGGGAAGAGCGTGTTTGATTGCAGGATTTGTAAGGGAAAAATCAGGGCGAAGAGTACGTCTCCAGCGCTTAGCATGCACCACGGTGTCTGAGGAACAGAGCTCCCTGGTTCAGCCTGGAGAAAAAGAGGGAGACCAAAATTACAGACATGTTTCTCAGCATTATAGTCTGACTTTACCCAAATAACCCAAGGTATACAGTAGTTCGCTTAATGTTTGCCCTCTTTCCTGATTCCCCAGGTTACACGCTTCCTCATGCGAAAGAATTTTGGGACAAACCCCATAATTTTGGACACCTCCTGTGGTCACAGTTTGAATGGCTCTGCCAGGGAGGGAGTCAGCAACGCTATGAGCCTGCAAACAGGGATGTGGATTTAATTGCAAGGGAAGGAGAAGACTCACTCGGGCTTAAGACCTGCAGTGCCTGGGGGGTGACAGAGGAGTGAGTGTCCGGAGAGGAACGCGGGGCAGGGATGGATTTACGGAGGGGCTAACGGGATCTCTGGGGCTTCCACACCAGCTGCCACCGCTGCGTGTGTGCTCCGGCTCCTCTGGTTTCATGGCCGCGCGGTGAGCTCCATACTTACGAAACTGCGTTGCAGAACTGGCACTTGTTTCCATAAGTTCTGCCGTCAGAGCCGCAGAGGGGGTTATACTCGTTGGTGCAGATGAGGTTGCCACCCTTCTGTGGGGTGCAGTTAATCGGCTAATAATGGAGCAACAACAGGTTTTAAAGGTTTGGTTTGCCGTACTTTCCTACCTGAGTGCTTTCTGTTTGCTTAATGTTTATGATATGGCAAAGCATAAAAGCACTTTTCAGGTGCAGAGGTCCGTTGTTCTGGCAACTCTGCAAACTCAAAGGCAGGGAAAGTGCTTGCCTGGAGCAGCCTGAAGTGGGGAGAAGGTATGTGTGTGTTGGGGGGGATCTAATAAATACTATGATAAATAGCGAAACAATGATGCTGATATTTCCAGGCTGGCCCTCCCCACTGGCTGCTCTGCTCTGGCTCAGCAGGCCAGCAGAGGCAAGCGTACAGAAAGCCACGGTGCAGAAAGCACTCCCAGCCGAGGAATCACCGCTGCTAATTGTGCTGGTAGGACACGGCCCTCCCGCTCTCCCGCAGAAGGGATGAGGCAGCCTCTTGCCTCAGCCCCTTTCCCCATAAACGAAGGTCTCGGCACCCGCTGGCTGCTGTGTTCCCAGGCCAGAGGCGGGGGCTGCACGTCTGAGTCATGGATTTGGTTCAGTACCCTCTGACCCCGGTATATTTTAACTATTTCCCTCAAATCCTACTTCCAGGCCAAATGCACCAGGAGGGTGCAATCGTTTCTAGTATTTAGTTACGATTCAGCGAATTTGTGTTGTAAAATGTATCGTAACAGCAGTGAAAAGTGCAGATTTACCTCGTTTTGCTGGAAGCATGCTCCCATATTGCGCAGGTTAACGTCCAGACCATTCCTTTGGGAAAAAAGAGAGTTGAGAATGAATGAGCACAGCGCAGCCGCCTCGTGAGTCAAACTACCTCGTTACGCTCTAAATACCAACAGGAGCATCTGCCGGTCCAGAAACCGCTCCCGTGACCCAGCCCCTTCACTTACGCCACGGCGTTGCAGAACTGGCACTTGTTTCTGTAGGTAACTCCGTTGGTGCCACAGATGGGTGAGTAGTCCATGGTGCAGGGGATCGTAGCACCACCGACTGATCTCAGGAAGCCAGTACAGTCGAGCTGAAACAGCCACAGAACGACATTTTGGTCTCTGCTGCCCTTTGCATCAGTCCCGTGCAACGGAGCACGGCGCAACAGGCGTCTCCCAAGGGGAGAGTAGCTTCCAGCCCCAGCGTGGTGGAGTTGGAGGAGCATGGACAGTTGAAACCCTGCACGTGGGTACGGCATGATCCCGGAGTGTCTGTTTTTTCCTGTCCTGAAATGGGCGTCATCCCTGTCATCTCGGGGGTTCTCATGGAGAATGCCAGCAGGAAAAGGACTTTTGCCTAAAGCACCTTATGCGGCAGCAACTTTTACTGTGGAATGTCAATGCCGCTGGAAAATGGAGTTTACGCTCACCTCCGTGTTTCTGCAATTACTCTGAGTGTACTGAAATGGAAGTCGTTGTATTATGGTAAATTGCACAGCCAGAGTGTTTCTTTACTTTCTCTCTCTAAACTAAAAATAGAGATACTTCTCCACTTCACGGTAGCTGCGTATATTGATAAACAAACTTCATGATAAATGTTCTGATAGAATCGTTTTTTCTATTACAAAATTACGATTTAGTCAAAATCCAAACCTCCTCTGGGGATTTCTTACCTTCAACAAGCCTCTAAGTCTAAAGAGAAGCGTTTTGATAACGCTGAAGCATTATTGAAACCAAATGTTTCCATTCTTAAGTCTCGTGCTATACACAACGCTTTAAAACTCACTGACTTTTACCGTTCAAACAAAATTTAAATTAAATTCTTGCAAATCTGAAATTCTTCAGTTTCGTTCCATTTCTGAGAATTTGAAATGATTTTTTTTAATACCGAATTAATCCTAGGTGAGGTTTCTGCCTAACTCCCTGCCACCATTTCACCCACCACTGCTCAGCGCAGCAGAAGGAACCCATCGCAGACCTTACCCTAACGCATCTTCCATCGTGCTTCTTGTCGAGGGCTCGGTTACGGCTAAAGGGAGAGAGAAGGAGAAGGAAAGGAAGGATTAATCTGTTGATACCATGAAGTCATCTCGGTCATTAAGTCTCTCCACTCATAAAACCCCGGTAATTAATCTGATTCAGGAGCTTTGACACGGAAGATCGCGGGCATTAGGGAAGACAGAAACTTGCGAAAAATCTAGTCCACTCTGCGATTAGTCAGAACCCCAAAGGCTTTTTTCTGTTGCTTGAACTGGCGTTGTAGGTAATGGGGAGACCTTATACTCACAAGAAATCCCTGCAGAGGGAGCACTCGTTGGGGTAGGTCACACCGTTGGTGCCGCAGACGGGTTCGTAGTTGCGGGGACAGGCAATGGCCGTTTTTCCAGAAAACTGGTACGAGCTGCAGGAGGCCTGTTAAAGAAGACTTTGTAATGTCTCCGAGTGGAGAGAAGGGTGTGCTTGTGTTAATCATGTTTTCACTGCGCTGGGAGACTACCGTTGGCCGTTTTTTTTCTCTACTGTTCCTGCATGGTGAAGGAGAGAGGGACAAACTATGCCGTGTTTCCTACGGCATGCAAAAGCACCTTTTCGCTATTAAGACTTTCAGTGCTTTCGGCAAGCACTGCGGGCAAAATTCCTTGGGGAATGAAGACAGGGAAGATATTTAGGCAGTTATTCAATAGTTGTATAGATTTTCTGCTGGCACTCTGTGCTGTTCTGACTCTCACGCTACATTATTAATCGCCGTCTTTTTTGTCATCAACATGGTAAGGTTTCTTTCTCTGACAAAGGTGTTTTCTTATTTTGGGGAAAAGAGGTGGTATAAAACTTAGGAGCACTTTTCCTTCTTCCTTTTTCACTCAGTCCCCTTTTTTTTCTCCCTCCAGCCTTCCCTGGGATACAGCGTGAGCATGAATTGTTCATCTAGATTTAGAAATCAAGACTAAATGGCAAAGATCTACTACTCACCCGTCGTTGAGCAGTAACAAGATCTACAATAAAAACAGAAATTATAAAATATAAAAATTGTACAATGTCCTTGACCAAAATTCCTCCGGAATCATCAATTTCCCAACAGAGTATCCAAATACACTGCCTTATTACTGAGAAGTGATAGTTTTCCCAAATGTTTTATCTACTCCAAGTAAACAAGGAGTTATATGCTAAGATTTTAAAAATCAATTATTTGTGAAAGCAGAAATTTTGACTCACTAAAGAAGACAGAGGACGTAAACTTTTCTCCTTTTGCAGCACTATTATCCCCACTAAGCCTTGCGAGTTTAAATCAGCCAAATGCATCCTACCGATCTACAGCATTTATCTGCAGGAGGATAAAGTTCATTAAAAGAGAGCTCGCGTATTACTAAATCATGACTTCTCCAAAAGGCCGATCTCTCCTTTAAGATGTATATGTAAAGGCAAAGGGTCCGGAGGACTAGAGATACTAGTATATATAAAGGCAAAGGGTCCGGAGGACTAGAGATACTAGCATAGACTGTAACCAAAACGACTTACCAGAAAGGCAGCTGAGAAGCACGAGCCCAAGAAGGGCAACGCTTCCTGTGGTCTTCATAGCGGAGACGCTTGGATCGTCTGTTACTTGCGGATCTGCTGCTGTTGAGTTCAGCAGATGGTTTTCAGCCCTCTCTCGCCCCACTATATATACGTCTCCCTGACCTTGTGAAGTCATCCCACAAAGTAATTATTTGCTCTGTAAACTAGGAAAATTGTATTGATTATTGAGTTGAGCTCTAAAGAATACTTGTTTGTAAGAGAGATGCCCAGAAGAATTAAACAAAAATGTGAGCTACACCCAGTTCGTTAACAAAGGCGCCTTGCTGTACAATGAGTGATTTGTACTTTCCAAACAGCAGCACTGTCTCAATCGTAGATGTTGTGAAATTACGTGTGGAAGTTGGTAAAGCAAAAAAAAGGCCATTTGTTGAAAGCGTTTGAACCTGTGCCCACCGTACTACATACACTGGACGGTATTTGGGCTCCAGGAGAGCTGCATGGTACACCAGGGTGGGGGCACACCAGCATGGGACACTCCAAGCTTTTACCGACAAAAAATCTGGGGTTTGTCGGGCATCAGTGCACTTTAAAGATGCTGAGGGCTCAATGTTTGTTTCCTGGTACACTGGATTTCTCACCAACCGGAAGGAAACAGTCATCACATTGGGAAAGCATCACCTAAAACATGGGAAGTTTATAAGACCTTTTTATGTAGGAGAAAGAGCTGTTCACCCGTTGTCAATGGGCATCAGGCTGGTTAAGAAATGGTGAGAATAAGTAGCCTTAAATCTGGACGGGGTAATTTTTCCTCTTAGTGCAGGTGAAATTGGCTTCTTAATACCAAAGACATTCAAGAAAAATTTGCAGCAGCTGCAAGCAGAAGGTGAGACCTTCATCTCCCCCTCCCCCCCCTATTATATGGCATTAAATTTAAAGTGTCAGCTGAAAGTTGTCTCTTAGGGAAGATAAGTGAAGAATAATGTGCTAGTCTTTGTTAAGTGGTTCGCCTCTATCGCAAATGTATGGAAAAACAAATAAGGAATATTGCATAAAATAATACATTTTTGATTTAAGGTACTCACGGAAGGAAGCGAGGGACGGAACATGTTTGTGTTTAGAAGAAGCTTGATTCATACACGTGGCTTAAAGGCAGCCTGAGTTTTAAATAGAAAATCAGAATTGTTTTTCTTATTATCCTGGGAGATGTTCAAGCCTTAGCACGGGCAGATAAATCATAAAAATGTAGCTGAAAGTGTAAGGGAACTGTAGTCACAGAATAGAGCTTGCGGGATTTGGCCTGTTCGTATCAATGAAATCATTTTCCTGAAAAATAAATGAGTAATGCCGTTTGGATCTCATTCACAAATATCAGAAGTTGAAGGGTTCCTTTGAAAGCTGTTTCTGTTGTATTCTCGGCATCCTGAGTGACTTGACTTTCAAATGCCTTGAACTGATTGTGAGCGCGTTTGGAAGGGAAGCGGTGCTCACAGACGCATTACTATTGATTATTCTCCAGGGGCAAGACCGCCAAAGCCTGAAAACAAGGCTTCCTCAGAACTTGCGCCAGCCGCTGGTGGAGATGGCACGTGTTGGCTCTACGGTGGTTAGCGAGGCTACAGGAACGCAGCCCGTCTCCTCTCCAGCCCCGCGACCTAAGCTTCTCCATCCATATCCACCTCCAGATCTGAGATCCCCAGTTACCAGAAACTGCGCTGCTTCTCCACTTGCCTCTGCTGCCAGGCTGGAATCACAGTGGTCGCTCGGGACCTGGTGTGAACGGCAGGGAATCTGCTAGGGAGCGGCATCATTCTCCTGTTTGGCCAACACCTGCCCTTTGATTAATTAGATCCACTGGGGACATCCCCCTCTGGTCTGCATCAGAGGGTAGCCAAGCAGGGTTGCTCCAAAAGCAGCTTTTTTCCTCCAGTAATCCCTGCCGCTTTACAGGGCAGCACGGAGAAAAAGAGAAGGAAGGAAAGAGTCTTGTTACGGGGTCTATGGGAAGGGGTGGGAGGTAATTGGTAGCAGCCAGGGCAGGGCAGCGAGAGCTGCTGGGCTACGTGTGACCTGGGATCACGCAGGGAGCTCCATTAACAAGAAACAGAGGGAACGGGACAGAAGTAATTGCTGCTCAGCAGATGGGTCGAAAACAGGCGTTGGGAGCAGTCAAAACCAACCATCTCCATGCATTTGGAAGAGGGAGCTTTGGGAAATGTCATACACGTGTTGCAAAAGGGAAAGGCAAAATGAACTCACCTGCCAAAACCCCTCTGGAGTCCCAGGTGGTGGGTTCAGTAAAGTGACTTTGAGCGTGGGATTATTTTAACCTTTCCACAGATACGAGAACCATAGAAAAGTTTAAACAAAACTCTTCCCGCTATTTCAAGTTCTTAGAGGGCGAACTTTCAAGAAGGTTATGGCCACGTGAGTGGGATAAACTCTGGTAGTCATGCGGTGGATCCTCTTGTGCTAAGGTAAATTTCCAATGACTCTGGAAATTCTGCCCAGTTTCTAACCCAGCATTATTGCTTCCGATAACAGGGATACTTTCCTGAGAATCTTTCCCTCTGGTCTTGAGACTCCCTATCTCAAGCCAAGTCCGTAACCTACCATGACCTAAAGAATTCATCATTTATTTTCCCTGCTTTAGTTTAAAACTTGTTACAGGCTTCATCTGGCTACAAAGAGAAATGATAGTTTTTAATTGGGGGGGGCAAAAAAAAAAAAAAAAAAAAAAAAAAAAGGTGGCTGTGCGCATGCAAGGCCATGTGCTGTTATTCCGGCAGCAGTATCGTTGTCCTTGCTGCCACCTCCTGCTGTCACCCGCCAGCCCGTTACCACCAATACAGCGGTACCGTGCCCGCTCGGCGCGGCGGGAGGGAGAAGGGGAAAAGGCCGGGGGCAGCAGCGATGTGGCACCCTGCGGGCCCTCCCGAGCCAGGCTGCTGTTGCCAGGCCTCTGCGCAGGGGGGCAGAGCTGGATCTGCTATGAGAACGCGGGTTCCATCTCCAGCAGGCAAAGCCCCTGCTCCGAGCCGCGCTTGCGGAGTATTTCTCCTCGCAGTTCGGCTATCTGGCTGCTGCCTGCAGATCTCCAGTCGTTTAGGCACAGATGATATCACAGGCAAGGGTGTCTGGAATGATTTGGCTGTCTGGGAGCCGCATACCAACGGCAAAAGGCTGAGGATCTGGTCCCGCACGTCCAAATCCCTCAGCGAGTCTCAGCTCCGACCGTACAGCAATAGCTCCGACAGAGCCGGCCCCCGGAAACAACATCTCCAAGTAATTTTCTTTTAAAACATCATTTTATTTTTCTCTGCAACACGAAAGAACATAGTAACAAACCGTTTATCCTGAATGAAGCCTCAGAGAGAAACTGCATTATCAGAAAGGTCTAGATTGGCCCGGGGTGTGTTTTGGCCAGAAACAAGTAAAACAATACACTAAAACAGAAGCACTGATATAAAATAGAGCAGAACAAAATAACTATATGCAGTGTGTTAATCAGGTTGTGGGGTAATTGAATGGCGTTTCCTAAATTCGCAAACATCAGATAATGACATAAAGTGCCGAGGTACCGCTTAAAGAACCGTACCATAAAATACCTCGGCAGGCAGGCAATGTTTCCTGCCTTGAATTTCCTGGAGGGAGAGTTAGATTAGTAACGGTGAGAGGATTTTGTGTTGTTGTGGCAGGATTTTATTGAGCAGCAACAAAAAGAAATATTATTTCCAACGAGGTGCCCATAAAAGAGGACTGTCTCCCTCCCATCCTAAGGAGCTGCCCCCCCCGGGCCATGGGGTCTGGGGTGCCGCTGGGGTCCTGCTCTGCCCTCGGTTCCTCCTGAATAGCTCTGCATCAGGGTGGAGGTCTGGTCCCCGTTCATTTCCACTCACAGTTTCCCCTCAATTGCCTGGTGGGTTTTCTTGTGCAGTGGACGTGGCCCCTGGAAGGTGCCCTCTGAGGACCACGGGGATCTTGAGCGTGATCTTGCCTCCAAGGCACCGTGGCTCCTGGGGACCATCCTCATCCTCTCTGCTGCTCCCCGCGAAAGAAAATAACTGCCGGAGCCAGTGTTCTCTTACCCCCAACTCCCTCGCACAGTGGAAGGGGCCAAGAAGGAGCATGAAGCTCCTGAGCCTCACACCCCTCGCACGACCTCCCAAGCCTCAGTTTGTCTTGGTCCTAAGAAATTGCACGTGAGACTGAAAAGCCTTCCTGCACGCAGACCTCCGTCTCACAGGAGGGACATTCCAGCCCCGGGAAGGGACTTGGCACTAAATGGTTGCAGAGAGTCATGTCTTTGGGAAAGAAATTGTCTCCCTTCAGAGAGCTGCTCTCTCCCCTGTCTGGAAAGTGACACATTGTCACTTAAGATCATTAACTATTTGACTGTGAGACTGCTGCCCCTACAGCACGCCACACTGCCAGCGCTTCGCTGTTAATGAATAATAAATTAACGCTATGACTCTGAGCCCTTCCTTTCATCAGCCGAGATTTCCAGAGGCCGAAGAACCTCAAAGAATCCTCTACGAGCGACAGTCGGCGTAATTACCTACAAGCAGCAGCTAAGTGGTGGGTGAGGTGCAGAAGCGGGCTGCGGTAGCGATTGCTAGCAGCTCTCTGAACATCACGGCTGTTAGGACTGACTGCCCGCTGGTTTTCTGCAACCCCCCGCACCGATGAACGCTGCAAACACGGACGTGGGCAGCTGGGTATCTGCCTGCCCGGAGAAAACATCCTGTCCCCTTGCTTCGGGAGGCAGAGCACATTGCAAAAGGGCTTCTCTCACCTAAAGGTGTGTTTCCAACCCCGCTTGCAAGCGGAAGAGATGCAGCTGGGGAACTGCCCTTCTTCACCACCTCTCTCGTGGGCATAAGAAATTGGAACTAACCCTGGAAACTGAAATGGGGACAAGGAGCTCCCGATGCCAGCAAGACCCTCTGTGCCTCCATGGCTTTTGCAGAGCAGCCACAAAACGCCCCCAGCTGCAACAGTCTTGGGACTGGGACTGTCTCTAATTATGTGTATGCCCAGGTTTGCTTGGGGCCTCTTTGTGCCGCCAAGGTCTACCCAGGGGGTAGGTCTACCTAGGGCGTCTAGGGGGCGCAGAGGGTTCCTCCCACCCAGCAGAGAGTGTCCGCCCGGGACGCCCTTAGTGGAAAAAATCGGTTGGAGCATTGCACGAGGATGCACCTCCAGCTCTGGGCTGCTTTTGGGAACCTGAAGGCAGATGCCTTCAAGATCTATCCATTGCTCTTGTGGTTGGGGTTGATTTCTTTGTAGATCAGAACAATGTATTCTCCCTCCCTGTAATTTGCCCGTTAACACCCACACCCCAGGATCGTTGCAGTGCTGTAATCATGCAACATCTTAGGTAAAACCAGAACGAGATGTATTATTAAAACAAGACGTAAATGCTGATGGCTTTTTTTTATTAAGCAGAGGTTTCAACATTCATCATGAGCTTTCAAGGTTCAGGACAAGGCCTTAGGGGAGCATCTGCCATGGGGAACATCGCCAGGGAGGATTCCTCTTTCCGAGCTGAAGCCTGTTGAGAAGTTAACACTCTCGAAGAGATTTCAAGCGAAGAGTCCGTCGGCTTCTCCTGCGGAGAAAGAAATCAGTACCTCAGAGACAGAACATCTGGGCTTTCACTGTTTGCCTTTCCCTCTGGCGAAGGATATGTCCTAGAGGAACTTAACCAAAGCAGAAAACTCCTGCACGCTATTCTGGCTATTTCCTTCTATTACTAACATTCAAAGACAAGATAAAGACTTAATTTAAAGGAAGAACAAATAGTCTGTAGGAAGCAGACTTTCTTTGCTGGAAGAAAGCTCTTCAGCAAGTTAACAGGGAAATGAAGAACTCTAATAAATGTTGTCTCTTTATGTCTGAAAGAAAGGAATTCCTGGCGAATTCTCCCAATAAAAACCTGACCCTTGCTACTAGGAGAACAGGTAAACACCAAATAAAAGAACTTTACGTCTCCAACCAGTCTCCGAGACCAATTAGTTAGTTTCAGCTAAGTTATTTCGTCATTTATTTAGTGAAGAGGTTTATTTTATACGTACAGGAAAGCATTGCAGAATAAGCATTTGTTGGCGTATGTTACGCCATCAGACCCGCAGTGTGGGATGTACTCCATGGTACAGACAGGCCTGGGAACCACGTAGCCCCTGCAGTAGTCCTGTAGATAAATGCAACGTACGTTCACAAAAAAGCTCTCAACGACAGATCGGTAAGAAAGGTGCCATTAGGAGACCCCACGCCCCCCCAGAGCTCCCCCCGGTACTGGCCACCAGCAGTGGCTGAGAAAAAGCCCAGGGAGAGGGGAGGAGCATGGCGCTGTGTTGCCTCCAGCAACGTAGAGCCCGTGTAACCATCCGAAATGCTGCTGCGGTAACTTTGTCAATGACTTGGACACTAACAGAATGCTGCACTACTTGTCGAAACGATCATCAGATGAAAACGGCAATCTCTCCCAGTAATATCTGGGGCACATACTGTTCCGACAGCTGGATGACTCAGGATTTTCAAATGCTCGATCACAATGTGATTAGTAAGGATTTATACAGAAACTGCTTTGAGGAAAGAAATGATTGAAAATAGAAAGATCTGTCCCTTACCTGCGATGCATCAGTATCTGGAAAAAAAAGAAAACAAGAAGGAAATAAGATACAAATGCAATTCGTGGGTTCTGTTAGTGTTAAAAACCTGTGAATGCGTGCCCTGAACATGCAACGTTCCACTCATTGTTTGTTAGCCCGTGATTTCTGAGACAAAGGGAATTTCAGGCAAAATTTTGCACCACATTGTAAGTTTACAAAGTTGCTTCTCTGGTACAATTTTTTTAATGAGGGTTATAGCCAAGAATGGAAAAGAGTGTAGTAAAGGAGAGAAATGCATTTCCCACGGTTGAAAGGCTGGAGCAGGACGCGTACTCAAAGCTGCGCAAGTTACTGAGGCAAACAGGGTCATAAAGCTGCTACACGGAGGCAGCGTCTTATACGCATCTCCACAATGTTCCTTAAATAAAAGGAGTATTTAATATTTAGTGTAACTTTTCTAAAGCTCCTACAACTGCTCAGGCTCGCAAATTGCGTCTCAGCTTAGGATGCCTACAAGAAACATTCGCTTTCATTCAGTAAAGTAATTTGTGTTTCTGCAACATTTCAGAGGTTAAATACTGGATGTCTGAGTCTCCGGGTTGTACCACGTACATGTCACTTCTTTCATTATGCATAAACTAGCGCTGAGAGTAGAGCTGTTCCCACAGTTGTTCTTACCCACTCAGTTCTGTTGCTAAAATATTACCCCATAAGTGATAGTCTTTGATGTCAAGTCTTTTCAACACTATCTCTCTAGGAGTAAATAAGTCCTTGTAGAATGAAGCTCTTTCCAGTCTGAGGATGTTTTTTGTGGTTTTAAAGACAGCCAGCGCTTACTCAAAGGCAGAGCAGGAGGCAGCGAAGCTACTCACCTGGGATGCAGCAAAGGGCCAGGGCAAACAGCAGCAACACGCTCACCGTCTTCATGGTGGCTGGAGCGTCTGTGTGCAGCAGAGCCTCTGTTTTGCTCCGTAAACGTAGCTTTAACTCTGCCCTCAGGTGGTATCCATGCTTATATATATACGTGTACGCACTTCTGTGTGTGTGTGTGCGTGGGCGTGCGTTCCTATTTGGCTTATCCGCCCTTTTTCTGAAGTAACGTTCCCGGTCCTTTTGTCGGGGTGTCAATCTCGATAGAGGCGAGCCGTGCTGTGAGCCAGGAAGACTGCTGCTTCACCAACAGGAGTCACGAGAAGTTTAGATATGTTAGGTACACCCTCTGTGTCGTAATTTCAAGTGAAATACATGACCGGTTCCTTCTGAAGGACCATGGAAAATTCCTGCGGGCAAAAGAGCAACCATAAAAACCTAAGTAGCAACTGCTGTCAGATTTTCTCTGTGGGCAGCTCTCGGTGCTTATTTACATGCAGTGCTTTTTCACAAGCAAAACGTTGAATGAACGGCCTCCAGAGTGGAAAGTCTCTGCTTTTGTTTTCATGCTTCATCCCAGTAAAGCATGATTAAGTTATAGTGAAACCAGCAAAACTCTGAACTGGGCAGGCAAGGACGAGGGTGTCCCAGACACTGAAGGGAGTCCGTGGACTGGACTGGATGGAGCAACTTTTATGGGCACTTTCAGAGAATTTACAATTGTTATTTTCCCTAAAAGCCATTAGCATTGTGGGTTAGATTTGCAGTAATGGACTGATAGTCTGATGATGACAGAATGATGTGAGACCCTAGCCCGGATCCCAGAAACATTGAACCCAATCTGGAAATCGCTGCTTCATCCATCTGCCCATCTCAACATGAATCCTTTGTTTTACCACTAAAGCATCGCTTTTTTGGATGACCTCATTCCATCAAGGAAAACAAGCAACCCCCTCCCTTTGGCTCCCAGAAGAAATGCCTATGGGAGACATTACTTTTTAGAAGGGATGTGCCCAATTTATTTATGTTTCTCTTGTGTGGATCAAAAAAACACCAATTCAATACCCCAACAGAGGACAAAAGCAAAATAAATTTCACGGACAATACGCCAATGACAGGTCACACTCTCAAAAAACAGAAGGCTACTTTGTCCTTGGATTGTGAAACACTGTCGAAATACTCCTTGGGCTGGCAAAGGGTAGTAGGTTATTAAAGACCGAGAGAGAAGACAAGTAGGCAGGAGCAGGAACCATCCCTAGGAAGGCATTTGTCTTAAAACACTTGGAGGTTGTTAAAGGACGATTTCAAGATGAGAAGGACCCATTGGGAGGACCCAGACAAACAGGCAGAGCCCACTCCTGTGTCTGGAAAACATGGGCTTTGCTCACAGGCTGCCCTTGCCGGGTGCTACGGGCCAGGTGAGGGCTGCGCTCCAGAGGCCAGGGATCAGCTCCTGGCGCAGACGCCACCACGCTCTGAACGGGTTTTCCCTGGTGACAGCAGGAACACCTTAGGAGAGATCAGCTAGTGTCATCGCTTCAGAGCCGTATTTCAGCCCTTTACAACGTCAGACGTCTAAAAGGGTCTGAGCACTAACGCGGGCTGACTATCATTTATGTGCAGTCACACCGCTCCGAGGTTTGTCTGTATTTAACTTTCTGCCTTTTATGAGAGGGAGGGCAGCAAGGCGACGTTCTTGTTATATCCCAGAGCTGCGAGCACGTAACCTATTCAGCCTGGCATCGTCATTCAACAGATCAGAAGAAAACGTTTCATGAGAGAACACATGAAACAAGACAAAGAAATGTTGCTGATTTAGTTTATTGAGAAAGAAAATCAGGAGCGAGCTGAGCTCCCCAGAGGGTGAGAGGAACTGAGGTGAGATCTTTAGCTGGCGTTTGCCAGTGGGGATCCTGTGGTGAATTCTCTCAGCACCGATACTCAGCATTTTTCAAAATGGCTTAAAGTGAGAGTCCCGTTGCTGTCCCTGGAAGCGAGGAGAGGAAAAGGTAGATTAAACACAGAGTCCAGCCTGCCACAGTCTGTGCTTTTGCTTGGCTCCGAGAGAAGGCATCAGATAGGATCCTACCCCGGAGCCACAGAGCTTGCAGACTCCGAGTCCCATTAGCTGTTGGATTATTGAGATGAGCGAAATGATTTCACCTATTCTCAAGACTGAAAATATTTTGGGGAAACTATAATGAAACTTCAAATTTTGCTTTGCAACATGCAAGAGAAACTCCGTTAAGGTTAATAATGGTCTTCAAACCATTCACGCTAACAAACCAGACGTAGCTCTTCGCTCCAATGAAAAAAAAACAAACAACAAAACAACCAAGAATGGTTGGCATGATGGCTGGTATTCTTTCCTGCCCCAAATCCCTAGTCAACACTGGTCAGCAAACAAGAAAGTGGCAACTGTGCAAACTGGTGCCTATACGAAGCAACTGATAACGTGTACGCGGCCCATGGTTGTACGTACACGACTGCATTGCAGAAGTTGCACTTATTGCTGTACGTTTTGCTGTCAGAGCCACAGAGAGGCATGTAGTCAAGCGAGCAGGCAGGTTTAGGGTAGTCACTGCAGTCAACCTGCAAGAAAAACCCAAGTCTAGTGTGAAGGATATGAAGGAGGCAAGAGCAGAAGGGCTTGAACCCCTAGCTACAGCCGCAGCGCTAACGATAACGATCTAACTAAAAGTAATTAACTTCCTTGTACAATCTGATATAAACTGAGGTGTCAGTTTCTCCTATGCCAGGAGAATTTAATAATATAAAAATAGATCACAATTTCCTGTTTGAAGAGATGTATATCGTAACCTGACCACAGCATTTCTAAGCAGCAGCAGCAGCGGTTTGCCCAGTGAACGTGCCGTGCTCGTGATCGTATTGCACCGTGCTCCCGACCTGGCCAGGAAATTAGATGGAAAAACACTGGTGTCTGGAGAAGTGCAGGCGCTGATGCCTGTGTGAGGGTCCGGTATCTCTCCCCTGGCCTTAAAACAGGAAGATCAGCGCTTAGCTAGGCACTGTGAGGGTGGGATTTTGTTTCTTTGCGCAACGGGTTCTAAACCTGCTGAGAGGTGTCGTGGTGCAAAAAACGTGTATGGGTCCAGGAAGAGGCCGGGGAGGAGAAATCTATCGAGGCTTAGTGACTGCACAGAAACCTCACCGAGCTGAGGTCCATCACCTGAAAACAGCTGGAGGTTGGAAGAATAGAAGTCCTGTACGTACTCACTCTACTCTTACTGTCTCCTACACAACCCCTACGACCCCTGCTAAGAGCAGGCTCTGCATCAAGCCATCATGGGCCTGATGGACCATTGGTCTGACCCCCAAAGCCATTCCCTGTTCTTATCCTCAGTTCTGCCCTGATGGATTATTCCTGCTACTGCTCTTTTACTGATCCCTTCCCGTGCAGTCACCCCCTTCACCCATGTTAGCATGGATAATGCGTATTACGTGTGGAGAAAGCAAAACCTTCCCTGTGCTGAAGCACAGCGGCAGCTCCTCTCTTGTAGGAGGGGGCTGCTGCAGGCACTGCCAGCGCTTCCCCTGACATCAGCGGGACCAAAACCCGGTCCCTCATCATGCAGTTCACTTACTGTAGCGATTGCCTTCTTACATTCACCGTCGTACTTCTTTCCAACACTGGTTCCGGCCTCTCTGGGAAGGGAAAAGACCTGCGTTAGGGAGCTCGGTGAGCAACCTGCACTGCTGAACCCCGTGTCCCAGCAATGCTGATCAGCCTCAGGTACGATGTGGTGGAGACGTCCAGCTTGGGCCGTGTCCATATGGCTCTAGAAACCAGCTCAGGTGGTGCCACAGCCTGCTGGAGCGTGGGTTTATAGCACAACGTGAAGCACAAGGGAGGGTGCAGGGCATTCGGGTGAATGAGGAGCCAGGTTGTGTGACAACATAGACGCACCTTAGGTTAGTTGCTGTCCCTTGCAAGGCAGCATCTGCCACATGGAGCCTTTTAGTTAAGAGAAGCATTCTGTCCTGTGTTAGATCCCCACACAGCCCTCTACTTGTCTCTCTAGATCAAAGGCACAGTTTTCCTTCTAATCACAAAGGAAAACAGGCTCTGGTTACCAAGGAAAGAGGAGGGTCAAAGTCCAAGTGCCTTACAGAAACGGCCTTGGTAGAAGTCCTGATATTCAGAAGAGCAGCTGCGAGGAGCGCCCAGCACTCGCTGTCCCTCACAGGAGAGCCCTGCACTCCCCGTACTCACAGGTTATGGGCACAGAGCAGGCACTCGTTGTCGTAGGTGACCCCGTCGGTACCGCAGATGGGGCTGAGGGCTTTATCGCAGAGCAGCCCCACTTTGCCTTCCTCGTTTGTCATGTTGGGATATCTATTGCAGTCCACCTGTTGGGGGAACACACAACAAAGCACTGGTGAAGGCTTTCCTATAGGAAGCAAGTAAATCTGGTGAGAGCGTCTGTTTGGCCGCCAAGGATACCACCACAGCAGGAGAAACGCTTGTTTTGGGGTTTCGCTATGATGACATCTCACTTGAAGATGACCAATGCAATATTCTGACATCTCATACGTGCTCTTATTTAGCGTTTGAATTGTTTCTTGGGGGAGTCAATAAGCAGATTTAGCCACCAGAAGCGGGATGTGCCCCTTGTTTTCCTCTTGGTTTCACTTACCGGGACAAATTCCTTGCATCCTCCATCGTAGTCTTTGCTGACATTGGTTCCATATTCTCTGCAGAGGGAAAGAGAAACGTTAGAAGGTTCAGCGAAGACTCCTTGCTACATCCCAGGTGCTCGAAATATGTAACTAATACAAGGGAAAGCTGACTCTTTCTATCAGTCAGGCTAATATGTTTTTTTTTGAGAAGGTAGAGCCATCCTCCCTGGCCAGCTAGCACTGAGTGGCTGGGGGGGATGTAAAGAGCCCGGGAGCTTTAGGATCGCTTTGGGCAGTTCAGAGCAGAGCATCTCTCCATCCTTCTGCTCTGCTTTGCTGTGATGAGAAGTGCCCTAGGGGCTGTCATCTGGCTGATCCTTGAGCTGGAGAAAAAAACCCAAACCTAAATAAACTACACCTGCCAAAGAGAAAGACGGTGACTAAAGTGATGTCTAGGCCACGGGGTGCCACGCAGTGATACCCAAGCTCATTTTGAAGGAATTGACACGAGTGACATGTGACAGATCACTGTTTGTCGAGAAGCGGTGCTGCCGGCAGCCCTAAGCACTGCTGCCTGACACCTCCTATGCGGTACGTACATGTTGTAGGCACAGAGCAGGCACTCATTGCTGTAGGTGACTCCATCGCTACCGCAGACGGGGCTGAGGCTCTTGGTGCAGGCCAACACCTCTTTGCCTTCCTCGTTTGTAGTGTTGGGGTACGTACTGCAGTCCACCTGCCAAAGGAACGTACAGCGACAGGGTGGAGAAGGCATTTCACGTTCACAGCTCTCACCTTGCACGAGACAGTGAGCAGGTACAACCTGCAGGGGGCTTTTCCACTACCACGGCACAAGCTGGTGCTGGCGGGGCCATCTGGTACCAGGCGAATCCTTCCTGCAGGGACCTCCCCACGCAGCAGCAGAGGAGGAGAGGGCTAGAGCCACGCAGCCCCCAGCCGGGGTAAAGCAGTGGTGGTCTCTATGCTCACTTGGCACCGTTTTACAAAGGCTAAGCATTGCTCCCTCGTCCTCACGTTCCTGTGGCCCCTCCGGGCACTTCTGTTATTACTCTTTCATTCTCAACATATTGATTTTTTTATTAATTTCTTTTTCCCCAGAGGAGCGAGACTAATGACCTGGTGTGTGGAAGCTGGAGTGTCTCATAACGTATTATTCTTTCGGCAGGTTCTTATACCACAGTCTCTTGCTGTCCCTTTACACTCAGTCATATATGACCAGCTTAAGGCTTAGACCAGTTTAAAGTCGGTGAAAAATGAATTCATCCAAACTTTTTGTATAATTACAACTACTACATTATTAACATACAGCATAGATATTGAGCCAAGAACAGTATAATTCAATGTTTTACTCTATTAAATCTGATGAGAGTGGCACTAATTTCACATTAGGTGAAAAACAGCTAAGCACCTACAGGCCTGAAGTTTTTCTCACTCCTTTGGTTATTTCATATTTACCGATTGTCTTTACCAGGCCATACACCTGAGAAAAGAGGCAGAAAGAAATCTTCCACTCACCTCAACCCCAAAGGCAGCATCTGGAAAAGAAAAGAGAGGCAGAAAACGTGAAATAAAGCCAATATGGTAAGACCTCCAGTTAAAGCTGGAAATATGGATGTAAAATTCCTATACGCAGGACCAAACTGAATGATTTCCAGTGATTGGTTTCCTGAACTAAATCAACTATGTACAATTTTTTTCTATGTTGATAAGTATAATAGCATTGCTTATTGCTGACCGTGATGAAACACAGTTTTGAATAGCTTTGTTCTTTTTTATTTTGAGACAGGTAGATTTATTAATTGAAAATAGAATAACTTTTCCTTTTTTATCTTCTCACACATCCGTTTTGACCCCAAAGAGCCGCTGTTATATATCTGAAAAGAAACCTGAGTCAATACACATAAACGTAAATGCAAATAGTCACCTACAGGATAAGCAAGTACATAACAGCATCTGTTGTCAGGAATATGCATTTTAAAAAAGCCGAGTGTGGAAAAAAATTCTCTTTGACTTTGTAATTTTATCAGATGTAAATATGCCGTGAGAACATCGGACTCCGGCTTGTTTTCATCTCTTCTTTCTCCATTAGCAGCAAGAGTACTGCAGGGAAATTGCCAGGCTTCTGCACGGAGCTTCCTTGTGCCATGACTAGTTACCGACGGTCTGACCACCTACGGCCTCCTTCAAGTATTTATCCGTTTGCAGCAATTGTACAACAACAAGTGTAAGCAGCGTAACAGCGTTAAAACAACAGTGTAAAAAGCGTAACAACACCAGTTACCAGCACAGAACTCCACCCACAGTTATTTGTATTTACGACAGACAACCAGCCACAACAGCGATCCATTTAAGACCGTCAGGAAAGCTGCTCCTGCATCCTATGTGATGCTAATGTACCCAGGCAGCCTCGCTCTTTGTAGGAGAAGATTTTCTCTCTTTGAAGCCGCTATCTTGTCCTTTTAAAGACAGCCAGGACTCAGACATGAAGCCTCTGCAGCGCCTTGAGAGTTACTCACCTGGGAAGCAGCAGAGCACAAAGGAGAAGAGCACAAAAACACCCGCCGTGGTCATGGTGGAAGTGTTTCTCGAGTCTGCAGGCTGCCTGCTCCTGCTCTGCTCATGCGATGGGCCCTCCGAGGCTGACGGCAAATATATACAAATGCAATGTCTAAACTGTTCAACTGTAACATAAAACAACCAGTAGAATCTGTCAGCGGTACAATGAGGCTGGTAATATTTATTGAGGTCTTGACTTTCAGGTAACAGTCTGCATTTGCTAGGCAATTGATTTTGGCTGGACATCTGCTTAATAGCTTGAGACGAGCATCACATGTTCTCAGTGGTCAAAACCAAACAAACAGCCTTTTAGACAAAAGAAACCTCTTTATAATTCTAGCAGAAATGTAAAGAGCACAAAATATTGAGGGGAGTAAAGCGCAGGTCTTTCATCCGTCTCTGCAGAGTGACACAGAATCATAGAATTTTTAGAGTTGGAAGGGACCTGAAAGATCACCTACTTCCAACCTCCCTGCCACAGGCACGGACACTGTCCACTAGACCACGTTGCTCCAAGCCCCGTCCAACCTGGCCTTGAACACCTCCAGGGATGGGACATCCACAACTCCTCTGGGCAACCTGTTCCAGTGTCTCACCATCCTCACAGTAAAGGATTTCTTCCTAATACCTATGCTAAATCTTCTCTCTTTCAGTTTAAAACTGTTACCCCTTGTCCTATTGCTCCACTCTTTGATAAAGAGTTCCTCCCCATCTTTCCTGTAGGCCCCTTACTGGAAGACCACTATAAGGTTTCTCTGGGCCCTTCTCTTCTCCAGGCTGAACAACCCCAACCCTCTCAGCCTGTCCTCACAGGAGGAGTGCTCCAGGCCTCTGATCGTCTTTGTGGCCTCCTCTCCGACAGTTCCATGTCCTTCTTACACTGGGGACCCCAGACCTGGACACAGTATTCCAGGTGGGGTCTCACTAGGGTGGAGTAGAGGGGCAGAATCACCTCCCTCGCCCTGCTGGCCACACTTCTTTGGATGCAGCCCAGGACGCAGTTGGCTTTCTGGGCTGTGAGCACACACTGCCAGCTCGTGTTGAGCTTCTCAACAACCAACAGCCCCAAGTCCTTCTCCTCAGGGCAGCTCTCAATCCATTCTCTGCTCAGCCTGTATTTGTGCTTAGGATTGCCCCAACCTACATGAAGGACCTCGCAGTTGGCCTTTTTGAACTTCATGAGGTTTGCATGGGCCCACCTCCCAAGCCTGTCCAGGTCCCTCTGGATGGCATCCCTTCCCTCCAGCGTGTCGACCGCACCACATGGCTTGGTGTCATTGGCAAACTTGCTGAGGGTGCACTCAATCCCACTGTCCATATCACCAACAAAGATGTTACACAGCACTGGTCCCAGTACCAACCCCCGAGGAACACCACTCGTCATTGCTTGCCACTTGGACATTGAGCCGTTAACAGCAACTCTTTGAGTGCAGCCATCCAGCCAATTCCTTATCCACTGAGTGGTCCATCTGTCAAATCCGTGTCTCTCCAATTGAGAGACCAAGATGTCATGTGGGACAGTGTCAAATGTTTTGAACAATTCCAAGTAGATGATGTCAGTCGCTCTCCCCTTATCCACTAACGCTGTAACCCCATTGCAGAAGGCCACCAAGTTTGTCAGGCACAATTTGCCCTTAGTAAAGCCATGTTCGCTGTCACCAATCACCTCCTCATTTTCCATGTGTCTTAGTGCAGCTTCCAGGAGAATCTGCTCTATGATCTTGCCAGGCACAGAGGAGAGACTGACTGGCCAGTAGTTCCCCGACACTTCCTTTTTTTCCCTTTTTAAAAATGGGGGTTATGTTTACCCTTTTCCAGTCAAAGGGAACTTTACCAGACTGCCACAACGTCTCAAATATGAGGGACAGTGGCTTGGCAACTTCATCTGCCAGTTCCCTCAGGATCCACAGATATATCTCATCAGGTCCCATGGATCTGTGCACCTTCAGGTTCCTTAGGTGTCCTTGAACCTTATCTTCTCTTACAGTGGGTGGTTCTTCATTCTCCCAGTCCGTGCCTTTGCCTTCTGTCACGGGCATTTGGCTAGAGCACTTGCCGGTAAAGGCAGAGGCAAAAAAGTCATTGAGTGGCTCAGCCTTCTCCATATCCCGGGTGACCAGGCCTCCTGTTTCCTTCTGGAGAGGGCCCACATTTTCCCTAGTCTTCCTTTTGTCAGTGACATACCTATAGAAGCTTTTCTTGTTGCCCTTGATGTCCCTGTCCAGATTTAACTCTAGCTGCACTTTAGCTTTCCTAACCTGATCCCTGACTGCTCAGGACAATTTCTCTGTATCCCTCCCAGACAACCTGGGCTTGAAGGAAGCTCTGTAGGCTTCCTTTTTCAGTTTGAATTTGTCCACAAGCTCCTTGTTCATCCATGCAGGCCTCCTGGCCTTTTTGCCCAACTTCCTCCTTGTTGGGACACATCGTTCCTGAGCTTGGAGGAGGTAATCTTTGAAGATTAAACAGCTTTCTTGGCCCCCTCTTCCCTCAAGGGCTTTATCCCACAGTACCCTACCAAGCAGATCCCCAAAGAGGCCAAAGTCTGCTCTCCTGAAGTACAGGGTAGAGAACTTACTACACACCCTCCTGGCTACCCTAAGGATCTTGAACTCCATCATCTCATGGTCATTGCAGCCAAAGCTGCCCTTGAGCTTCACAATCCCCACCAGCCCTTCCTTGTTGTGAGAACAAGGTCCAGCATGGCACCTCTCCTCTTTGGCTCTTCTATCACTTGGAGAAGGAAGTTATCATCGACACATTCCAGGAACCTCCTGGATTGCTTATGCTCTGCTGTGTTGTCCCTCCAACAGATATTGGGTTGGTTGAAGTGTCAGGTCAGGTGTGGTTTTGCCATCAGCAGAACTGGTTAAGCATTGTCAGACGAGTCTGGCAGGACCATGTCTAACCTGCAAAGCTAATGATATTTAACACTGGTTTGATAAAAGAAAGGGCTTCTTGACAGTTTCACTGCCTGGGTAACAAAGAGCTCAGTAGAAGACTTGAGAGCAGGTTAAATTCTGTCAAGTGCCACTAAAAAATGTCACTTGAACCTTATCAGCAGGGAGCACTTATTTACAGACCTAGTCACAGTTAAACACATCGACCGATCCAAAGTGTTCCGCCAAGCCGTCTTAAGAACAAAAGACACTGAAGGTTTGGGAACCTATTTACATAGCACCAGCTACACTCAAAAGTACAGTAGGTCCTTTCCCCCTACAGATATTTTAGAAAATGATACTTAAAACACAGACCCTGTCCCAATTTTCCTGTTTGTCTTGCACCTCCAGCCTTCGTACCATCTCCAAGCTGCTCCTTCCTAGGAGGAGGTCTGGACCTCTGCTGTTTTAGTGGGTGTAATTTTGCAGGAGTGGGTTCTGTCTTTAACCCAAGTTTCTCACCATGATCCCTTTCACAGTTCCGAAATGCCAAGCACACCTGGGGTTTTTTTTGGTTGCTGTGCTTAGCATAGACTTTAGCACTGCAGGAGCTGCTTTACAGGTGCTCCCTTGAAATTCAGCTGAAATTGTTGAAAGTTAGCCCAAGCAATTATGTTGGCGTTTGATACATGACAGTTGTCTAAAGAGAACATTTGGATCCGTAAATTGCACTATCGTGCATGGAATCACCTGTCCTGGGCACTGGCATGGTACAAAGGCCACAGCATGGCTGTGTGGATATACAGGTTCCATTTTTACCTGAAAGACGTGGGTTGCTTCACAGGGGGAAGCATTAAAATGGGTTCGTTTCTACAAATTACAGGGAGCATGCTTGAATATATGACATAGACTTGGCACATCTTCAAGGTGAGTTGCCCTAATGTGCCTTGTGGATGGTGTCTCTGGAAACCAGACTTTGCTCCTCAGCACGTACAGGAGCACGCTGAGGCTGCTGTCGCATGCCACGCGTGTTGCCTTCTCCGGTTCACACGTACAGTCTCTGCACGGTTGGAGGGAGGTACATCTTTCTGGGTTGAATAGAACTTTTCCCACTGCCTTCTCCAGCCAGGCAGCGAGATTTCTGTGAATCATCCTCACCAGCCATCCCAGCCCCGACCTGTCAGCTTTCGACAGGTTCCCTCCTGCCTGGTGCCCACACGCTGCCGCTCCAGGCTGCTCCTGCCCCGGACGGTGCTGTCCTCTAGGCAGGACCCACCTCTCTCCCGATGGGTGGAGAGCATGTTCCTGCCAAGTGCTGGCATGTGTTGCCTATATACAGCAAAGAAAAATTTTCCACTGCAACGGACGGGTTCAGTACTGGCTCTGTAACTTACTGGCCCCGAGCAGCTCCTCCAACCACCACAACACCTGTCTGATGTTCAGCAGATCCATTCTTTCACTCTCCCACCCACAGACACTGTAAGGAGACGCAAGTCTGTGACAATTGAGTGCTGGCTGGGGAACACCAGTCTCTCCTGAGCCGCTCAGGTACCCCCTCCTCCAGGCAAGCCACAAACACGACACCAAGAAATCGCCAGGTTTCAGCCTGGGGAGCAGACTCGCGCACAGCCTCCAGCCAGCCAGCCTCCCCACCCGGGGTTACGGCTCCAGATTATCCCGCCACTGATAACGGCGTGGAAAAATCCCACAGCTGGTTAAGCTGTAGGACAGGTTGCTCAGTTCTGAGCTACTCCCGGAAGAACGGCGAGAAAGAGGATTTGGCCTGCAATCCTGCCACTGATCCCGTGCTCTAATCCACCTCATTACTGTCTTCTAATCCTCAAAGTCAGGTGCAGCATATGGCTAACGACCCTTTGGCTAAAGGAAAATCCTCGTGTGTGGAGAAGCCGGCACGAGGGCAGAGATCTGCAAGTAAGCAAAGGCAGTGCCACATCTCGGGGTACCGCATGGTCCTGAGCGCCAGAGGGTCTGCAGGCTGAGACCAGGGCAGGGCTTGGCCGTTACACAACATCCTCCTCTCACCTACCCAAGGAATTTCTTGTTATGTATTTCCCATTAGGGTTTTTGCCAGTATCAATTTCACTTTCTCTGGAAGAATCAAAACTGACGCTGGGGAATGTTCTTAGCGGATATGCGACTTCTCAGTGTAAGTAATACACTGATAAATGAATGACAAATTATTTAATACACTTTTCCAAACATTCCTGGGTTTTGTCACATTATTTAATTAACAAATAGTTGTTGTAAAAGTGGGAAATAACAATAATTAGTTGTAGCTGTTTCATGAAATTGCCTCTAATCACTCCAAAATGCCTGATAAATACAATTCAGGCTGCAGTTTCCATCTTTGTCTTTCTCTTGCCGCAGCGTGGCCAATAACAATTTGTACCGAGCCACACGCCTGGAGAAACCGATACAGAACAAATGGAAGATCTGCCTCTCACCTAGTGCCCGAAGGCACCGTTTGAACTAAGCATTAAACCAAACAAAGTCACTGGTATGATTAAAACATATCAATATGAAAACATATCCATGTGTTTATGAACTTATTAAATAGAGCTTGATTTAGGCAATGCCAGTGGATGATTTCCTGAACTAATATAACCCGAGCAGAACTTTGTACCCTGCAGGTGAAAGCTGACATAGTTTCACATTACTTACGCGATTAATTAAATGTACTTGGCCCCACCACAAGGACAGTTGTTGATGCAAGGGAACGAGTCCAGCAGAGGCCACCAGGCTGGTCAGGGGCTGGCGCACAGGGCATCTGGGATAAGCTGAATCATAGAATCTTCATGGTTGGAAAGGACCTTTGAGATCGAGTCCAACCAAAGGAAGGAGCTGGGCTTCTTCAGCCTGGAGAAGAGATGGCTACAGGGCACCACGTTGCTATCTGCAGCTCCCTGGGGGAGTTATAGAAAACAGAGACAGTCTTCTCAGAGCTGCACAGCAAAAGGATTAAATTCTGACTGAGTATGAGGAATTATTCTTCCCCACGCGGGTGATCAAGCAGTGGCACAG
The DNA here is from genome assembly GCF_964199755.1 of Larus michahellis. Classification (NCBI taxonomy): domain Eukaryota; kingdom Metazoa; phylum Chordata; class Aves; order Charadriiformes; family Laridae; genus Larus; species Larus michahellis. Next base: position 21,387,715 of record NC_133906.1, read on the forward strand.
GAACCAGAGAGGCCATGCATGTCCTTCCCCGGCGATATCGATAACCCAGCTGAACAAGGAAGGCCTGGAGCACCCTGAGCTGACTTTGGCCTTGCGTTCAGCAGGGGTTAGGCTAGAGACTTCTGCAGAGCTCTTCCAACCTGAATTATTTTACGTATATGGTCCTTACATAATGCTCTCACCTATGGTTAGGTTTTATTAACGAGGGAACATAATACTTCTCCATGACCCAGGAGTTTTCCTACAACATGTGCTAAAGGGCCACAGGTAAAGCGGTACAAAAAGTTCCCAGCACATTTTTATGGAGGATGACCAGTAACATTTTTTAAGAAAACACACGGAACTATTAAAATTTGAGAACATCATTAGCTCTCAATTATTTCAAAGTGCCTCCACTTCTGCAACAGCCCAGGCCCCCTGCCATCACAACACTTCCCCAGAGGAGCATCAGCATTTGAACCTCCAGCAGTTACCTACGATCACAGAAAAGCAGCTGCCAAAATAGCGGCCCCTTCACTGCCGTGCTGCAGCCTGGACCAGAGGCGGGTCTCGGCAGCATCAGCTCTGAGGACATACCTTCCCTTCTCACCTTGGCCAGCCTGTGTTGTGCTCCAGCTCGTGCTGTGCTCCAGCCCCGGATGATGAGGGCGTCGGGTCAGGGCTCCATTGCACAAGGCAAGAGTTACCGACAGGAAAGCAGGAAAACGCTAGAAAGCAGCAGAAAGAGGAGGCACTAAACAGCGGAACATTTGGCTGGACAACGGCCCAGGCTATTACTCTTTGAACTGAACGTAGTGCAGGGAAGACGGTTTGGAGGTGAGGTAGGAGATGTTACCAGGCAGCTGGTCAGAGGAAGAGGAAATCATTGGTTTAATCAGTTTCCCTGACACTTCAGTGATCTCAGCTGTGCCCCACTGAGTGCTCGTTTCATCTTCGCCACAGCCCAAGCAGGAACAACGAGGGGGTGGCTGTGGGGAAGCAGCAGCCACCGACCTGGGATTGACACCGTTCGTGGCTGCCTGGCAGGAGAAAGTCAATCCGGCAACTTCACTGCTAAGGCTGGGAAAGTCTCCTTCAGGAGCCGGGGTCAGGAGAAAGTCTTCCAAAGGTAGAAAAAAAAGAATTAAGAAATCTAAAAGATTCTTATCTGCAAGGAGACCTTATTTATAGCTCAATGCACAGTTAAAATAGAATGAATAAGCGTGTTCTGCCACGAAAGCAAATTGCTTTGAGGTTATATAAACCAGGGGAACAGTTGAGCACGTCTCCAAAGGACAGCAGATGAGGTGTTTTCAAGCTACCAGTCATCAAGCAGCACGTACGTCACCAGAATAGCACACGGCAGGGGATCGTGGCTGCGTCCCTCGGATTTCAGGCAGCTACACGAGCCACCAAAGAGTGTCATTGCCAAGAGAGGCTTATAGGCAGAAGATATTTTAATTGACTAACTAGCAGGGCTGGGAAAAGTAATTCAGTATGGTTGGGATGAGCAATTGCTGCATGCTACTGAGCAGCAGGGAGGAAATACGAAGGCCTCAAGGAAGATCGCTTGATCCCTGGGCAGCTGCATTGGAGAGCTTGTTTACAGAGGGATACGCATCCTGGATGCAACTACAGCACGGGGGTCACGGCAAGGCTGGCTGGGGAGACAGGTTACAGTCTCCCATGAAGCACAGGGATCATCTCTTCACAGTGAGCTGCCAAGTCTCATTAATTTATCATGGGAACATGCCTTCAGTGCTCGCTCCCCTCCGTTCTCTTTCGTAAGATTGACAGAAATGTCTATAGACCACAAAGTGTTCTTGACAAGAGGGTAATTGACCTTCGATGTTTACGTCTCCCCGCTCTTGGTATGTAACACACCAAGCTGGTTCATTTTTGGGAGGACTGGCTGTAAAGGACCGGTAGTTTCCTTTTATGCTCTTGTTCAGAGGTCAGGAGAACTGGAATAACGAGTTCTCTGAGCTCTGTCTGGAGCAGTAGGTAACTGAGGAAGAACTTCCTTGAGTAAATGGCCGAAGCCTTGGAGTCAAGGCTTTCAGAGCAGCCCCAGGTCTGCAAATGGGACAAATGATGATTTGCTGTTTTAGCAAGATCTTGAAAATAAAGCAGCACCAAGGGATTTTCTTTGTGACGGATAGGGTGCAATAGGCTAAGAATGAAAATCCACTGCTCTCCCTGGTGGGAAAGGAAAGGAGAATAGGCTAAGAGACAGGTGCTATAACTTGGACACTTGGCTGGAGTAGGAGGAACTGGGTGGAAAGAGTTTCTATAGCTGAAGGACTATTAGCATCACCACCACTGAACACTTCTTCCTTCATTATTAACATCAAAATAATTTCATTTATTCTGCAGAGTTGAGCTTTAATGAGACCACTGGCTGATTCTTTGCAGCTGGACATGGCTGAAACACCGTTGGTGCTGACAGAAAGGAGCGTGCTGCTGAATTGCAGGATTTTGCTACGCCACAGACACTGAGGTAGAGAGCAGGACTTCTACCACCTCTAACCTACTGCACTAGCAAAGTAAAACCATTATTTGTTTAATATGTTAGCACGTGCATGACAACTGCTATGTCGTGCACGATCATACGGCCCCTGCATCCCCTGGCTTGGGCACTGTGTCCCATGACCTGACAAAAACTCCTGTCTCGGGAGAGCCGAATGCACTGCTATCTGCAAAAGTTTGAAGTGTCTCCTTTTCTGGTCTTGAAACAGGCAATGCAGCGCTTTCCTGATGCTGCTAGTGAAGGCTGTTTGCGCGTGCTTGCGCAGCAAAGAAATATTTCTGCTACTTGTCTCATATTTTGCATCTTTTTGCCGTCCTTCTCTTCATACATTTGAAAGCAGCCTGGGGGGGAATAGCAATAGTAGAAAGCTAGCGTTAAACCACTGCCAAAGAAAATGCCAACAGAAGGTATATGCATCGCTTACGTCCAATCGCACGCTGCCTGCTCAGCATTCGGCTGACATTATTTGGGATGCTGCCACCGACAGCACTGGGAGTTCAGGCTGCTCCCCGGTTTGCCTGCCGCCTTAGTCACTGGGTTGACTGCTGTTCCCCAGTCCCCGGGTGTCCCACGTGCTCTGAAGAAGGGAAAGTCTGCCCTTAGAGATGCGGTAGGACCATTTTCCCAAAGGGGGACGGGTGCCGGGAACGTAAATAAAACTCCCAAACGATACAAGTGAAGGAGAGTTCATCTGAGTTAACCACCGACAGTGAAGTCGTTTTGCTGTCTCGGGCTATTCTAATCCTATCAGTCAACAAACCTAGGCCATCTGAATACGCTGCACCACTTGGATTTCCACTCCGGCTATTTTCTTCAGCTCTTTTCTCTGCTAAATCTTCACGATTTCCCCCCAAGCACAAACAGCAAGTGGAGAGGGAGAAAAGGAGGATAAATTGGAAAAGCACAGGGAGAGGCCAGGGGACTGTCACTCGGAAAGCATGTTCTTCCCGTCAGACTGACACATCGCAGGCACGGATCCCACATTCAGTGCTAGAAGTGAAACCATCTGTGCCACAGATCTGCTGCGGCGCTGGGCCAGGGGGCTCTGACTGGCCGTCCTCAGCGATGCCCCCGGGGCACGTGCTATGGCTGAGCCTTGAAGGCAACCAAGGAAAAAAAAAAAAGTTTGAAGCAATAAATTCCCGAACATTCCTCATTCTTCAGCAGGCTTGAATGAAATTAACGTTTTGCTTCTCTGAATGAAAAATAGGCACGACGCGAACGCTCTTTGTTTGCAAATTCACAGTATGTTTAAACTCACGGGGCTGCACCTCAGCTGGTGAAAATCTGGAAGAGCCTCCCAGGCTGAGTGGATGTCTGCCAGCTGGAGACGGGCTCCCTTCCGCTCCCATCCGATTGTCTCGTATCTACTGGTTGATCAGCGGAGAGCACGCAACCGGAGCCCAGAGCGTGGCAAAGAATCAAATGAAATTATATCAAACATTAAATTACAACAGGAGAAAGAACATTTCTGAGTGCAAAGAGAGTGATGGATGAAATGGGTGGATACTAGGATTATATCTCCTTAAATATAGAGATCCAGGGAAATTCTTTCCATTCCCAAACTATTTTCTTTGCTAACAGCCAGTTAAATAGACCTGTGCGACTGATACAACGAGTTTGTATAATTATTTCTGGATTTCTTTTTTTTTTTTGAGGAACATACAGCTATAAAAGCGGTTAAAGAAATCATTTGACTATTCTGCCAAAAAGAGAACAGTTTTTAAAATCAGTGGGACGAGCCTTGTCACTCTCAAGCGCCTCTCCAGAGAGCGGCAGAGCATCTCGGCCCATCCACGTGCTGCCTGGGGAAAAAACCTAAACCAAGGCAAATCATCAGCAGACGTAATTTTGAAAGGTATAGATTTTTTTGGTAAAATGGTTGAAGGAAGTTTAGGTACAGACACTACCAAGGAAAAGTTGTGGGGATTTTTATTTTTTTTTTAAGCCACAGATGGGCGAGTGCTGATAAAGGGTGAAAAAATAATCTTTCGGCTCAATATGAAAAGACTAAGTATTGTTTTCTAAATCCCACTTATCAATCAAGAACTATATGATTCAACTCATTATTCCTTCCCTTTGTGTTGTAAGAAAAATGACTGTAGACTCAGAAAACATTGATAAGTCTATAAAGATAATTTAGACAAACAAGGAAGGAGAGAAGACATTTATGTTTTTAAAATATTGCCTCTGTGATATGTACCGGTGCGTTTACAAGTCACGAATCCCGAGGCCGGAACATCACCAGTGTGAAACGCGTGGAAATTGGCCCGCCCTCGGCGCGGCTGAGGAGCTCGGTGCCTGCTCTCCGGAGCCGGAGGGCTGCGGCAGCGGCCGCAGGGCAGCGTGCGGAGCTGGACCAGCTGCGTTTCGGCAGCAAAGTTTAGATGTTGCAGTCACAGCAGGCACTGGAAAGGCGGTTTTTTCTTCACCGCATCCTTCCCCGAGGGTATACGGCTGCACCTGCAACTAGTTCTGTTCATGGCAAGAGCGCAAAAACGAGAGTCCACTGAGAATCCAGGCTTGCATCCGTGTAGCGCCGCTTTTCAATTTTAAAATCAGGCTTTCCTAGCATGACAGTTGAATGGCTTTTGGGAGTAACCTGACCATTTTGAAGGCTTTTGCCCACGGTGAGTAAGAGAGGGAGCCCCGGGGCCCTGCAGAAGCGATGGAGCAGTAGCTGAGCAGCACCGGAGCGTCTGTCACCCTCACGCTGCAGACAGTTTCTGAGTGTATTTGCAGCCTGGCAAACGCCGAGCTCACGAGATGATCTCTTGCTGTTCCCCAGCACAGTCATCTCTATCTATCCGTCTACCCAGCCGTTCCTCTACCTCTGGCCCAGCAGGCACCCAGCTCATTCACCCGTACCTTAAAACCAGCTTTCAAGTCTCTTAGTGACACTTTAAACCTGCTCTTGTTCTACCTCTCTCCTAAGCCACCAAAATTCGATGCTTCCTCTTGAACGTGCTCGTCTTTGCCTGGCCGTGGCTTCCTCATCGTCACAAAGCAGAAAGAAATCATCTAATTAACACGCAGTCAGTAAGTAACCCTGGAACAGCTGAAAAACAACTCCGAGGCACAGAAAACAGCTCTGTCCCTGAGAAGGCGGCTGCCCTACTTTTATAGAGCTATATTGCTTCATAAAACACCCCCTGAGCCTGGCGGATATTTAAACGCCAATGTCAGGCTTTTCCAATTTTCTGGCCCAGTTTTAGTGATTTATTCCATTACATAATTTTACATGAAACCTACTGGCGAATACTGCGTGGAAACGTCTGTCTAATGGCCGCTTTGGCTTCTTTCCTCGATTGCTCCGACTTAATCTCAACTTTGTGCCTCCTTGAGTTCGAGTTTGCCTTTGGTGTCACCGGACAGTGAGCTCCACGGAGGAGGCTCTGGCACGGCGGTGCCCAGCTAACGCCATTCACTTGGACCCTGACAGCTTTACTGCAAAGGCTTGCAAAGGCCAGCGGTCAGAGCTAAGTCCAAGTGAAAGTCTGCCAAAGTCCACCCAAAAAAAAATAATTCAGGTCTTATCCCTGAGGATAACCAAGTAACATTTAAACAAGGCTAAAGCAGCATGTTCTGCAAAAACACCTTAGCAGAAAATGGCAAAAAGGTTATATAAACCAAAGGAACGTTTACATTAGGACACAGACCCAAGAAAAGTACAATAAGCCATTGTTAGTTACAAATCGTCTTGAAAAATACGTGCCAGGCATGGACACTAATGGCACGGAGGTACTACGGCCTCGTTCCCTGGTACAATACCCACAGTATCTCCAAGTCTTGAACATTTGCCTTCAGCCTATTCTTCTAGCCCGACAATTTAAAGAGTGACTTTCCAAACCGATCCAAATAATTGTGTTGCTCTCTGGTAAACTACAATGGGACATTGAGTCAGGGAGGCGCTAGCTGTAGTCCAGAAGAAACCCTTTAACCCTGAAATATTGGACGCTTGCAAAGCGCTTTCGTGACCTGGTGTGGAGCCAGTGGTAGCAGCTGTACCCAGATGGCCAGCAGATGACGGGCAGCCCCCAGCTCCCCCTACCTCCCTGCCATACACACACCAAAGTGACAGCAAACCTGTCACCGGGTCCTGAGCTCTTCGGCCTTAAAAAAAGTAGGTAAAACGTGACTATCGGGCAGAACTGCTTTCCTACGACTTGTTACGTATTTGGTTAAGGCTGGTGACAAGTGAACCTCTGCGGCCTTTTCCTTCCCGCATGGCTTTAGAAGGCAGGCAGCTGCAGGGATACACCAGGGCTGTCCCCCAGGGGTGACGCCTGCCCACTGGTCCTGGGGATATTCGGTTGCATGAATAAACCGAGGTATTTCGTGCATGGACATTTCTGCTGCCTGTGACCCTGGAGGGAGCACAACATTGCCTCCTGTAGGCTATCTCCTATAACAGCACTTGACATTGGGGACAAATTCAGTGGAAACAGGCTGGGATCACCCTTCCTGGCAGCAGCTGCTGCCTCTTCTTCCATGGGACAGGCCACACAGGCGGTGGGATCCAGGACAGGGGCACCCCTTGGCTAGGCAGCCAGTTTCCCTTCCTAGCCCACAGCAAGAAAGTGCTCTTCTTGAGAGCAAACCACCGCCCACGTCCTAGACATTGCCCTATGGAGGAGGTGGACCATACCCTTGAGGTGAATGTCTCCTTGTGCCAACTATAAGGATGGAGTCCGTGATCAGTTCATACAGAGATATTAAGGGTGAGGTTCACACAGAGATATTAAGGGTGAGGTGAGACTAATACCGACAGGGAGACTTTGAGGAGCAAGAGTGCCTGGGAGCTCCAAGAGGAGGCCAGGCCCTCACGAGAGCAGGGTCAGCACTGACCCATGGCAGGAAAAGATCTACCCACATTGTTTGGTAGAGCAGAATAACAGTAGAAAAATACATACGCACCACTACAAGTACCGTGTCAGGGAGAAGGTACAAAAGGGATGAGACATGGCACTAAGACAGAGAAATGTTGCCAAGTGAGTTTATTGGACAAGTGTTTCAGGAGCTAAGGAAACAAGACAAACGGAAGGAAAGTTGCTGGGGAAGATCAGCCCACGGGAAGTCGCACGCAAGAGAGCTTGTCTTCCTGGGCTGAACTCCAGCAGAGACTTAGCATTCAGTCATACTCATGAGGTTGAGAGTCCTGTTGCTTTGCCTGGTGAGGAAAGGAGAGAGAAGGATTAGCCACAGAGCGCATTCAGGGCTGAAGCCCTGTTCCTCACTTCACTGGCCCGAGCGCGTCAGCTTAGCGTTGACTGGAGAAAAAAAACAGTCTCAAAAGCCCAAATACTCCCTTTCATCATTATCATTAAAGGAAAGATGAAAGGTTTCACACATTTGATACAAGCCAATTCCTCTGGTGAAGTACTTTCCACATGCCCTGATAAGCTTGTGGGACAGATTACGTAAAAATGAGTAAAATATCTTGGAAGTTAACAAACAGGCCATGTACAGATCATGGAAACGGGCCCTTTGCATTTTGCCTTAAAACGCGAAAAAACCCATCTCCTTTGGACAAGTCATGATGCTCCAGAAATGCCCAGTATATGCCCAAAAGCAGTTAGTCAAAAATACATTATAAAACCAGCCCTGCGTTCATAGTAGGTATAGGAATTGATCATGAAAGGAAGGGTTTTACTCTCGTACGTACACGTAGGCATTGCAGAAAACACATCTGTTGCTGTATGTTTTGCCGTCAGAGCCGCAGTGGGGCAAGTATTCCATGGTGCAGATAGGAGAGACTTCTTGGAAGCCCTTGCAATGCTCCTGCACACGGAAGACAGACATGAGTCTCTGCCTGAGCGCAAACCGTGGCCCCCCCAGCCTAAGGAATGACACCCCGCTGAGAAATGAAACTGTCGTAACATCACCATAATAACCAACTCCAAGTTTCCTCCTGGTGGCAGATGTGACCTTGTACTATTTCTGCTCACTGCCAGGTGTTCTCCTGCACCGTTACAGAGCAGTGGGATAGATGCTGGCTCTTTTACGACCAGAGTGAAATTCCCAAGGGATCTCCTCAGGTCTGCACACCACCGCTCCCCCAGCTTGTAACCCAGAGCGGAGGACAGTCCCCCGTGAGCATAACAGACACTGGACCTCACTCTTTGTTCCCATCCTTTCCCACTCACTTTTGTAATGTCCTCTTCACAGCGTCCGTTCTTTCTCTTGCCAAGATTGGTCCGATGCTCCCTGGAGGATGGAGAGACGGTTGTCAGCCACAACTTTCCCCTTTACGACCGCAGTGCAAGAACAAACCTCTCTCCCACGTAGCGCACAGGAGATTTTCGGATAAACTAGCTTAGCATTGCCTGCACAGCACTAACAAGAACATGCCCTTACGGACCAGGCACGTGCCTTCTGGAATAACGCTCTCCCCACTTGATGTATCCCACTTTGTGGGGCTCTGGGGCCAAACACCCACCGGGGCAAGCAGGAAAACGGGGGTAGACAGACGGGACCCATCCAGCACAGGGTTTCAGAGAGCGCCCTTGCACGTTACTTGGTACTCATGGATCCAACCACCACCGCTGCGAATCCCCCCGGCACAAGGACAAGGACTCACAGGTTGTGGGCACACAGTGTGCACTCGCTGGCGTAAGTGACACCATCGGTACCGCAGACGGGATCGTAGATCATCGTGCAGGCCATCAGCTCCCTGCCGTCCTTCAGCGTGGAAGTTCTGTACTGGCTGCAGTCGAGCTGGGGAACCAAGACGGCAAAAGCTCCGGCACAGGCTCTGCTCTGCGCAAGGGCCCCAGACACAACCCCCCCTGCTCGTGCCTCTGCCTTTTAGGATCTGCCATAGGATGAATTATGGTGATATATTAACTCGTTCTTCGTGGAAAGCTAGCAATTTCCTTTCATAGCTTTCCGCTGGAGAAGGCTGAACCAAGGCTTGAAGGCAGACATCACTCATTCAACTTTGTGTTTATCATGATGCCCCTATACCTTACTGAACCTACCAGGATATTACCAAATGCAGCTCAAAAATAATCTGCAAACCAAAATGGCATGATTTATGCACTTCCTGCGAGAGAGCCGGCTGTGACCGAGGAGTTTTTCCACAGCCCACAAGAATGGAGGGGAGATGTGCTGACAGCCCTTTTGTTGCAACGGGACGGCTCCGGGTGTTGAAATCTGCCAGCGGGACGGGCAGCAGTCGAAGCTGATTTACACCGGTTGAAGAACTGGCCGTGCGTTTTAGCACTCCCGGTTTCTCCAGTGCGAGCTCGTCCTCCCTGATTTATGTATCTCACCGGGTGTGAGCACAGAGCGTACTCAGGAAACAAAGGATGACATTTCATAGTTTGTTTGTATAGAAATGAAATATCTGACTCGGGATGTTGACTCTTTCAAACACATGCTAATGAGATGGCTTTGTTCTTCTATCCCCCAGTGAGAGTAAATAGTTTAGGGCTGGCCAAATATAGTTAATCTGGTATTTTTATAAGATTCATTGTCGGTATACATTAGATTACGCTGCATTTACTAAAAAAAAACAGAGAGGGTTTTGAATCCCCTGGTACGTTAGGTATCAGCACTCAAAACACAGGCAATTTTCTAATCTTTGCAGAACATCCTTTTGTAAAATGCAAGCATCCAGAAGGCACCGGATACCCTGGGTCCTCCGCGTCCCCTTCCCATATTGCCAAAACAGGCTGCCGGGTTCCCGTGGCAGCTATGACAGACGGCTGTGGGAAAGGGAGTTCTTCTTGTCAAGCCTTAAATCATTTGTGCTACCTGTCTCATAACTCACTCCGCACCTGTCCTCTCCTCTTTCTTCCCCTGACCGCAAGCGGGAAGCACACAGTGTTCCTGCTGCCCGAGGGTGATATTCACGCCCAGAAGGAAGGTGACCCTCGGGGAAGGCTACACCACCAAATCCCACCAGTGTTTATTCAAGTTCTACCGTCGGCACCAGCTCAAGCTCTTATTTTTCTTTAGGTTTCACTTACCTGGGGAACTTCCTCCACACACCTTCCGTCATGCCTCTTGGCAACTTCGGTCCCAAACTCGCTAGAAGAGAAAGCGGGGTTAAAATTGCTCAACAGGTAACTGTGTTGAGCTCTCGGGGGGTGACCTCCGGGGCTTACATGTTATGGGCACACAGGGCGCAGTCGTTGCTGTAGGTGACGCCGTCTGTCCCACAGATCTCGCGCAGGATGAAGGGGCAGGCTGCCACGGCTTCGCCGGTTTTGGTGTTGCTCAGGTACGTGCTGCAGTCCACCTGAGGAGACAAAATAACAATGCTGGGTCGGCTGCCGGGGGATGGAAGTGCCTCATCTGCAGTCGGCCCACTCTCATCCTCCAGATTTTAAAGGCTTCTGCCCGAGGAAAATCAGGTTTTTTTAAGTTTAGTCTTCCACTGTAAGCGAATTAAGTAATTGCAATTGGGTTTGGCATTCTCTGCTAACGGAGGGAAGAAAGGAACAGCTGGCCAAAAAGGTGATTTTCCTAGAGCAGCGTGTGTGCAAGTTTTAAGACGAGCATTTAACCCAAGGAATCTGATTTAAAGTGTTTGACATTGAGTCCAGCTTGACATAGTTAACTAAATCTGAGATTTTGTTTCAGCTCTTTTTCAAAACAGCAGCAAGAACTGTTTCACCGGCTCCCGCTGCAAAAATATTTACAGTATATAAAAATCTAACAGTTTAAATATTTGAGGATAAATAGACAAACACCTATTGGAAGTCAGTCTGCGCTAGCTAAGCACCACTGACACTTCACTGTCATTTTGCGTAGTTTCCCCGATACAGCGTCTCTTATTACCTGTATTTCCCACATGGTCCAAGAGCAAATTAAAGCAAAGCTGGCATTTTAACAGTGTGCCTTTACTATAGAAAATATATTGCAGTCCCTCAGGATGCACGGAGTTATTTTTGGTGCTTTAGAGCTGCTCTGCATAAGCAGAATAAATGCGTTGAGATATTATCAGCACGTATTGTTACTGTGCAGGATAATAAAGCTATTTTTGTAGGCGTATCTGGGAGCAGATTTTTCCTGGCTGACCAGAGCGCGAGGATTTTTTAACCTGCCTGTCTAGTGCAATGAATGAATACACGGACATCCAACACAGCCTTCTGCCTTCCTCTCCGACTGTGCTAAAATGGGCTGCCTGGTTCTTGGGCTGCCTCTCCTGATTTCTGCTCAGAGGTCTGCAGTACCGGGACGTTTTGTTTCTGAAGTCCCGGCCTGTCCCCATTCGCTCGTGCCCTCACGTTCGGCACATCAGCAGCCGCCGCTGTGAGCAGCAAGGGAGAGCCGCAGCCCGAGCCCCCCGTGCATCACCCCGCCATCCGTCACCCCCCCGTCCCTCGTCACCCCCTGTGCAGCCGGGAGCACGGCGGGCGCGCTGAGCCCAGCCAGGCTCTGCCTGGAGGCTGGAGAGGGAGTCGGGGGGGGTAATTTTACAGCTGCTTACACTTACAGCAGTGCTTTCCTCCTTGCATCTTCCCGCGTGGCTTTTCTTAACGTGAGTCCCGTGCTCTCTGAAAGGGAGAGCTCGGCGTTAGCGTGCTCACCAGCTGAGCCCCGTGACACCCAGGTGCCACAGACAGCAAACTGAACCCACAGCCAATATATACGATAAAGGAGGCATCCAATTGCCTAATGAACCAGCTTCTCCCGGTCATCAGCAAGCGTAATCCCGAGCGGTAGCAGACCTATCCCCAGCCACTCTTTCGTCTGCCCAAACACCACAGCCCCTCATACTGATTGAGAGCTGGCTCTGATTGAGAGCTGGCTCTCCCACAGCTCCCCCGGGACCACAAGCAGAGCATCAGGGAACAAAATCAAGGTGACGGGGGCTTCAGGAGGTTGAAAGAGAAACAGAAAGAGACATATAGATATGTTGGTATCAAAAGAAAAGCTGTCTGGAGCAGTAACCGTGACTAGTCACTCCAAAAGAGAGAGCTATGTACAGTACGTACACGTTATGGGCGCAGATGCCACATTCGTTGTCGTAAGTAAATCCGTCTGTGCCGCAGACTGGGAGCAGGATCCTCGGACAACGTACCTGGGCTTTACCACCCTTAATCATTCTTGATGGGTATTGACTGCAATCGATCTACAAAGAACAGGAGCGTCAAGCCTAGGGAAGTCCTTGTTCTCCGAGAAAACCCCCAACGTAGCCTCCTGCCATGCCTTCCGTGCTGGGCTGCTGAGACGACACTAGTGCCACGTCTCAGTTCTCCCAAAACCAGGCTGAGTCAGTTCTGCATGAATCCTCTCACGCGCAGCGGGAACAGCACAGCACTGCATGGTTTGTGAGGTGTCAAATCACTAGGGTAAGTAGCTTGGTCAATCCCAAATACAAGATGTGCCAGAAAAGCATTAAAAAAAAAAAAAAGAGGAAAAAGTAGTCCCCTTTTCATTCTGCCGTATAGATATAAACAAAACACCAAAATAGTGAAGGAATTTGGACTTTGCTGACAATGCCTTTGAAGAGCATCCTTCAAAGGAAGATCTAAGCCTAAACTGACCGATTTCCACATTTTTGTGTTGGCACGTGCTAGGCACCAGCTCTGGGACTTCTCGCCTGATGCACTCAGATCACAACTTGTGGGGCGCTCCACGTACCAGCATATATCCCCACCCCGGGGGTCGGGGTAGGTATGAATTCGTAATGAACCCTCTGTGCCTCAAAGCCCATCTGCCAGGGCTGCGGGGGCAAAGAGGGCCCAGGGGACACCTGCCTCGGGACAGGTGGGGTCTGTAGGCACCCCCAACACCAGGGGCTGGCAGAACTCAATGACATGTGGAGAAAGCTGGGCTTCAGGCCAGCTCACTTTCAGAGAATACGTAGCCTCAGGGAACCTTTCAGTTGATACAGCTAAGAGGAGAAACATGCCTTACATTGAGTACTTACCTCAGAAGTCTCCTGTCTGCATTTTCCATTATGCTTTTTGCTAACGTGGGTCCTCTGTTCTCTGGAAGAGGGAAACAATAAAGTAGAGGAACTAAATGATTCACCTCTTGGTCGCAGTCACGTGCAAAATGAAGCAAACCATGGCTTCGGACTCTAGAGCGTTTCAGAATAGTCACATTACTCGTTAACAAGCTCATCGCATCTTGTCATGGCATGCAATTTAAAGCAATATTCTGAATTATTCATTCCTCTGCTCAGTCACTGCCCAGCCCACAGACTAATCCGAGGAGCTGCCATCTGACTCGTGAGCACAAAGAAGGTATCAGAAGGAAATTCAAGGTAAATCCAAAACCAAGCCGGTTTCTAAGAGACTTGAAGAAAAAGGGGAAAGCAGCAATGCAGAAGGATGGTTCTCAGGACTGCAAAGCATGGCTGGCTACTTAGGAGGAGTGCTCAACCTATGGCACTTACCCATTGTGGGCACAGATCCCACATTCATTATCGTAGGTATTGCCGTCTGTGCCGCAAACTGGGTTCAGGATCCTCGGACAGGATACTAATACTTTGCCGTCTTTAGTGGTTGTTGTTGGGTACTTATTGCAGTCAAGCTGTCAAAATAAGGAGAATTAGCTCTGGTGGGGCCCTTGCTATGCAAGAAAAGTTGATGCAAAACCTTTTCATTCTGCATCCCAGCCTCCAGTGTTTCTGCACAGGACAAAACCCTGATACACTGAAGCTAAATCTTCAGTCAGAAATGAGCTTTCCAAATATTATCCCGGTTCTCTATCAGTCAAGAAAAAGGACTATCTTGGAGAAGGGATCCTTCAGGCAGAAGAACATATGCAAAATTTGGGCCCATTCTCATTAAAAAAAGGGTCTTGAATTTAGTGGGAAACATTTTTCACCAGCTGGAAATATGACTAATACTGTTTTGGTTTGTGTTGGTGTTCTCCCCACTTCTCTAGCTCGGTGATTACTTATTACTCCAGAATCCCTGTAGTAAGCACAGGGTTTGAAAGGGCAGAGAAAAAACGGTTGTCTGTCAGTTGGAGAATGGACTTTCTGCATCCCAGAATTTGGGTGCTGAAATACAGAAGCGTCTCTCCCTGAGGCACCAGGCTGTTGGCCCTGTATGAACGTACAATAAACTCTACTCTAGAAATACGTGTGCCTAGTTTTCTTATGAGTCTCGCTATGGCTGTGAAAGCGACCGGCATGGGAGTTTTGGGTCCCTGATGCAAAGAGCGTAGAGAAAAGGGCCAACCAGCACAACACTTTGGCAAGGGAAATCTTGGGCATCCCATTGGGCACAAAAGCCACCTTAGTACGTAGGGAGGCGGGTTCTGCAGCACTGGCTCGCTGCAGCGTCTCATTTCATATCCACCTCCTTCCTCCTTTGGCGGTTTGGTGTATGCGTGGGGCGGCCCTCTCTTCGGAGCAGGGAGGATGCAAAATCCACCCTCACTGTGCAGAAAGTCGAAGCACGGACTGGGACCCTCGTAAGCCTTGTCATACGGTCCTCTTGCAGTTTCCTGGGGAAACCTGTGGGGTTCTCGGGATTCTCTCTATTAACCGCCCTGAGAGATGGATTTCTGACTGTTATTGCACTTACGGTGACAATCTGCTTGCATTCTCCATCATGTATTTTGCTGACGTTGGTGTGATGTTCTCTGAAAGAAAGAAATGCTTTGTTTAGGAAGCCTTGAGAAGAACTTTTCCCATCACACACTAGGCACTGGGACAAGAAAGCAAGGTCCCACCTGCCTTGTGGGACACTACAACTGCTTGACTTGTCTGAACGCGCCCCACAGATGGCAGCAGCAAACGCACAGTATTTCCATATCACACGGTAATTAAGAGTTAGGAGTTAGTAGGTGTTATGAGTAACGCTTTGATCTGTTCGTGGCTCTGCTCTGCGTTGTCCTGTGGTTCTTTTGTGATTCCCCTCATTGAGCAGAGACAGAAATTGGGGAAGAAAACTCAGGTTGGCTGGAGAATTACAGGCAGCCAGCTCCAAAGAGACCTACAGAGACATCTGACCTCAGAAAGGCGTTTTACAGACGTGCTCCTGAGAGCCTTAACTATCACTAATGATCCAGAAGGATGTTCTATGCACAAGACTTACGCATTGTAGGCACAGATCCCGCATTCGTTGTCATAAGTGAAACTATCTGAGCCACAGACTGGTTTGAATATCCTTGGGCAGGCTACCATGACGTGACCATCTATTTCAGCTCTTCGGTACCTACTGCAATCGATCTGTAAAAATAGCAGGAATAGAGAAAAGAAAACAAAATACATTTTCAGTATAGAGATATAACACTCCTATGTAGTCCGCTTACTCTCCCTCAGCCTTTGGGGACAAATCCATCATCAAACTAATCCCGCTATCAAATGTGGAAGCCAGAGTCAGTTCTGTGGGAATTCTCTCCTGCTGAAAAAAATGGCATAAGCAAGAAGGACTATGATTTGGATTTTGTGAGCTCCTTCATAAGATCCTGCTATCCAGGTGGTGAGATCCAACCTTCAGCCAACACAATGTTTTCATTTTATTCCCAATTACAGAGGCTAGATCCGAATTAAAAAGCACAGAGACATGGTACCAGATAGCCCATAAAAAACCCTCTCGGCTTTAATTATCATCAGATTTTCATTCCCTTTGTGCTGCGCACGTTCTGTTTTCTTCGTGTGTGGTGTTTGAACTGTCCCCTTTTACAACCAGATGAAGCCTTCCATGGACTTTGTCTTACCATAATTGACTTTGGCTCGCATTCTCCATCATGTGCCTTCTCCACGCTGGACCTCTGCTCCCTAGAAGAAAGCAGACCGGCGTCAGGGACCCCAGAGAGCAGCATCACCTCGAGGGCGGCAGCGCCAGACCCAGCTGCTAACTCCCGTGCTCCTCTGCCCGGTCCTTCTTTGGGGATGAAGTTGCCACCCTCGCCGCAGCCCCTTGCCCCGCGGCTTCTGCTGGGCTTCCAGCACTGCTCACCTGTTGTGCAGGCAGATCCCGCACTCGTTGCTGTACGTGTTGCCGTCGGTGCCACAGACTGGCTTCAGGTTCCTTGGGCAAGCTACCCAGGCTGTCCCATCCTTGCCGATGCCGCTGGAATACTGGCTGCAATCAACCTGCGAAAGCAGCACGGGATCAGACCCAACACTGGCTCCCGTAGGGGAAGAAACCCCCACGCAGCCTCCCGCCGCCGTGGCCACAGCGCCTGCAGCTCCTGCCGGGAGGTAAATTGGAGGTATTATTTTGAGTCTGCTCAGGCAGTCAGGAGGAGTGAATCTTCCCTACAGAAGTTTCTGGTTACGCGCTTTCCTGCCGGGGTCCGGGGGAGGCACGGCACGGAGGAAGGGTTGCCGTGGGTGAGACGGTGCCTAATGAAGGCAGCTGGTAATTGGGAGCCCGGCCATACACCGGAGCCCCTCAGCTCAAAATCTGATCGCTTCAAATCGTGCTGCAGTCTCTGGTGAGTTACGGGAGTCTTGTAACTGCGTGGGAAGAACCTGCAGACAAATCCATGGCACAGACCCTGCTGTTTTCCTCTCTATGATACAGATATAGAAAACCCCTGCGAGAACACCGCACTTCTGCAGGTCTTACTGTATAGAAAAAAATTACCAGAATCTCAGTCTTTGATGGTTTCAAGTGTATCATCTTCAGACAGTATTCCTCACGAGGAGGTAACCTACTGCCTTTGGGTTGGAGTAGCTAAATTACGTCTAAGAGTTAATACAATGGGATTATAAAATTACTTCTCACTTTTTTCATTTCATTTAATGAACAGAAAATATTGTAAAAAATGGGGGATCTTTTACTCTCTCGTGAAATTGGCAACATCATTCAATCATGCACTGGAAAATATTATTTGAACAGCCAAGCTTTCATTAGATTTAATCCACTTGCTCATCAGATAATTACATACTGTTTCTACTTTACCAGAGACCTAGAATAGAACAGAATGAATGGATCTGTAGCTCACCTCGACTCCAAAGGCAATACCTGAAAGAAAAAAAAATGGAGACAGAAAAAAAAAAAAATCAAACTATATGCAGTGAAGATATATGTAAATCTTTTCTTGAAACTGTTAAATTCAGTGACTGTTGTTGACCAGTTCATTTGGTTTAGGAAAATGTGTAGGTTTACATTAGGCCAGTAAACGGTCATAGGATGTATCAGAAGTTACTAAATAAAGTTTCATTGCACTTTTGAGGGGAGATAAAACAGGGGAGAGCACATATTCATCCGTCCCTCAGATGTTACAGGGAAGCGATACAGGTACTTTCAATTTGGTACTTTTGGATTTTAACCTCTTCTAAAGAGACTTTATATTTGACTTTCAGAAGTTTGGACACGCGTGTTTAAGATGCTCCTGCTCCTTCAGCAATTTCCTCCTACAAGCCAAGAAGATGAAAACAGTTGCCTATATGAGGTTTGCTGAAACCTCAGTCTTGAAGGCTTAATTTTTGCTACACTCTCTTGGCAAGAGTATTTCTTCATGGATCGAGGCTCTCCCCCACGATACAAGACCCAAATACTTTTACTGAAATGAACATTTAGCTCTGATGCAGCTGGATGGATCTCTGCAATGCCCCAGGAAATACTCACCCAAGGAGCAGCAAAGGGCTAGAGCTGCCCTCACGAAAACCCCCGTTATCTTCATGGCAGACAGAGGCACCGCTCCAGCGCAGCCTGCGAGCTCTCTGTGCGGGAGAGGAAGATTGCAGGTAGGAGCAGGAATATATAGCGCACCACAATACCAAGTGGTCCCACCTTATTAGCTCACGTTCCAAGTCTGTCATCAACATTCAAAGCCAAAAATGTATTTACACAACTCTAGATGTCTAGCTAATGATTGACATGGGCATGTATGCCAGGAAGGGGCCTTTTGCATGGCTCGAGGGGAGCGGGGAGTGTGCCAGGACCCCTCTCCTCCCGGATGGATCTGTCCCAGCCCTGGGCTGCCCCTCGTTGTAGGCTCACATCTACCCAGCGACTGGCTAAAGGCAATTAGGTCTTTCTCCTCCTCTATAGTTTTCAACTGAGCTGATAGCCAAAACCCTCATTATTCAACCTCAGAGCGTGATTTTGTACTCTTCACTGCTGCGCTTCATCCCAGTTTGAGCCCAGGCAATTTCAGCCCAGAAGGTCACCCTGTGCTCTGCGGGAGAAATCCTGTCTTCTCCCGTTTTAAAAAACCCAGTGGTGCTCTGCTCCACGTGCCAATTTTTTCTGTACTACAGCAAGGAGCAAAAATATTAATTTTGGTACTAAAAATCCCTCTTTTTGGCCGTTCACTGATAACTCCCATGGTACCCTCTGCTCACCTGCTACCACCGCCCCCATGGCCAGTTCCTGACCCACCTGCCAAGCCTTAGTGACACCATCCCACGGGGCAGCAGGCCAAACGCTTTTGATGTCTGTATAGACTAGATGTACTGTATTTCCTTTATCTAGGAAGGCAGCCAACATTGCAAAGATTGACATTAGCCCACGCATGGTTTCCTTCCTGAAGATTAAATGTGTACATTATCCCTCTACAGTTTATATCTTTAGTTTTCTTCAAATTTCTCCTGAAGGTTCGACCACTATTAAGGTAACAGAACTTGGATTAGTCCTGAATCCTTTTTCTGTTCTTTAAGGAGGTTTTTGGCAATTCTTTGGACTGGTCTCAGTCCCAGTCTTCTCCACTGGGAACCTAAATTCTCCAAATTTCTCACTAACTTTTAATCTTTCAAATTCTGTACTTGGTAATCAAAATCCTGACTTACAGATTTATTTTTTACATAATCTAAACAGAGAGAGCTCGTGTTGAATCATCCCAGTTTTATTTTCTAAGCGAAGGACCAACACCTTTCGCATTTGAAAAGCAAATCCACAATAACACGGTTTTGGGGATTACCTAATGGAAAATTCTATTTGCTTTCATATCCAGGAGCTCTGCTAATATTAGTAGTTTGCAGCGTGCATCTGCAAAGCCAACGTCTCCCCAAATGCCAGCACTTCCAGGCACGTTAACCTCTAGTGACACTAGAGAGATCTATATTCATATATCTTGTTTTCGTTCCTTCCCCTTGATATTCGACCACAGTGTCTCCTGCCCTGTCCCTTATCTCAGTTCCACCAAGTGTCAAGGACTCCAGACCTTTGAACCAACACAAGCCTCAGCTACAAGGACCTCTGCTCATCCTGATTACAATACCCATCTCTCAGGGCTTATTCCAGCCAAGACTATCATCAATTAATGCCTCCTGGAGGAGGAAAATGTATCTTGACAGCTTAATTGCCAGACTCTGTAAAAGCTGTCACGGTCAAGCAAATTCCTGCCAATGTCCACAGAGACGACACCTGAACCTTATCGGAAAGGAGATATTATTTGCAAACCAAATATGCAGTTAAAATAGATTGACTCAGCAGGTTCTGTCAAGATCACAGCAATTCTCTTCCACCCAAGTTATTAAATTTGGGAAATAGTTTGCAATAGGAGGCAGATTATAGGGAGAGAACAGCAAACACTTGTCAAGGATCTAGAGAAGGAACTGGGACCTAGGAAACCACCGCAGCTATAGCACGTGTCTGCCGTTCCCCACGTCAGCCAAGGCACACAGTGCTCAGCTTTGGGCTCCCGGCCTGTGCACAAGGAAGATCCATGCCACGACCCTACAGGCGAGCCCTCTGCTTCACAGAGAGCCACTCGACAGAGCCTTTTCCAGCAGCCATTTGTCCGTCAGGACGGAGCCTTCCAGGACCAGAGCAGAAGGTGCAGCACACCTCACCCAGGCTGAACAGGGAGACCTTTGGTTTTCCCCGTGTATTTACACCTTTGTGTTTGTGCAACCCCCACTTGCAGTCACGCTGTGTTGACATCTACCTGTTTGTTTTCCCTTTGCCGGGAATGGGAGGCTCTGCAAAGCCCACCTGCCTGAGCAGCCCTGGACATGGGCACTGTCCTCCTTCCCTTCTGCAGGTTACCTCTAGTCCCAGCTGTGAATCATCCGTCACCGTTTCTGCAGAATTTCGCTGACATGGGCCAAGAAAAGAAGCAGCCCCTTGGAGGCCAGCAGGCAGCAAAGCCAACCCGCCTCTTTTTCAGAAATATAAGTTGAAATTGTCTGTGCTTCCCACCCACAAACCAAGTGTGCGCTTGTTACTACACCTAACAATAAACTGCTTCTTTTGGGACCTCCAGCGTCAAGGCGAGTTGTGAATTCGCACCTGGACTTGTAATTTGCAAGTAGTTGCATTTACGTCTTACTATTTTCAGTGAACAACTTGAGCGGAGTTGCTCATACCTTCATGCAGGGGAAAGCATAGAAAGTTCTTGTGTTGCGGTCCTGGGGGGAAGGCTCCTGCAGCAGACCGGAGCAGGGAGATCCCATGGAAATGGCCCAGACGAGAGCTCCCTGCAGTAGGAGAGATGTGCTAACAGATGCCAAACAGGGGAGAGGAAAGAGAGAAGCCCGTTCACCAGTCCCCAAGATGAAAGCAGATGGGCCATGGAGCAGAAGTTGCGATCATCAAGGCAAATAATGCTGAAACCCCCAGGTACCCATACGCAGCAGTTGTTTGGTGGGATTGAGCGTCCCAGGGACGTAGGGAGAGACAGAAAAGAGAGCTCTGCAGCAGACCCAGAGGAGCTTCCCTGCACAAACAGCATCAGGCTTTCCTCGTCACGACTCGCTCAGTTCTTGGAGAAGCAAATGCCCCTGAACTGCAGGATTTCTGGCACCGTGGCAGAGTGTGAGAGGTTCCCTGGCCGGAGCACACCGTGCTGCCGTGCAGGGGCTCTCCCTCCATGGTGGCCTCCAGAGCAGCTGCGAGGTAGCAGGCAGAGCCACCAGGCTGCAAACGGACAGACTGCAGAGGATTGAGAAACACCCCGGTGAGCTCAAGGTCTGCCGAGTCGTCTGCCAGAATCAACAGTCCTCACTACATACCAAGGGCAGCGTTTCCACACCCTGAAGAATTGCATAAGTACCTGACACCTTTTATGAAAAAAGGCGAGACTCAAGGCCCCCGCAGAGAGTCGTTTAGCTCAAAACCCAACCGTGTTGAGAGTCCCCGAGACCGAAGCTGCCGATTCATAACGCCGGTTCTGCAAAACCTCAGAAACTGCTGTGAACCACACGGGGTCTGTGGATCTTGGCAAGAGATGCCCTTAACAAAGTGCAATTTACAGCAAACTGAAGACTCCCCAGGGTGCTGGTACCTTTCCAGGTTGGTAGAGGACCGTTTTAGCCTCGTTACTGTGTTAGAGGGCAACACAAAGGGTAACCAAGAGCACACGTAGAAGAAAGGGTAATAAATTCCCAACACCTCTTGAGCCTTTGCCTCCTTCTCCCCAGGAACCTGATGGAAATAACGGGTGGCATCGCTCACATCGAGCCCGGCCAGAGCTGCTCAGGACAGGCATCATCATCGAGCCCTTGGAGCGATCTGCAAAAAAGGGGGGGAAGCAAGAAAGGAGGGACCAGGCGGGCTGCCGAGAGCAGAAAGGAGCGATCTCTGCCACCTCTGGCAGGGCTCTTAGTGAGAGCACAGGCTGTTTTAGCAAGTCACTGTCCTACGCCTTCTCGGCAGACGGGTTTGGAATCTGTTTAACGATCCCTTATCGCCAGCTGCGATTTTTGTGGATGATAATTTCCGCTAGCAGCAGGAGAAATTCAGAAGGTGCTCAAATACTGACAGAAGAGGCTACTAGGGCACCGCCTTCATCAGTTCATTGCTTTTGGAGCACGGCTAACGCAGGTTTTATGGGTGATTATTTCAAAACCTAAATACTTGAAATCACTACAAATCATAATGGCTTTCAAGTGCGCTGATTTCCATTTGCAAGAATTTATTTTAAGCCACAAATTGTGCACTGCTCTTATGGAATCATGTAGATGTCCCTGCACATGATTTTAGCTGGAATCAGCGAGCAGACATCATCAGAGAACGTTTTTACTGCCTGATATTCATCATTCTCGGGCTGCATAAATAACCTTCAAGAATTTACTTGTTGCTCCCCAGCTCAAAGGCAGACAAACCCTGCATCCCCCAGAACAGCAAACCAGGGCCAAACTGGCGACTTCCACCCTGCGTGACTGTACTTGGTGAGGGGATTTTCCATGTGGAAATAGACAGTAATAATTTATTTCTGAATCACAGTGTTTGCTCACGTTAAGAATCAGCATAGAAAAAATATTAACAACTACTTATGCCAGAGTCTGCTGATAATAAAATGAGATTTTAATATTATCAGCAGAAATAAAACATGATGCGTGCGTCAGCATTTTGAGAGTTTAAAATCAATTCTTATTGACCTGCAGTAGAAAAAAAAGGATTTGATAACTTAATTGAAAAAAAAAAAAAATAAAATCTACGTCTTTGGTGGGAGTGAAATTAATTGGCATTAGGTAAAATCCTGCCAAAATCCGAACGAAAGTCTCTCCAGCCTTATCTGCAACAGAAAGTGTTTACAGATCAGGTCACAGCTAAAATGGACTCAAACACTGTGTGTTCACTCAAGGTCTTCTGGAAATGTCCTGCAATAAAGTTTATACAAATAAAGAACATATTTGCTTTAAGTAACGGCTATAAAAGAAAGTACAGCAAGTGCGTGCAAACTGCCAGATTTCTGCTAACCCACCATCACAGCCTCCTGCTTTGCAAATCCCACCCCATTCTCAGATACGCTGCCCCCGGGGAGCCAGGGGAGCCCCTCGCTCAAAGACCCGGCTTCATCTTAAAATAGTTTCAGACTACAAATGAGTTAGAACTGGCTGTAAATCAGGTACATCCCAAAACAACGATACTTTTCCTTAAATAGCTTAAGCCATCCAACACCACAGAAATTCCCACTTCTCCATCTCCCCCCCCCAAGGAAGGACCCCTCCCTGCAGGAGATGCCTCCTGAGATGGGCACCACCTGAGCCCTTGTGCCCACAGGGCCCTGTTTGGGGAAAGAAGTTCAGGCCAAGGCGGAAGGTGACCCAGAAGCACATGGTGAAAGGTCCGTGAGCCACCAAGTTGGCTGAGCTTTCTGCTGGGCCAGCACTGCCTCAAGGGTGCCATCAGTGCTTCTGCCCTCTCACAGGGAGAAATGCTGCTGCCCAAATTCACACCTCCAGATCCCAGAGACCTTCCTGGCTGTGTCCCCAGCTCCAGCTTTGGTGGGGCAGGCCACAGCACACCATCTAACATGACCAGTCAAGGCATATCTAGTTCCCACGGCTGCACAAAGTGGTCTGCATTTCCCAGTGCGGGGTGGAAGAGAACACTTACTGCAACAGCTGAACTGCCAGCCCAATGCGTGGGATGCTTTAAGACCAATTTTCCTCAGTGGGTTTCCAAATGCAAACCAATTAAATCTCAAAACAACCCTCTGAGGTAGGTAGTGTATCCTTTAATGTCCATTTTAGAGGCAAGAGAAAAGGGCTGAAAGGGTGGTGAAGTGATTGACCCAAGACCCCACAAGGAGTCAGAGAGAACCTGACCCCTGGTCCCTCCTCACAAAACCCTGGACCACGCTCTTCCTCCTTGGGTCCAACATCTTTGCCGGGTATTTACAGCAGCTGGTGCACCCCAGGGGCCTCTGCGTTTGCTTATTGCCTACGGGGCACGCAGCGTAAAGCCGAAGTGGTGGCCTCTTTGTCCCACACGGCTCGGTGAAGAAAAGTGACATGAAGCTGCTGAGTTATCTTTATTGTAGAAGCACGCAAAGACACAGCGAGGCGGCAAAGACCGCAACGGCATGCGTGGGGCAGACCTGGGAAGACACCTCTGGGTCCCCACAGCCCTTCGCCCTCCACCTGAGCAAGGACGGGCCCCGTTCGCTGCAGAAGGGGATGAAGGCAGCTCTGGCAGTCCTGGAGACTCGGCAGCTCCCCTGATGCTCGACATCAACTCTTCCTTTACTTGCCCTGGGGAGACAGGGGGAGACAGTTTATTGCTGTAGTCCCAGAAGGCAAAGGGACCTGAAAGGACCACGAGGAAACCTCAAAGCTGGGATGCTCCCATGCTGTGCAGGGGCTCTGGGCCACCTCTGCCTCCCCATGACGGGGGACAGGAGCACGCGGCTCTGCCAGCACCCTCCCTGCTCCACGGGGACAGCTCGGCTGAAAAACCAGAGAGCTGGGGGCAAAGGAACAGGCAGAGCCCACCACCACAGGCACTAGAAAGTCTGCTCATTCCCACAGGCTCAGCCCCACCGTCCCCTGGCTGCAGGGAGAGGGAAAAGCACGCTGCAGAGCCCTTCGCCCCAGCCCTGCAGCCCGCCCGGGCAAGGTTGGACCCTCCAGCCCTTGGGAAACGCAACCTCCAGAGGACAGGCTGGCCAAGAGGGGGTAAATCACTGCCCCTCTCTGTACCTTTGGTCGCAGCTGATCCCTGGTGTTGGCTGGCAGTCTGAACTCCATTACTTCTGGAAAGAAAAAGCAAAAGATAAGACCATCCCCGAGCATGACCATTGCTGTGTGACACTCGCAGAGCATTAGCATCCGTGTGACAGCCCCTGCAGCCAGCTCAGCGGCTGCATGAAACAACTGCAGCAGAGCCTGGCACCAGGGCGGGCAGGTTGGGTCGCTGCCAGCCTAGGAAAACAAGACGAATTTCAGCCCAAAAGCTAGGTACTTTCCACACCTACTATCTAACTGGGAAAGATCCTGCTTTTTTTCTTTTTCTTCCTTCTGCCACCTTAAAAAGAAAGGTGACAAAATAGAAAGCATTGTAAGAAAAACAGGACCTGCCCATTGCAAACCTGGGAGTTATCTGTTTGTTCAGAAACAGATTTTAAAAAAGGAGAAATTGGTTATCTCCTTTTTTTTTACCTAACGTATTGACTAAAGTGGGCGAACTGGTGAGTATCACGTGGGTGATTTGTGGAAAAAAACCTTTGAACAAGTAAAGAAACTGCAAGATACACAGCATTAAAAGTGAAATGTACTGGAAAGACTCAGAACAAATTCACCTGTATGACACAGCACTGCAGGAACTAGCGGCTGGCTAGCTTCCCAAAACAGGTATCGAAACCCAGGACTCGGACCTAACATTCATCCGCAGTAAAGCGGCGGAGGATCAAAGGAATTTGGTTATGGCACAGAAAAGGTGGTGAGCCGGGACACCGGCCAGCCCGAGGCCCCGGGGACAGGCTCTCTCTGCATCAAGTTTTTCCACCACAGCAGCGCACAGATCCACCCTTTAGCGTCAGATCTCTCTCAAACCACACTGCTTCCCGTCCCTTCCTGCAAGCATCCCTCCCCCGATGGCAATCCGGCCACCGGGCAGGGAGAGTTGCCAGAAACACCGGGAAATCCAGCAGGAGCTTTGCAGGCAGGAGCAGACATAGACACTGAGCTGCAAAGGGATGACCTTGGACGCGCATTTCGTCAGGCAACCCTGCACCCTCCATGGACAATTTCAAAATACAGCTCAAGGAAACATTACGTTTTTGGGTAACGGTTTCTTATCTGTCTCCAAAGCTTAAAGAGAGGCCTTTGCATTTTTTTTCTGCACATTGCAACGGTCTAAAACCATTTCTGATGCCAAAAGCACTGCTGGAGCTGGTTTCCTCTGGTTTTAGCAGCACATATTGAGTGCCTGCCCCTTCAGTAAAAGAATTCATTATACTGCAAGTGACCATGAATTTCAGTGCTGAAAATAACATTGCTCTGTACGTTGCTCATAAGCTTCCAACTGAGAAATAGGGAAAGTTTTTGATGGGCTCAAAAGGTTTTCCAAGGAAATGGGCTCCCACGTATTTCCAATCCGATTCTTCAGGTGACTTTGTATACATAAACAAAGAATAAGTCATTGTGCCTGGGGGTTCATGTTTG
The DNA here is from genome assembly GCF_964199755.1 of Larus michahellis. NCBI lineage: Eukaryota > Metazoa > Chordata > Aves > Charadriiformes > Laridae > Larus > Larus michahellis. The sequence goes on from NC_133906.1 coordinate 21,413,928, forward strand.
GCGCTTTTTTGCCCCAAGGAAAAAGCTTATCGCTTTCCCTTTTAATTGCATCCAGCTCTCCTCGGAATAGCCGGCATAGCTACAAGCTGTCTGACTTTCTGTAAATGGCACAGTCCTCTAATTGCAAAGGCTTGAGAGCCTTTGGTAGAACATGGAAGAGTAAGGAATTCCAGACCAGGCACAGTTTTGTGGAAATCCTCTCTGTTTTTCAGTTGCCGTGGTATACCCAACCCCGTCTGTCCTGGGCAGCGTAAGCACAGGCCCCTCGTGTAGCGCCTGGTCTCCCCGCACTCCCAGAACACGCAAGCCAACAGTGGCTCCATCACACCAAAGGTCAAGACATGAAGGCCTCCAGCATGATCACAGGCAGAGTTATTTCTCTCTGCACCACAATTTCTTCAAATTTAAATAAAGTTCAGAGCACTCTACTGCTTTACAGAAGAGGGGAAGGGGAGGTGGGATGTCTACTTTTTAATGTTTTGGGGATCTGCTGGCATCCTGGCACTGAGCAGAGGAAGGCATGGCATGATGCTACGGCATGAAGGCTATCCCACAGGAAAGCTCTTCATGACCTACAAACACATTGATACCAAATTCATATGCAGAAGCCAAAGCTCCCATCCAAAACTTTGCAGAACTTCTCTGCTTGGCTCGTTCAATATTTTGATTCTCTCCAGGTCTGGAAAGTGGGAACAAATCTCAGTATTTCCCTGGGGATGAGTATTCAGTTTCTCAAGAGCTCATGCCAATACAGAGGACAGTCCTCCCCGGCTGTTACAGGGCATCCCGCGCACTCCAGAGACAAAACCTCAGGCCCTAGCTGCAAATAAAAATACTGGAGACTGCCAAGGTGCCACTGGTGGAAAGACAAAGCACAACTGAGAAATATTTAACTCATCTGCTATACGGGATCACACCAGATGTCAAGGCTCAAGACCTTTCCCAAAAGTATGCCACTTAGTGAATAATTTTCATTTCCCAACTGTCTCTCTGGGTGTTATTTGGGAAGTGAGCCTTTATGGTTGACGCAGTTCTAGTCTTTCTGGCCTCACCAAAGTCCCCGGAGGAAAGCCAGATGTTTTCCCAGACATGTCATTCTCCTACCCTACAGCCTAGGTAAGACACAGAGACTGTGCTCACATTATACATTAAATCCAATTCTGAACCTGTATTTAAACATCTGGACCATGAGCACCCCACTCCTGTGGCTCTGATGCTCCCACCGCAGCTGCAGGGGGCAGACTGCTCCCCAGCACGCACTTGGAGAGAGAAATGGGATGCTACACACAGCCAAGAGGCACTTTGGGTGGCCGTTTTCTCCACCTCTCAGCAACATTCCACCCCGGGGGGGGGGGGGGGGGGGGGGGGGGGGGGGAAGAAAAAAAGCCAGAAGAGATCTGGGGCTCCAATACCCCTCTTCCCTCCCAGCCTGCAATACAACTGAACCCTCCTAACCTGCAGGACTCCCCAAGATGACCCTAAACAGTACTGGAAGGTGCTACACCACATGGCTGAATAGCAGCCAGAGAGCACGGCTTTAATTAACCCATTAGTTCAGTCGACTTGTTCTTTCAATTAACCTGCTAGTTAACCTGCCTGCAGGGTCAAGGTGTTGACCCCCAGCTATTGCTGAAGAGCCCAGCGGGGGCAGCCAGTGACTGACCGCCGAGTACTTCTCATTTTTCACGCTCCGCTGTGGCTGCCTGGATCAGGCCCCCAGGAGCTGGGACGGTGCCGATAGGGGAGTTTCACAAGGGGAAAGGGAGAGATTGATGTTTCCCCAGCCCAGCCGTGGCATGCCGCTTACCACTTCAGGGGCAGGCTTTCGGCATTCACCTCGATAGTTTACCGTGATGTAGTTTGAAGCTCTCCTGCAAAGGGAGGACAAGACGTTGCTTATTATTCACTTGCAATGCCACAGCTCTCTGCCATCGGCATGACAGTCCTCTGTGGGCTCCTTAATACTTTGATGCTACTTCCAATACGATGGCATTTATTACTCCCCAAACAATCTTACGATCGGGCAGAAAGGGAATAGGGGACTCTGGAAACTTGTGTATCTTAATTAGCTGTCATCAGATTAATCTCAGGCATTTTGATCTATGTTTGCTTAACAGCAAGGCACCAAGGACACACTTGATAGTGAGTCATGATATATCAAAACAAACAGTGTGCTGCAAAAGACACTCGGGAATGGTGGATGGCCCTGTATTACTGAAATCTCTCCGCCTACTCACATGGCAGCTGAACACAAGTCACATTCATTTTTGTATGTTTTCCCATCAGTGCCACAGACTGGTTGTGAGGATTTGCTGCAGAAAATCCTTCCACCCTTTACCCCGTGCAGAATTCGATCACAGTCCAGCTGAAGAGAGAAAGAAATCACATTTGGTGCTGGTTCACTTGCAAGACCCTCCTTTACGCGACTTAAAAGCGCTTATGAACCAAGCCTTGCCGTGGGGCCCCTCTGCCCTGCGGCACGTCCACCGCTCCTCGGCAAGGCCAGGCTTGTAAAGAGGTGGTGTCTCTTGCTGGGCTGGCCAGCCAAGCTTCTGGGGGCCCTGCTCCACTGCCAGGCACAGACCCACTCGCCGGATCCACCTCGGCACCAGGGCAGGTTTATTTCTCTCACTGGGGATCCACAAGAAGATGAAAACCTCTGCTACCTGTTCCTAGTCCTCCTTATCGGGGCTTTGATGCCGTTTCATATATCCAAGAATGAAGATGAAACCCGTTGGCCAAAATTAAGGAAAAACCTCTAGAGCAGCCGGAGGGTGGTGCGACATGCAGCACGACTTCTGACACCCACTGAGTTCAGAGACAGAAGCACGTATAAGCAGCTATGACTAATTAAGGGTGCTCTCATGTCTCCTCTCGAGCACGACACTGAGAACGTTTAGACACTGCTTTCCTTACAAACCACACGCGGGACCAACCAGGACAAACTCACAGCACAAGGAGTGGCCTTTTGGGACCCCAAAAAGCCTCTCGCACTTAGGTCTCCACCCGACAAGGATGCCGGGGCGAGTGTTTGCAGAGTCGTAGCAAATTTCAAACAGCAGAGGTGCCTGGCACACACACAGCCCCTTCCTCCTCCTGGCTGCCCACCTCCGCTCCAGGTGATGAAAAAAAGACCAGGACAAAGGAGTGACTAATGGGTTCCCATCCCCTCCTCCGGGTGCTCCAAAACATGTTGCAATGGCTGCAAGTGGTGCAATCGGAGGAGAGCTGCAGCTGGGACAGGAGGACTGGGACAGAGAGGACATTTCTCCTCCTGTGCCACCTGGAGATGCACCACTTAGCACAAACTGATGGTTTATCAACAGCACCGCAGGGAGGGCAGGTTTCGTGCCGGGTGGCACGGGGGTTCGGTGACATTGGGGTGCTGTGATAGCACCTGCTGGTTAAACGTCACTTGCTAATTTCATTAATGTGCTGCTTCCTCTCTCATCTGGCTAATTAGCGATGACATGAAGGCAGAGAACGCTGACCTTTGCAATTCACTGCTAGATGCCCTCCTACGGGCCAGACACTGCTGCCCGCAGTACGACCCCCGTGCCTGCGTTACCACCCAGGGCAGGCGGCCACCCCACCGGCAGCCCCACATATCTCGGGTGCCAGCAGCCAGTGCCTCCCTTCTTTTGGCTCTGGAGAATCGGAGCTGCCTGCAACAAAACCCACGGGTGGCCCTGGGAAGAGGAGAGGAGCAGATTTGCTGTCTGAATCACCTCTCGTCAGTCAGGCTCATCAGCATCCACTCCTCCTCCGGCGCTACCAGGAAATACCACTAAGCCCTGAAGCTGACTGGAGTTATTACGCCTAATGCTGCCTTTGGAATGCATCAAAATTGCTGTACCTGAACCGCCTATCGGGACTTTTTTTACTTAAATATCCCTTTTCTACAAAGTGGTCAGTGACAGAGCTTCAGAGAGAGTTACGGCAGGTTGTAGTAAGGTCCCTCCAGCCCCACAGAAACACGTTCCCTATCCCTTCCAAAATGTTATTTAAATTACTGTATGCAAATGCTGGAGGGATTAAAACATCAGGTCGATTTTTAACCATCCTTGCTCCTGACCACACCCCGTGACAGGGAGATCCACAGTTTAGTCACCCTTTTTATGGTAACTTATTTTCTCTTATTAGTTTCGTATTTCCCGCTTTTAGCTTGGTTGAAACCATTGCATTTTCTTTTGGTGGGCACAAGGTAGAGCAGACACCTTCATCTTCCTCCCACCTTATTCCATACACAGTCATCATCTACCGCTCAGTGTTTCCCCCTTTATCACTCCCTCCCCCTGCCAACCCTGTCCTCATGCCCTGGTCACCTCCATCACCCTGCTCCAGCCACGGCCTTTGACTCAGCACCTTCTCAACATGTTGGGGGTGGCACTCCTCGCCCCACTTTGGCTACACGTGGGGCAGGCATCCAAGCCTGAGCTCAATGCCAGCACCCTCACAGCTGATGTACTTCCATGAGGAGCCAACCCCAGAAGCAAAACTGGCTTCGGAAGGTCTCATATGGGCAAATCCAGCCCTGCTCTCCTTCCCTCTGCTTCCGTGCTGGGCAATACAGGGGCTAGCATCAAGGTACAGATGCTTTCACTCATTCAAACCCTTCCAAGGACATGGGGCCAACTGAGAAGCTTTAAGGTCGCAGCAGAAACAGGAGCAGCTGCGGGGAAAGGAGCCGGCGGGGGCTCAGAGCCAGCGGAGGAGCACCCCATGGGACAGGTCCCCATTTCTGCCCGCACAGCCGCCGGCCGAGATGCAGGAGGGGGGTTTACCAGCTGGTGGGCGTTGGTGTCTCTGTTCTGCGTCTTGCGGCCAGGGTTGCAGTTCCTACCGCTCTGAGCCACGTTTCCTTGCGGGCTGGCGGGGAAAGAGCAGAGAGGCAGCTCATCACACCTCCCCTCCAGAACGGGGGGAGCCCGGTGCGAACCCACCCTCCCCACAGACTTCCCCCCACCCCTTGGGGAGCTGCTTGCGCTATGGCAGCACCCACACCAGGAGAGGAGAGGGCAAGAAGCGCCCCCCCGCCCCAGCCACTTGCTAACGGGAGGCAGCCGACAGCAGGACAAACCTTGCCCTGTGCTCAGCCCGAGTGTGTCACCACCACAGGGCTCTCCAACCCTGTCTGTCCCCTGGCATTGCTGGGTGGAGGGGGGAGAAGGGACCACACCAGCCGAAAGCAGGGAATCTCAGAGCTCCCCAGAAAAGGCTCTGAAAAAGCAGCAGCTGAGTCCTGCTCAGGTCCAGGAGGTATAAAACAAAGAGGAGCGCCTGACCAGCGTGCCCAGAAAGCACCTGGTGCGCCGGGCACTGCCTTCGAGCCAGGGTGAGGATGAGCCAGGGCCAGGCAGCGGACACGTGCCCTGCCAGGAGGCAGGGTTTGCTGAGCAAAGGTGTCCCGAGAGGGATTTTGAGCACAACAGTCACCGGTGCTTTATGCACAGGAAAGCCAAGGACAAAAAGGAGCAAGGGTCGCATGAGAAACGTGCCCTGCTCTACACGTCACTTCCCCAGCGCTGTTTTCACCAGTGGGAGAAGTGCTGTACTGAGCACCAAACACCACAGTGTTCAATTCTCCATCCCAGAGAGTGCCACTTGGGTGCTACGGAACCATTCCTGCTACAATCAACCTCCTAACCACCCCTAGGAAAAATCATGTAGGTACGAGAGAGGGCAGAAATCCGTGCCAGGGATTGTGGGGCCGTCGGGGGGACAGGCTGCCACCCCAGGTGCTGCTGTACTCACCCTCTGCCGGACGAGAAGGGACGTCTCTCATTCGCGCCCTGCCGACCCTGAACCAGCACAGTTCTTCTGCAATAAGGCCAGATCATGTTCAACAACCAAGCATAGAAACAACTTTTATACAACTAGAGAAGCAGCAAAGCTAAAGCAGCTCCTGTCCTCCCCCCCCTCCTCCTCCTCCCAGACCCAGGGAGCTGCGGGGCTGTTCCTGGAGAAGCAGGTTTGATGCTTGCTCCATACAGGCTTTAATACCCACCAAATGTTATCATCTGAGGGCTGACAGGATTGTGGGGAGTCTGAACCCCCTTATCTCATATATAGCATCGCACCGTTGGGCAAGCAAGAGGGGCTGTTCCGCCAGGTCCCAACGTGCCCACTTTGTATGCTTACACACAGGTCCATCCCACAAACGAGCAAGGCTTTGCAATACAACCTGCTTCTCTCCCCTCGTCAGCTGGCTCCAGAGTCCCAAGCACCACGGTCACCCCGGGCTGACCACAGATAGTCCCTGGCCATCAGGACCCCACTGACTCTCACCCGCCCCTTTCTCTGAGCTCAGGGCAGGCTCCGAGCTCCATCTCACCTGCTTCATACGATCTGAAGTGAGCGGTTTGTTGCGCTGGGCGGTTCCACCAGACTGACCTCCTCTTTGGGCTTCCTTTTTGCTGGAAGAAGGGGAGAGGAGGAAAGAGAGCGCTGTGGCAGCGCAAGTGCCACCGGGACCCGGGTCTGCCCTGTAAGCCCACGTCGTGCCATTGGGTACCACCCCCCCATCCGCAGTCCCTGTTCCTGGTGGTCCTGTTCCTACTTCCCACCCCTAAGCCTTCTCCCTTCTCCTCACCATTCCCACTGTACGCTACATCCTGGATCCAGGTGGCTGTTTTCATATCAGGGCTGCTTCTGCATATGCTCTATGGGAGTAGAGAGAGAGCATCTGGAAGGCAAAGTACACGCATGGGAAACTCCTCCGGAGCTGCCCGCACCCAACAGTCCCCTGGGAAAGGGGTTGCTCTCTATCAACCTTCCTTCTCCTCCTCTACTCCACACTGCTTCTCACCTGCCCCTGGGCCCTTCACGCTGAAAGGGAAGTGGGAAGAGGGGCAATGGCAGGGCCCTACTGCCGGAGCATCTCTTGGAGGGCCACTGGGATCCAGGACTCTCTCCCAGGCATCGCCCAGATGCAGCTCCGCAGGGAGAAGCTGCGCTTTGGCAGCAGGAGGTTGCCCTCTTTGCTGTTGCTGCTCAGAGGTAGCTGTACTCACAACTTCTCAGCGCACATGAGACATTTGTTGGTGTGCTGCTTGCCGGAGGAATCCCGGACAGGGTCATTCTCCCTCGTGCAGGACAGTCGTCCGCCAGCTTCAAACTGGGAGCGAAACTCACTGCAGTCATCCTGCGGAAGGAGGGCAGCAGTTAGGGCACCCTGTGCTCCTCGTCTTATTGATCTGATTCTTAGAAACTTGGGGTTTCCTACTGGGAAAGCACGGAACCATCACAAACGCATCACAGGAGAGCCTGGGTGTGGGCAAGAGACGAGGGTGTGCAGCACCAGCCACTCAGAATATAAACAGAGTGACTCAGAAAAATTATGGGTCCCTCTGCCTGCACAGCACGTGTTGGGAGTTTTCTAGTATGGTCCGACTAGTTATTATTCTCCTTGTTGGGCTATCCAAAGCATGCCAGTGATGTGACTGACACGGTCATGAAGTCCCTCCCCTCCCGCTTCTCCCACAATCCTTAATACACAGCTACAGCCTTTTCCCAGATCATAGCTCAGATCATAGTTGCCTTTACAAATCGAGTAGTAGCCCCCCAAACCAACCACACTTTGGGAATCAATCAAGGAGACGCAGTCAAAACATAAAAGCACAGTGTAAACATATTTAATAGCCCATGAGCAGCAGAAGGGTGTTTGGAGAGTAGATGATTAATTTGTTCCCTGTTCAAAATCACTGCACAGAAACCATGTTAATTTGCCCCCTAATTCCAACTGTTTCTGACACTGCAATAGCCAATTCCAAACAGCAAGTAGAGAGGATAAGTAACTGGATCCCACTTACCCTTCATTTTTTTTTACAAATTGGTTTTAACGCTTGCAATTTTCTGCCCGTTTTGTGCATAGGAGAGTTTTAGCCAGCTCGCGTTAAGGTCCTTAGCAGGTCACTGACCCCATCCTTTGCTTCGCTGAGAAGTTTCCAGCGCTTCGCCCTGTCTGCCAGGGGGTTTCCCCAGCGCTGTCTCCTGCATCCTACCCGGGGCGCCTCAGCCTCCGGCTCCTCAGCTTTGCTGCTGGGCCGACGCCAGCAAAACACTTAGAGCAGAAACTGCCACATTTCCCTAGAGCCAAACTAGCCGCGGGTAGAAGAGATACCACCCGGCACAGGACGGGCCGGCACCTGCTGTGGCCAGCAGCCACATTGCATTGCTCCCATCAGAAATAAACGTCGCACCCCACTTCAGAGGGGCTGCCCAAGAGCCTCCCCGCTTCTCCCCATCCCAGCGGGTGCTCACGCCCCCGGGCAGCTCAGGCGATGCTTTCCCTCCCCAACAGGCCCAGAAAAGCTCTCCCAGCCCCTCTGTGCCTCGTTCCCTGGGACCAGCCCAGCTCAGCACCCCAGTCCTCCGCCTCCGAGACAGACCTGCCTTCCCCTAACAGCCTCTCTCAAACAGGCTCCCTTTGAACTAGCGTTTTTGGAGCTCTGTTAACTTCCCGACCTCTGCTGCAAAATCCTCGCCGAGTACATCCAAGACTTGCATTTGCCTTTTTCATGGCCTGTCGCATCCCTGACCCACTAATAAATGTAGGGCTTTCTTATCCTTTGTCACTTCCAGCCGACAAGCAGGAATTCTTGTTAATCACTGTCTGTGTGATCTTGCGCTGCTATTACATTTTATCTTGTTTCTATTACTCCAGGCCTCAGCGTTATCCAATTAGTCCTGAGTGATCTGCTGATCCTCCTCTGCTGATACTGCCTCCCAGCTTTGCCATCAGCACATTTCACTCCCGCTTCCATTTTTTCACACCAAAGTCATCAGGAAAAGTACCGAAACAGGATTATCCCCAAGAGTGGGGCTTAAGGGGACTGCACCAGTCCCTGCCATGGCAGAAATCAAGACGTAAGTGTTGGAAAGAGTCTCTTTTCCCTCCTTACAGAGCTGCTTTTGCCAGGAAAACACCAGTGCGCAGGGGCACGGTGGCCACGGAGTGGCAGGGCGAAGGGGGCAAATGGCAGCACAGCGAGAACAAAGTTTCCAACAAAAAAAGCTAAACCTGAGCCACAGGCCCACGGAAATAGCGCAGGGCTGGGCTCTCCTCCCAGAACATAATGAGCTCTTGAACTTTCCAGGGCTTTTCACCTGGATTTTTCATTTTTAACCTAATAAGCACCCTCAGCAGCACTGGCTTCTCCACCCTTGAGCCAGGTGTCAGGGTGCTGCGGCAGAGCTGGTTTCTTATTCTGATGGGATTTCCCTGTCCCTAGATCCGCAAGTCAGTGGGTTACACCATAACATTCAAGCACAAGTTGTTCACTTGGGGGATTCAAGAGCACGAACAAGAAATAAGGAGGGAAAGGAAAGTGGATCTCTAAATTAAATCAGCAGAGACAGAGCAACCCAGTAGAATAATGTCGCCTTTTCTCTATCTTGGGTGAAAATCCAATAAAAGTTTTATATTGACCTGCCTAATACTTTAATCTCACCTTATCTTTTCCTTGTCTGTTTTTAGATAACTTCTGCTCGTTCTCTCTTTTGCTGGAAGGGAAGCAAGATGAGAAAGTGAACACCACGGTGCTCCAGGGAGCGAGAGGTTTTCCCCACCACCGTCAGCAGGAGGGGGAGCGATCCCATCCACTGGCATCCGTAGCCAGGTCGTTCCAGCAGCCGCTTTCTCAGGCTAACAGAAAAAGCTGCTTTTTTTTTTTTTCCCTTTTCCCTTCCCCTCTACTCACAACTTCTCTGCACACATGATGCACTTATTGCTGTGTTGCTTCCCAGAGGAATCCCGGACAGGGTCATTTTCTCTGGTGCAGGAAAGTTTCCCTTTCTTGAAGAGGTCCCGAAACTCTCGGCAGTCATCCTGTGGAAGCGCCAAAAAACACGGGTTGACACAGATATGCTGACGGAGGGACGCATGTCCCACAAATCCACAAAGGATTATCCACCCAGTGAATTACGTTTCAAATGCTGTTCTGTTTCCTTGAGGTGTAACTCAGGGGAAAACCATAGTTTGGCTGATGCGTCCTCTTAAAGTATAGCGTGCGACAGCGAAATAAATCCATGTTTAGATGAGCGCATTTGTCTGTTGCATCCAGGGTAGTCTTATTTCTATTTCTAACAGATAAGACATGCAAAAGCCTGCCCGAAGGACCTAGGTTCTGCTCAAAGTATAAAAGCAACAATTCCTTAGTGAATTTTGAACGGGGAAGCCAGTTTTCTCGTCTCTCATGAGTGAACGCTCTACCGAGATTTTTAAAATCCGTGCACAGTAAAAAAGACGAAGCTGCAGGCATTAAAAAAAAAAATCCTTGCACACCTCCTTCCAGGTATGCTAGGGTAAGAGGTGAGTATTTTTGCCATTTAACATGACATTACACATTAACTGAAGCAAAGCACTCTTTCACAAAAGGCTTTTGCACCAAAATCTGCTTGAGTATCTCAGTCTGGTCTTTAATTTCCTCTGAACAGCTTTCCTCTGACTTTCAGAACACGTGAGCGGGTTTGTAGCGTAAGAAACACATGCTACACGTGAAGCCTTTTGGAGCCTTTATGCAGCACCTTTAAGGTTATCTGCTATGTGATCTGCGTTTTCCCCCCTCATGCCGTGTAAAGGAGATGGTTTGATAGCTTATCCCAGCTCCGCAGGTGGGGAAGTCAAGCCCAGAAAATTACTTGCCAAAAGCCAGACAGAAAAATCTGTGGGCGAACAAAGAAATTTAGCGTAGGTCTCTTCCTGAGACTCTAAAACTGTCCTCCTGCCTTCAGGACTACGTGTTGGCAAGTCAGGTGTTTAAAAAAGATCTCCCTTAGGACATCTATGCTTTACAAAGCCTTTAAATTGCCCAGACACACAAGAGCTAGAAAGCTACCCTGCTTAACCAGATGTGAAAAAAAATAAATAAATCACTGCAACCAACACTATCTGTTGGCAACCAGCTCACTCCCATCCAGAATAAAAACCCAAGGCTCAAAAAGACAAGTCCCTCCACATAAAGACCTGCTATCTAAAAAAACAGCTACAGGTAAAAGAAACCAGCCGGCTGCATCGACAAGATAAACAAGGGACAATTAGAGCCAGCCTGCTCCCACGCCCTGCCCTAGTCACAGCTCACATGCACCACCATTGCTATTAATTATTTGTCAGATGCCAATGGCATGCCTTCAACAGGCAGGTTCCTCCTTAGCCTACACTCTGGGTCAGGCACAGACCACACACGCCGTGTCAGTAATTGCCTGATAGGGAATAGATTGCCTGGGATTTGCCACGAGGAGTTTTGGTTTCTTTTATGCTCGTGGATGGCACAAAGCCTCACGCTCCCTCAGAGCCTCTCGCCGAGGCAGAGCACGTTTGCCCTGCTCCCATTGCCAGGCCCTTCCCCATCGGCCAAGCCGGTGTTTCCCACACCGCAGACAAGGAAACGCACTCGGCAAGTGGGTCAGAGGCAGAAGACGCAACACCACCACATCATCCCGCTCCCGGTGCGCCGATAAAACTGGCTTCGGTAGCGATGCTTCACCTCACCTCTCCCGAGGAGTTCACATTCCTGTTCGCCTCTCCACCACTCCCTTTGTTTTTTGAGTCTCTTTCCCTGCAAGAAAGGGAGGCGTGAGCGACAGAGCAGTCCTCTCGGACGTAAAACCACAATAGCTAGTGATTAAAGGCCAGTCCTGCCAACCCCACCTCCCCGTTGTGCAAGGCGGTGGGAAGAACCGGCACTGGGGCTCAGTGAGACATGCCCAGGGTATTGACGAGGGGCAATGGTTTAAACTAGAGCAGGCCAGGTTTAGATTAGCCATTAGGAAGAAGTTCTTGACAAGGAGGGTGGTGAGACACTGGAACAGGTTGCCCAGAGAGGTGGTGGAGGCCCCTTCCCTGGAGATATTCAAGGCCAGGCTTGGTGAGGCTCTGAGCAACCTGATCTAAAGATGGCCCTGCTTACTGCAGGGGGGTTGGACTAGATGGCCTTTAAAGGTCCCTTCCAACCCAACAAGTTCTATGATTTAGCACCTCTGCACTGGGTCATTTTGCCATCCTTTCTCCCTGCCCAACAACCAGAAACATCTAGTTTCTTAGAAACAAGAAACTAAATCCGGTATGTTTTCACCCTGGATTTGCTCCTCACACCCTGCGGTGTGTCACCTCTGTGTGACAAGCTGGAGAGCGCTACTGAGTTCACAGGTGTGCTGAGGAGCTACAAACTGGTCTGTCTGGCCCAGGACTACAGTTTGACATTGCAGAGTGAGACAGAGCCTCCCCAGAGCGGCCTCATCGCTATAGGAGAGGACGGGCTGCACACTGAGGATGGCGGCATGAGCGATACTCACAGCAGCCTTTGGCACATCAGGCACTTGTTGAGGTCTCCTTTGGCACCTGAGCTGCTGAAGGGCTCCTTGGTGGTGGGACAGGAAAACTTCCCACTGCGCAGAAGTGACCAAATTTTCATGCACTCTTTCTGAAAAGCAGAGGAGGACAGTCAGTGGAGGCTCCCTCAGAGGCCATCGGGATCCTGGGAATAATCCGTTCATATTCAAGTTCTTTTGGGTGGGTTATGTGCTCTCAAGAGCAATAGTTTGTTCACACTCCTCATCCCCATCCCTCACCCCACACCACGCGTGGTACAGGCTGCGCCCAGAGCCCTGCTCGTGACTCCCGAGGCAGAAAAGACAACAAGAAAGTTCAAAACCCGTTGCAAGGGCCATTATGCACGGGAAAAGGAACACATATTTAATTAGCATACAGCTGCAAATTGCTACCTGCTGCAGGGGAGGACTCTCATGTTATAAAGTTAGTCAAGAGTGAAAAAAATGTAGCCCTAGAAGTGCCAGTGGGATGCAAGAGTAATGAATCAAGCAGAGTTACTGAAGAGCGATTCAGGTGCAAGGCTGAAGCACAGAAAAGCACAATCCTCTCGGGAAGCGGAGCAGTAATGTTGTGTAATGCTGCATCCCCCAATTGCCTCTGCTGCTGGGTAACAGAAGCGCAGACGAGGGAGAATCAAGGAACCATTTAGTTATTTTTGGCTGCTATGTTTTCCAATAGGGTCTTTACTAAGGAGAGACAAGCTTGTTTGATTAAAACATGAATGGAGCTGACTTCTCAGCCATTGAATCAAATAATTTTCTGAGACTCAAAGGACTTGCCTTAATTCTTTTAATTATCAAACTGGGGAATTGTCAGAAGCAGGGGTTTCTGCTGGATCAGAAGCAAAATTCTGAAATATCGTTAAAATATTATTCGTTCCATTTCTAACTTCATCTCACGAGATCTCCAGCCCAGAGCTGTTCGGATATGTGCTCGGCATAGCACACTAAACATACGCTGTCAGCTAGAGCCACTGCCGTATCACAAAAGCATTGTCTCTAAGCATGGAGGAATTCACTGCTTTTTCCACCACTGAAAACGCATTATGATATCTAAGTATAGTCTGTCTAAATGACTTTGCTCAGAGCATGCATTAAGCAGTGTAGTTGGCAAAACAAAAAGAGAATCACAATAGAAAAGGTTGGACTTGCCTTAATCGAAGCTTGGCTGGCAACATCTGTGACAGAAAAAAAAAAAACAACAATGAAACCACAAAAAAGTCTTTGAAAGGAAATTTTAAATCAAAAGTATTTCATTACAATACTTGATGCAGTTTCCTAATCCACCCAAACACCTCTAGATAACAGCTAATCCAATGCATTCTTGTAGACTGATAGAACGGACTGAGCATTAGAGACTTTCTGGAACATCGCACTTTTTGTCATTCAAATGCAAAAGCACATCCATTTTTTCATCTCTGTGCCCTCCTTTACTGTCTTAAAATCCAAGTTCCAAGGATGATTCGGTAACTGTTTCTCTATTATTCCACCCCACTGCCTTGGTAGCGGTATCAGCGCCACCCAAATGTTTTTGATGTTCTTCATCTTCAGTTAGAATTGGGGTAGCAGGGCTAGCCCATAACATCGTTGTTTGTCCAAACTTTCCAATTCCTTTTCAAGGCCCATTCCATTTGCAGTACTTCACACAAATTACCAAATTAATGAGTCACCAGGTGGGTAACTGATACACATCTCTTCCTACTAAGCCCCTGAGACCTGGTGTAACACGTCATCTTACACCAGCAGTGGCATCACAAGGACCCATCTTTTTCAATAGACACAGGCAGTAAAGCGAAAGACCGTTGCGTCGAGCCCAGACTCCTGCTGCAGCCTCTCTCTTGTAGCCACACAAAAATGCATTCCTTAGTAAGAGTAAATTCCTTAGAGAATTCACTAAAAGTTATATCACACATTTGTTCAAAGTAAACTTTTCACGCAAAAATTCAGTCTGGTTGGAAAGTTGTATTCCTCCACTTAGACAACTGGGGCTGGGGTTTCTTTTTTTGTTCTTAAACTGTTAACTGTACTAAAAATAGATACTTTCACCCATCAGTGGAACTTCGCCATGTTCACATGCAAGAGAAAAAGCCATTATCTAGAATGTGTTATATCAAATCAATACAAGCAGTACAGCAAAAAAATGATGGTCTTCTGGTTATGCTGCTACGCTTTTTAAAGAATAAGGGCTCTCTACTCCTCTATCTCAGTGTCTTTACGGGAGCTCCCAGGCTGTGTCCTCTGCCAGTCCCAGATTTCAGCACAGAGAACATCAGAAGTTACTAACCTGAGAAGAAGCAGAAAAATGCCAGAGCAAGGACCACCGAGGCACCTTCTATTTTCATGGTGAGGGTGGCAGCTGTTTGCCTACGTTGACTCTATTAGTGCATTGCTCAATGAAACCCAAAGAAAGGGCTCAGGTCAGATCACGTATATATAGATGACCAGATCCTCCGCCTTCATTATGACATAATCTTCCCAAGAACCATCATTAGCTGCAAAAACCAGTTTGATGACAGTAGCTCTAAATTCTAATGATCCCATTAACACAATTAATTTCCATAAGGATGGGACATATTTGAGTCACTCCCTGTATTTTGTTAAGGTAAGAAAATTATAAATAGATCATTTCAGTTTCCCCACACAGCCGGAAGAATCCTTGCCATCTTTGGGGTGGTTTGTAAGACAGAGGTACCCCAGTCAGCACACCCCTAACACCCTTCACATCCCAACAGAATAGCTGAAGGGGTTTTATTTTAATAACTTGACTTATAACTTTAATATCAGCAAAGACAACAGGAGGGCCAGGTCACTCAAACCCCCTGGAAGTCAGTCTGCCTTTATTAGAGCACCCCAGCGTGAACGGTAAGCATTCAAGTAAGGTTGAAAAACATCAAGTTTGAGGCCTTGTTGAAAATCCTTCAGTTTGTTGCTACAGTTCACATACAGCTGTGCTAACGAGAAAAGCATGCTGATGAATCCTCGTCCCTTCCCTGTCCCTCCCTGTTGTCTTCAGAAGAAACTGCAATGGTATTCGTGAAAACCTTTCCTCAGCCCACACGGGACTTGACAGACCATGTAGATACTGCTCTTCAAGCAGATCAGTGCTCACAGGTGTGGTGTTATTGATGCTAAAGGATCCAGCAAAGCAGCCCTGCTCAGGTCTCTCCCGAAAAAGAGATATTTTTTTTAAAAAAAAAAAAAAAAAAAGATTCTCATCCTGTGCAGGGCTTCTCAGGAGACTCAAGAGAGGTAAATAAAGATGACATCAAAGTTTTGGAATGTCATTTATGTGGGAAGAAGCTGTATGCCTTGTTCTCCAGTAAAAAGAGGAGAATTTGAAGAGAAAAAAAAAAAATCATTTGCGAGGTTTGAAACAGGTGGATAAATGAGAGAGTCGAGCAGAACAGAGCAATAAGGAGCTTGAGCACGGGCAAACAGGCGGCGGCTGTGCAGAGGCAGGTCAGCACCATCCGAGGAAGGAAGAAAACACACTTCCACATGACATACGCGTTTGGCCAGACAGGCCGACACAGCTCAGTTCAGATATAAACCCTTGTAATAAGTTGCTGCCACAAGTTTCCCAGATCAGAGTAGCTGTTCGTGTGTACAAGTGGAGCCAGAGCCGAGCACGCAGCGTCCTAATTCGGTGTGTGCTCAGCCCTAACGTTTCTTTCCAACTCAAAGCAAAGTCGCGGGCAGGTTCGCGGTGGAGAGCTTGGAACAGAAAAGTAAACTGCCTGAGGTCATGCAGATGGTCCGCGGCAGATCCGAAGCGCTGCGTGTTGCCCTGAATCACGAGATAATTTCTGTACGTGCATTAGGCAGGGAGGCCAACAGGAAGAGACAAAACTGACCTGATACAGTATGTCTCAATAAACCCTTGGGAGAGATTATAAAAGCTCCGGAATGGAAAAAAGAAAAAAGTGCACGGTAGTTTAAAAGTGGATAGAGCTGGAAATCTAGTTGAAGGATAAAACCAAAAGACATTCTTTGTTACTCAGGTGTCTTTCCATGAGTCAGTCTTGACATGGTAAGGTTTGGGGAGGGGAGGGGTATTTTCAAATGGGTTTTGGTTTTGATTTTTTCCTCTTCCTCCAAAAGCTCTATTCCTATAGGGAAGTAAAACAATTCCCCGATTTTAGACAGATAGCTGACCACCCTGCTCCTGGAGGAAGCAGAGCGGGTGCCAGACGCGGTCAGAGTGGCCAGGCGAGAGCAGCGCCCAGCTGGGCAGTGTGGACAGAGTCAAGGAGGAGGAGAGAGACCCAGGTCCTGACCCCACGTGGGCCCTGTGCCCACCGCATCTCTCCCACCATCCCACCACCCTGTCCACCAGCCATACCCACACCAAGACGTGAGAGAGGGTCAGAATGGCCCAAACACACCTTGACACCAAAACCAGAACCGTGTTCAGTACCAAATCTTAAATTAAAAAAAAAAAAAAAAAAAAGAACAAAGAGAAGGACTTCCTTCCCAATTACCACTGCATAACTACAAACTTCTAAAAAAACCCACCGATGGTATGAAACGTGATGTCAGGGGATGGGGAGAACCCTGCAAAGCCATATGGTTTGAAGGATTTGCTCCTGTGTGCTTGAGTTACAAAAGGAAACCTGAGCAGAATAATGAGGGATGACAGCAAGAATGTATTAAACATAAACCTTGCCTGACTCACTTGATTGCCTTTATTGATGGATTTACACAATAAAGTCTCAATCCTGCACTGGAATCCAGACAGCCCATTAATTTCCATAGGAGTTTGTATTGCAGGATCAGATCTGTAAGAGATGATCCTGATGCTTTAGCAACGGGTTTAGTACAACACCTTGCTAATCTTAATTTAAAAATGATGCGAAACCACTGAAGAGCAATATGCCACAGAGAAAAGCAGCTGAGGGCAAGAAGTGGTACTACAAAGACGCTCTTGTTCGTGTCTCAGTTAAAATTTTGGAAAAGTAAACAGCATAGAATGATGTTATGCCTGTAGGACAGCTCTCAGGGGGTCCCTTTTCCAGCACATTCTGCTAGAAAAACAGGAAAAAGGATAAAAATAATCATGGAGGAGCAACTAGGAAAACTGAAGGGGAAACGGGAGCATAACATAAAATTCAGGCAAATTCTCGTCAGGTGGAAACCCAAGAGGTTGTGGGATGTCCTAGGGACAGAGCACTGCAGCCACCGAGCTGGGCCAGCACCGTGGTGGGCAGGACACAGCCACGGGGGACATTCACCTCTTCCATCTTCAGGGCCCTGAGGAGAATGGGGAAGGGAGTCCAATAATCAGCCAAACGATTCACAACCCAATCAGTGATGAATATGCTTATCCTCCCATTTTCTGATGTTCCCACATTTCACTCCTTCACATGCCTGTGCAGGCAGAGCTTGTGTCTCTACATATATGAAAATAATTGAGATGCCTTGTCCACTCAAATTGTTTTTCTCCCCTTTAGTGACATGGCACTGTTTAGCATCACCTAGGAAGGTTTTTGTCAAGGGAAAGCTTCCTGGCACTATAACCGGTTGGGTTTTGGGGCAGCGGGGCATGAGGTACGTTGAGGTTTTTTTTTTAAGCCATCTCTGCTTTGGCAGCTCTCTGTGTGAACACCAGTCTCCGGCCCAAGCAGCTCTGAGAGCCTGAGTTCTGCAGCCCCATTCTTACCCCACAGCAAGGCAGTGTTTTGGGTCAGGTCTCCAAAGCCACCATAGCAGGACAAAATGAGCCCTGATAAGGATCTGCAGTCCGCGTTTCACCTACTTTTGCACCACTGCCAGGGACCCCCCCTTCACAGCACCGTTTGCCTTTCGCCGCCCCCGCTAGAAAACTTACATCTCTGCAATCAGCGCTGTGGCTTCAGTATCACCCACAGGACTCCCGGCAAGCAAAGGGGACTTTACCCAATGCCACTGCTGGGTCCTTAGAGCAGAGTGGAAAAGCAACACGTGCTTGTGTCTGTGCTGCCAGCGCGGCTCGCTCTTCCTCCTCAAGAAAGCTCACACCACCACAGCCTACACAGCCTCACGGGTCCCAGCATACGCTCTCAGGTGGCTTGTGCTCTGCCATCTCTCCAGCTGCCCTGTTCACACCAGCCCAGGCAACCTTCAAGACTAGGTCCCATCCCCTGCTCACCTCTTCCAGGGAAGGGAACCCTTCATGCCTAGCAGAAAGTAACATGAGTGGGGAAACTAGAGCCTGCGTATTTCTAGTAAAACTACAGACATGCCTATATCCCCACCAGAGCCGTCCTTTTCTGTCCCAACTGACACACTTTTCACCTCCCCACCATCTCTTCCACCTCAGATGAACCCCACCAGCAACACTGCTTAATTTCTCTGAAATTTTGATACTTCTCTCTTTCCCAGGCCACCACTATACCCCCTCAACCCGGAGACCCTCAGGGTTAAAAGAGCAGAGGCATAGTTGTTGACATACTTAACAAAGGAAACCAGAGTAGATGGCATCTTACTTCACAGCCAAAGCAGAGTCCAGAGCTCTCACCTTCAGCACTATTTAATGAGTTACCTCTCCAAAGTGGGACATTTCAAAATGCAGGGAGTTCAAAGACACTTACCCATTTTTAATCATTTTCTCTGCATTATTAATGCTTCGGGTTCAGAGCAACCAGCCCCTTACAGCTCACTTTGGGCTCATCTGCAGCTGCCAAATAAGAAAAAATATCAAGGGAAGATTATTGTGCTGCCATGCTGACGTTGCAAGCTAACATAACCTTTTGGGCTGCATCTGCATAAGTGGCGCCCTCAGAGAAAGTCTGTCCTGTGCATCTTGCCTGGTGCTTGGTAAAAGGACTCGTCTCTGCTGGCAACCGCCACATCAAGATGGCTTCCTGCCTCCCAGAGACATCCAGTTAGGCACCCACCCTGGGCTAGACTCTGCTGGAAGAAGAGCCATGAATCTCACCCACCTCCTCAGCACAGCTTGGGAGGCACCTCATCCACATGTGTCCCACGCAAGAACAAGATTCATCACACTAGAACTAACCCTTTTGCTTGCACGTAATTCTGTGACCAAAACCCAGTTGCCAATCAGCCAACAAGCTAGTCAGCCCCATGCTAATGGAAACGAGTTTGAGTTGCTGGACTGCAACAGCCACGTGTCTCAGAGCTCCCCTCTTCATACCTACAGCTGCTGCAGCTCTCAAGTGAGCGCTGCCCAGATCTCCAGGGAAACAAGTCTTGCTCATCCTGAAATCCCACCGTCACTGCAGGTACCCAAGGTCTACGCCACGGTCCTTCTCCTTCGGACAGGATGAGCTCCCTGAGCCCAAAGCAGAGCTCCACCAGTCTGACCCAGTGAAAAAGTCCTTCCCAATCGGCTGCTCATTTCCCACCCTGGTGCTGGGCATGCAACCCAGCTCAGCAGCACGGCAGCTGACTCTCCACGCCACCTGGCTGCATCCCTGCAAATGCAGCAGCAGAGTGCGTTAACTCTCAGAGTCCTGGAGCACTATTCCCTCTTTGCGGGCTCACTGAGGAGGGCGAGCTGCTAGAGGCCAGGAGAGGAATTTCCTGATTCCATCTACCTCTGAGAAGCAGGTGCACGGCAAGTCCTGCGCATCCTAGAGCACGTTAAGCCTCAGCAAAAATCTTTTCAGGAACATGTCCAGAGCACGGCAACAAGCTTCACTGAAAAATAAAACATACCCCCCCACCCCAAAAAAAAAAAAAAAAATCTGTGTTGAGTGGACTCACTGCTTCAAAAGGAAAGAATACGAATAAACTTAATTTGGACTAGTTACTTTGCAAATCTCTGTGCACCAAGAGCATCCATCAACTTCCCCTAAATCCAGCATCCACTGCATCCTCCTCAGGTCCCGGTGTCTCATGGGCCACACCCTTCCCCGTCACCAGGTTTCCTTTCCCGCCCAAATCCACCTTTTAGCTCTGATCTAAAAGTCACAAAAAGCATCTTGGGTTATGAACTGTCTTACATGCCGTTTGTACACCCTCCGGCACAGAAAGGCCCTGGTCTCCCTGCCACATCTGCAGAGCAATGGCAGCGGCTTCCAACAGTTTGCGCTTGAACCGGAGCATGGGCCTCATCTCCGCAACCCTTCCCAGGCCATGAGACACCATGACATGGGGCTGACTGTCCTGGACAGGCCTTTGCCGCTGCTGACTTAGCTTGACGGTGCCAGGGAGGAGGGGGAAATGAATCAGGAAGTGAGCAACAGCGAGAGGTGTATGTCCAAAAGGCAGGGATGAGGCCAACTTTGGAAGATCACAATAATAGCGTGTAACACATGCCATCTTCAAAGGACTAATGAATCCCTACAAGGTTCCCCTGTTATTATTTGCATTTCACAGATGGGTACATTAAGATGCAGAGGGCCGCATTATCCTCTGGGTCACACCTATTTCAGTCTATTCATCCCTGGTCTTGTATTGGAATTCATCCCTGCGGTGCGAGAGATCCTCCCACAAGTCAAAACAACAATGCTATCTCTCAGGCGGGCCTGGTACGGGAATCACCAGTATCATCTACGGTCTGGTTTGCACAGTACACCAGACCGACTGGTCCTATTGATCTCTCCTGGCCTTGAGAACTGATCAGCTTATCAATTTTCCTTCCCACCCACCAGGCTGAAGGGTACAAGCAGCTCTGGCTCACTGCTGGATGGGCTTTTTTTCAATATCTTTTCCTGTATGTGAAATACCAGACAGAGGAATCCAGGGGAGAGATGCATCCTAGTGCCTAACACCATCCAGCCCCATTCCACCCAGAGGTCTCACTCTGGCCTGTGGAAAGGTCCCACCTTCCAGCCAGGAGCCTCCCCACAGCTCAGTAACTTTTGTTCACAGAAGAATGAAGCTGCCCTGGGAAGCTGCGCTAGCTGGGAGAGCAGAGTTGCACCCCACGCTATAACCAATGCCATGTGGGGCTGGGGACGCTGGAAACAGTCTCTGCATTCAGAGGGACATCCAACATCGAAGCAACAAGCTCTCCCCGCCGACTCTGGGGAAGCAGCCTGCCATTCCTACTGTCAACGCTTTCCAGGGCGGTATTTGTTAGGCTGGAGATGGCGGGAGTTGGGTTTTGATCTACAAGGCCTCAGCAAGTAACATCTGCAGAGTGAAAGGATTTCCCATGGCAAAGCACCACGACATCCCATGGAGCTGCAAAGGACTTGCAGCCCCAGAAGGCCACCAAGATCTGTGCTTTGATGGGCCTTACCACAGCTAGCTGATTTCACGGCCGTTAACAGTATTTGTAGCTTAGATAAGGGTAATCAAAATCTCATCATTCAGGGCGTAAACTGATCGCCTGCAGGGGTTAGAAAGGAATTTTACTTCATGTGCAGCATTGCACAACCACCCGGATTCATTGTGGGTATTTTCCAGCCTCTGCTGAGCACCAGCCATGGGCCACAGCTAGAAGCGAAGCATGGCACACCGGCTGAAAAGCCGGAGTCATCATGTGGAAAAACACAGCCCCATTGTTTGGGAACAAAGTAGGAGTTTTTCTGCCTCTGGTTTCAACTCACACATGGAAATAAGAGACAATGACTGTCACTGGGCTGCTGAAACAGCAGAATTTCAACAGAGGAAGAAAAATCTGTCCCGGGATTGTTTTCCTGTAGACAGTGAGAAGAGTGCCTGGAGAGCCCATGAGCACAGCGCACAAAGGATTACACAGCACAAAGTGACCCGTTTGAGTAAGGCTGCCCCATCCTGCGCTGCCAGCTGGACCCTGGAAGCACCACTCCAACAAGGGGTAGCAATAACCTACCCTCCAGTGAGGGCTGAGCCC